>NW_020884877.1:12442885-12592885 GCF_003945725.1 Corapipo altera | reverse complement strand
CTGTGAATAAGCAGGCACCCACAGCATGCGCTGAGTGGTGCCAGGCTCTTCCTGTGTGTGTGGTGGATGTAGATTTTCAGTTCTTTCCCAGTATTTTCCAGTGTCCATTTTGGGTTCCTCTGCCTCAAAATGCTCTAAATCACTAATTGCTTTTACCAGGTGAACACCATGTATATATGAGATTTTTTCATTCCTTTTGTGGCTTTTAATACAGGGAGAGAAATTTTAACCTGTATGTTCCTGTTTCATAAATACATATATATGCATTTTTTTTAAACTAAACTTATCTTGAGAGATCAGAAATTCTTGAAATATTATCAAATAAACCTCTATGAGTTAAAAATAAATTTAAATATACCATAAAATTCATACATATACAGCCTTTGCTATACAGATGTTTAAGTACTAATTAGCTGACATGTTCTGGTGGCCAGAAAACTCCACCTAAGCCCAGGAAGACTCATTGCTTGACAGGATCTTAATATCACCCAGTAAAATTTATGGCATAGGGCAGGAAACCAAGTCAAGGAGGTTGCCTTCATCTCTTTTCCTCCGTGGTGTCCAGGCATGCAATATGCAAGTACAAAGGGAATTGGTGCATGAGGTTTCCTTCAGTAAGATTTGGTCTAAACCCAATACATATTAGGCATGACTTGTTATTGGTGTGAAAAGTACTTAATCCCCAGCAATACTTCCATCGCCGGTGTTTAGTCCATATGATTGTGGTTATATACGTGTGCCTCCTTCAAGTTAAAATTCAACGTCTTCTCTTTGCAGGGACATTTCCTATAAAGATTTCCAGATCTTAAGTTGTTTCAAACAACTATTTCACAAGGACATAGTTAAAAGCCATGAAACCTCCTTAAATTACCATAGTTCCTATTCTTTCAGTGTGTAGCGTGACTCTTTCAACGGCCTGCAAGAATCTCAGCATAAACTCTAAAAAAATATCAGCTGTAACAGCCGCTGGTTAAATTGAATCTTCCCAGAAAGTGTAGGGCCACATCTTCCCTGTGACAACTCTGAATGGATTGAGTAGTCAGACATTCTGGTATCCTGTACATTCTTTTTCTCCTATTCCAGGCTGGTTTGAGAGGAATGTGAGGAACAAGTTTTAGTATGTTCACAGTTTTACTTGCTTTTTTCTTCTACTTTCAGAAGAGGTGAAGTGGGCTGGGATGTGCAGCAAGGGGGATATCTTGAAGCAGCACAGCTCACATCATAGATGTACTGAGGACACCATGTCCTCTTGCCAGGAGCTGTGCAGAGAAGGGTGGTTTCTCCCAGCTGGCCTCCAGTTGCCTTGGCTTGTTTTATTATGACCAGCTGGCTGATACCAAAGCCCCAGAGCACTCATCCCTAAGTACTGCACTCCTCGTGAGCCAAATGATTGAGTAGTCTGCCTTCATTGTGTTACAAGGTGGCAAAGTTACCATCAAGTGGCTTTGGGAGAAATCCCACTGGCTAAGAAGTCTGGATTTGGGAACATTCTAGCCCCATACTGTGGGAATGGAGCCATATTGATTGGTCCCCAAAGCAATGGGCCTGAGCCAGTTTCTTCCCTTGGGAGAAGGGCCATGCTAGGGGTTTTATCCCATTGTTTTAAAACCTACTTGGCCTAAGAGGCCATCAAAAAATGTACAGATGCTGTGATGGCACACACATGCCTTGCATGGAAGAGCAACATTATCAGATGTGGCTACAGACCTTTTCTGTTTACAAGGTATTTTTATAAGATATAAATGAAGTAACAGTTTGCGTAGCCTTAGTTTGTTACTGAGCCTCACCAAAATGGGGATATTATAAAGTCTTTACAGTTCAGGCACCAATAGTTATTGCAGGCAGATCAACAAGATACCACAAACATCATAGACACTGATGAGAGACACAAACACCATAAGTGTACTTATAACATCAGCATTTTTAAACATTTCCCCTCACTCACCAACTCAATAGGTACTTTTTAGTAATAGTCATCGCTTGGATATCATCGAGTCACTATCCATAATGTGTTTTGAGGGCTGACGGAGGTTAGGGAAGCAAAAAACCTGCAGAATCACATTAAATTTCTCATTTAGTTCTACTTACATATTTGTGAATTCATCAGCAGTAGTGGTTTGAGATCATACGACTCCTTACCTCCTGGTTTCTGCCATGTGTGCTTACTGAGGTTTAGAAAGTAGACTTTTATTTTCTTCTACTCAACAGTCTAGAAGAGTTATATGGAATCATTAATCATGAAAATCAGTATCATTCTAAATATCAAACTTTGATAAGATGATAAATGCCATCTTACTACATTTCTCAAGTTTGGTTCATATTTTGTACCCTCTTCAAATCTGCTCAAGTAGAGCATAGACCAGCATCACATCTCATATGTTACAGCAAGAACACCTAGTCTTTGTTGCCTGTTGTCTCAGAAGCTTCCGATTACAATGATGTTTAACAGAGGGTTTTTTTCCTTTTTCTTTTAACTCCATTGAATGCTTCAGACCAGTTTGGCAATCCTTAAAAGGTTAATGAGTACTGACTGCTACAGAATGCCAAACTGATTTAATTCAGAAAACGAGAAAACATTCCTAAAATGTAATCAGCTGTCACTTCAGAAATGACATACAACAAGATAGGGATGTTTTACATTTCATTTCCTAAGTAGGACTTCTGAGAGGTCTAGAGAAAACATCAGGTGGTTCCTGTGAAAAATACATCTCTCTCAAAAATTGTTTCTACCTGGAAAAGCAAGCAGCAGCCATTCAATGCCCTGGTTTCTTTCTCTCCAGGTTACCACAGCCTTGATCATCTCTTTCGGAGTGCAGCACCTTGCACATGTCTCATTGAGTGGCAGCTTTTGCGCATCCCAGTGCACAAAATCTCAGGATGATCTGAGCACAGCACAACTGGAACAGGGTAGAGGAGCTCAGCAGTTCCAGGACCTCCTTCTTGTACTTTGGGATAGCTCCTTGGGGCTGGAGGAAGTCTGCTTGTCCTTTCTGGAAGAGTAGAGAAAAATGAGACTGACATGTGAGTCAGGGTGGTAAGAGAAGATAGCATTTCTTTGCAGACACACACAAGAGCAATCTGCCACCAACAGCCTTTTTGGCATGGTGGATCCACTGACTACAGAGTTTCAGATGCCTCATACTCCTGCCTCCTTATCAACATCTGCTGCATGTTGGTTTGGCAGGCCCACCGTTTTGCAAATTTTGGGAATAGTTGTAGAAATTACATAATTTTTCCTGAGTTGAAATGTTAAGCAATTTTAAATTGTTAATGGAATTAAGACAATAATTTCAAATAGTATCATCTCAGACCAAAAGTAGTGTCTTACAGATCTTCAGACACTACAATTTCCTGTGATCCTGAAGTTCTAGTGATGGAAATGAGCTCTGAGATGGCTGCCAGATTCTGCCCCTTTTCACAGCACCATCCTGCTGCGCTCTTTGCACAAGTCCTCTGCACCACTAAAGCCTTTAGGAGCAATACCTCACACAGAATGCTCTTCACCTACAGGCAGTAAAGATACATAATTTTTATTTCTTTTAAATAGTAGAATAAAAAAACTACATCTTGGGTGACCTGCCAAAGGCTGCTGGGGATCCAGAGCATAGCCCAGTCTTTCTGCCTTCTTAACTCTGTTTCTCTGCAATTTCAGTGCCCAGCTCCACACAGCTCCCAGGAATAACCCTCAACAGTTTTCTGAAGTAATAGGCAAACAAATCATTATTAGGTGCAGGTTATTTGCTGATATTGTTTGAATATGATATAATGTGCTTATAGCACTACTTTTCTAATCACTTTACCCCTGCACTGCACTCTGCAGCAGATGAATATACATAACCAAGACCAGCATGTATTACAAAAATTTCATCCTTATTAACACAAGAATTTTTAAAATTTTTTTTCTTCCCAGTAGTATTTAGTGAGCCTCACTTCCTGTTGGCCAAAGGAGCTCTTCTTGCTTCATCGCCAAATACACAGAAGTAGTACAATGTGTTTCTGCTTGTTGCCCAGAAAAAACCACCTTCCATACGTCCTGAATGTATCAAGAATGCTGTAAAGTTTAAATTGGGCTATCTGTAATTAACTATAGTTTTAAGAGTTTGTAGGCAATTTCAGAGCAGGGCTCTACCATATTAACCGTTTCACAAGGAGGAAGCAGAATTTAAACAGAGGAAACAAACACAAACACGTTCTTTATTTCATGGCAATGAAATTAATTTAAAAAAACTGGGATTATAGTAAACTAATTTTTTTTTGCATGGCAGCTTCCTTTAGAAAATATTTAATTAACTAATCAATTAATCAAGTTGACAAAAAATGAGTAAATTATAGTTCTCCATAGACAATGTCACCTAAAAGCACATTAACTCTATTTTTATCACATTTGAAGCTTGTGTAAGTCTAATGGCTTTTTAGTTTACCTGTAGTAATGATGGTTTCCTTAACTGTGGCTAGGCTTCATGAACGAAGATTTGGGAAGGACTCTACCCACATTTGCTACAAGAGGTCTCCCATTTAATAACATATAGAGAGAAGCAACACCAGACTCCTGGAATTTGGAGGTAGACACAAAAAAGAAGTTATTTGCCATTAACTGAGAGGTTTTCCTGCCTGCCAGCTCAGTGCAAATAATTACTACAAACAAGTATTTTTATTCTGTGTCTGGTAATGGTTATATTTCCAATGGTTTCAGCAGATACATGGAAAAAGAAAGCCTTATTAGATTTCACAGTGCACTTTGAGAAAATTTGACAGAAAAGTAAAAAGTAAAATTTTACAGAAGAGTAGCAACTGTAATGGTTACTGGTGCATTTCTTATACCCTTTAAATAACATAGAAGACAAAACAAACAGAAAAAAAAAAGAAAGTATTTCCCAACCCACTTATGTCCAAGCATCTTGGGTTTTTTTCCCAACAATTCAGAAACAAATAGGATGAGGGTAGTGACACTGGGAACAGGAAAAAACAAAAACCATAAACCCCTACTTGTCTCTCAGCTCATGTAAGCTTTCCTCAAGGATTATCCCATACCTTACTAAACCATGAGAGACATGTCCTGAGCACCTCTGAGCCCTGTCAGGGTCCTGATCAGGCTGCAGTGCCTGTGGAAGGTTTGGGAGCAAGACCCCATGGTACCCTCTCTGCCAGGAAGCCCAAAAACAGAGCCTATGGGGCTGGTACAGGTTTCCTACCTTACTTTCCTTCTGTAGAATCTTCAAGGTATAAGCTTAGTAGCAGCTTGAAAACTCTCTGGGGACTAGCAGGAGGGCCTAATTTCAAAGAGTGGTTCTGCAGCAATATAAAGGAGTAGTTATCAACAATAATAATATCTAGTAGCTTATGCTTCAACAGTACGCTGGCTGAGGATAATAATTTCCAAATTAATCAGCTGATACTTTGTTCAGGACCAGCAATAAGAGCTCCACATCACATCGCACTCTCTGCTGATGCAGCGGATGCGTAGGACAGTGGCTCTGGTGAAATACAGTGACACCCACAGTTATCACAGCATTCCCAAGTTTGTCAATAGAAGAAAAGGATCCTGCTTCTTTCATCTTCTATGACCTCTTTAATGTCTTTATTGATACAGTACTTGAGGTTTGTCATTAGCTCATACATATTCCTATATCCTCTCTCTTCTGCAGTTTAAAGTACCATACAAAAAATAAGAAATGATTTATTACTTTTCAAAACAGGCAGAAATGTTTAAAGATTACTGCATAATATGGTTTGCTATAAATCTGTTGACTATCTGAGGGTGGTACTTCAGATCATATCAAAACTGCACATTTGCATAAGGATTCTCACAATTCTGAATGGATTTTAAGTTCAAACTTATTTGCAATTACTTGTTTCAATGAAGACCAAGAATCAAAAAATGAACCATGCAGTGAGTCAAGTGGCCACAACACAGGGCTGCACCATCTCTCAGAACACCTCATTTCTCTACCCCAAGCCACAGTGTCCTCACTATGCTGCCTGCTCACCTCCTCCCACAGCACCAGTCTTACATGGCCTGCCAGGCTCCAGCTCAGCCCGTATTTTCAGAGCCAAAAACACATGGCTGCCCATCCTTGCCATAGCTGTACAGCACCTTTCAAGTCATCCTCCAGAGACTTGCATTTGGTGATTACTCGAAATTTAGAGATAACTTGTAGGTTGATGAAATTAGATGTGGGTGAAAAACAGAAATTCAAAACTTCTGGATATGAAGTGTTTGAAAATAAATTACTTGCTTCCTCGGTCATATCTAAGAGTAACATTATCTATAGTCAATAAGGTAAACCAAAGGCCATCCCAAGTAGCCTAGTGTGCATGCCACTGGCTGACAAGTACATCAGGTAACACTACCTCAAATCAAGGACTGAATGCTGGACCTCAGTCCTATGTATGACAATTATATTATATAAATATGATGATTAATCTTATGTGTTCACTGATACGTCCCTCTTCACTCGGATAATTCCTTCTTCCTTTTACTCAGCCTGGACAAAAAGTCTCGTCTTGCTAAGACTTTAGAAGATTTTAGAGAGTTGTAGTTTTTACCATCTATCAAAGCTGGAGAAGGGAAGCTACTGCTGGCAACCCTGCCAGCATCAGGTTACTGCCTTGCTTGGAGAGAACCATGCACACATAGGTGCTCCAGTAAACCACATGTATGACAGCGGGAACTCTGAACTCCAGCAATTCAATGAACACACTTAACCAGGCTAAAAAGTGAATCTGCTTTTTCTTTCCCAATACAAATCATGAAATCAAAGAGGAACACTTACCTTAAAGTAACCCCAAACATGTGTAACCTGCATATAAGCCCCAAGCTTATTTTGGTCTTCAAAAATAATTGAAGAACAAACAGTTCTGCCTAAACTCTCAGTAAATTAATCATTGGCATAGAAGTTACTGACTGTCTAGTTGTCTGGACACCTCTCTAATCTGACAGATCAAAGGATGGTCTGCTGTCCTGACTATTCACCTTAAGTGAACCTCAAAATCAAATACCTCTGAACAGCACCTCTAATAAAGCAGTTGTGCACTCTGCTGTGCTACTGCTGCTTCTGAATGGCTCCACAAAAACAACAATAATGGAAAAAACTTTCTACAGTTTTGTTTTGTCAAAATGAATGGCTAAATTGATGTCTTTTTTTTCCCTGGTACCAAATATCATTTCTTAGTCCAAAATCATTACATACTCTTTAATGTTTGCTTTTGTTAACAGAAATATTTTCACAAAGCACTTTGACTAATATGATTTCCTTATTTCTCAGGACTACCCTGCACAAATTCCCTGGTGGTGAAATGGCTGAGTCCGTTTCTGGGTGAAGCACCCTAACACAGCTGATACATTTGGGGGTTATTGTAGAAAAATCCCTAAAACCATCAAGCTAGTGCACAACAGCAGGCAGAGGCAAACATCAGGTAGTGTTAGCAAGGGAATAAAGTAGTAAGCAGGAGGTGATAAATTTTCTATAGAAGAAGATCTTTAATAGCTGTAACCCATACGGAGCTCACCCAGACCTGTTTGCAGGTCTGTTTTGCAGGAAGCATAACAGATACTGACTTGCAAACAGTGTACCATAGTGCAACAAAGATAATATCAGGTCTCTAGAATCTAAGCTGTAAGAAAAGGTTAAGGGGGTTGAGTTATTCTACCTAGAAAATAAAAGCCACAGATGTGACCTAAAAGACATTTTCACAATTATGGGAAAGCTCTGATAACACTCTTAGGGATACTTAGATCACAGTAGCAAGACACTCACAAAAAGAGAAGTGTAAACATAAAAATGAGATTAAAGAAGAATGCAGAGAATGGAGCTATTTCATGCATAGATAATAAAAAATAAAGGTAATGTTCATTACCATTGATATCCATAAATAACCGTCATTGATCTGAAGTAGGTAGAGTTCCCAAGATGAACAGAAACTTACTGCACAGCAGTTAAAATGATATTTTCATCAGCTATTTATTTCTGAGCGAAAGCATCAATGGAAGAGACAAACCCCCCAAAGAAATAGTTAAATTACAATAGAAAGAACAGGTGACATTTCTTCTTTCTGTCTGGGAGATCACATATTGAAGAAAATTTCTGGATCTGAGTTTTCCTGGGCAAACGCAGAAAGCTGTATTTGTCACAGATGAGAAGCAGATGCCTATAAACCAAGATTTTACTGCTTTGCATCCCTGTCTGTTCATTCCGAGATGGGGAGGAGAAATTGTTGGAAGTTGCTACTCGGACAAGAAACAAGAGCCATAGGAGTGGGGATCTGTATCCTGACAATCAGGTCACTGATGAGGCTGATTTAGACAGGAATGTGCCTGCCACTGAAACAAAGCAGCTGTGCTTCTCCTGCCCAGGGCCTCATGTAGGGAGAGAAGGAGCTTTTGTGATCCCTAACCACGGAGAAGGATGGGTAACCATCAATCCTGCCTGAAACAGGGGAGAAGCAAGTGCATCCAGCACATTGCAAGAAAGGAAATGCTTCCCAAAGCTCTGGCAGAAATGCTGGACAAGCAGCTAAATTTCTTCTCAGAAATAGCTCTAGTGACAATGCAATACCTCCTGGCTCCCTTCAGCCCACCTCTTGCAATAAATGTCAGCCTGCAGCCGTATTGGGCATAATTAGCCTATGATAATAAATTACCCACATTTTCAGGAAAATATTAGAGACCATCATTATTTGGAATAGAGCTGCATTCGGCTGTGCAACCCTACCTAATATGATGGATGGAGTAGTCATAGCACTGAATACATTTATCTAGAATGAAGTGATTATTTCAAAGATGAACACCGTCAGAAATAAGTGCATATGAATCATATACTACTGCACACTGGAGAGTATCAGAGTAGCAGGGGTTGTAGGTCAGCTGACCAGCCCATAACTTTTAGTTGGTAGATTATTTCACACATATACCCTAGGATTTTAAAGCTCAGTCTCAAAATCCCTCTGAATTTAAAAATGATTCCATGTTTTCTCTCAGAAGAAGAAAGAAGAAAAAAGAAAGATACAGGACAGGTTTTTTTCTCCTACCTTAGAGACAATCTTTGGTTATTTTACTCTACTGTCTGCCTACAGATGAAAGCACATTGTCCAAAATACCCCAGGCAAGCATATTGTTAAAATAATTTTGATAACAAGTAGTTATTGTAGGAAAAAGAAAGTAAAAAATTAAGGGCTTCTCGTGAGAAATCACTCATGCCCAACTGACTGCAGGACAAAACAGGAGTCAGTATAGTAGAAGAGTCTTATTAGCTCTACAACAAAACTATGAATTCCTTTTTGACATATTTTAATTCCCAACAATATTTCTTTGCTGTTTTCCAATCATTTTAGTGAAGCGAAGAAAATCAACCAGGATCATGAACAAGGCTCACAACTCTGTTCTGCAACAGTACCCTGGCACTGGAAGCATCTTGCCTTTTTTCCCATGTGTTCTGACAGTAGGAAGGGTCACTGTAGACATCACGTTTGCATACTTATGAATGAAGAGAGGCTCCTGCCTCAGAGCCTGGGGTCTGCAAAGGACTCTGAACAAAGTTAGATGCTTTGAACAGATGTAGCTGTGTGTAGATTTGCCTTTTCAAAATGCTGTAGCATAATTTCTACACATTCCTCTGAATTATTAGAATGCTTGTTTTATGCATTTGGAACAATGCATGGATGCCTCATGCAAAGGAACCACACTTTGCAACTCAAGAGGAAACAAACTTTTCAGTCGTGTTCCATGTTCCCATCATCATTGCTGCTGCAGGAAATGACATTTTTTCCTCTTCTCAGCCTGTCCCAACCACAAAAATTTTTTTGCCCCAGAGGCCATGTCTAGATTTTTGCAACTAGAGGTGTTGTAATCATCTTGTGATGAAGTTTGTTTATCAACCATAGTAACTGTGCAACATCTTCAACTGTGAAAAAATAGTAAATGAACCTCTCTTATTGTCATACTAGTGAAAGTTTCTGTTCGGATAAGAAAAGTAAAAGCAATTTTTTTGGTTTTTGCATATCTGAATTACCACTACGTGTATGGCCGCTTTTTTTTTTTCAGATTTGTTTTGTTTCTTGATAGGTCATCAGTTAAGGATATTTATTACATCAGGCATCCATTTTAACATCTAAATATCTTGATTATCGTAAATCAGAATTTTAAGCTAGTGTTTGGATACCATACTACTCGTATCCTTAAAGCCATCTCATAATCAGTGAAAACAATATTATAGTTGTATAAGACACTGTAAATAGATATTTCTTTAGATTTAAAATAAGTGGTATCTCTATGAAGTCCAACTTTTTTTTGAGATTTCCCAAAAAGATTTAATTATGTTTTAAACAGTGGAGCTGTTTAACGGTAGGAAGCAATACTACCCCCATATTGCAATTCTCAAAAATTCTAAGTATTGAACATTTGAAACATACAACCAAATTCAGAGAAGTTAAAACATTTTAGGATAATCTGAATATTTGTTTTCATATGTTTAATACATTTAGGAAGTACTGCGGTAGGTGAAGCTCTTTAATAATGCCTGCTGAAAGCAGCATGCCAGTGAAAGCATAAAGTAGTGTGACATAAGGATGTGGTACCCACATGGTGAAAAAAAAAATAAAAATTGAGTGAACAGGAAAGAGCCTCTTATGGCTCAGTCCCTACTACAAGAGCTGTGATGCTTGAAGGAAGCAATTATATTGCATCTAATTTTTCAGACTTTGGAGAACAGTCTGTTACTTTTTCTTTGGATGGAAAGACTGTAAGAAGAGCTGAGTAAGCCTTTTATGCCCTGCTGCACTGAGCTGTCTACACAAAGCCCTAATGCACTGCTTCAGGGTTAGTGTTCAACCCAGAAAGGGCACTGCCACAGCATCTCTGCTGTTAACAGAGAGAAAAATTCCCTCTCCTCTGTTTCTCTTGCAAGAGCAGTGTCTCTTCAGCTCTCCTCTCTTTCACCAGATGATGACTAAGAACTTGTCAGGCAGATTGAACTCAAACGTGAATTGGAAATATTAGGATAATATGGTGTCTGTTTTCTTAGTGTTTTAGGTTCTCACCTGCACATGATCATAAAAGATTTGTTTACTCTTGTTGGGGAGGCATTTCACTCATACTTTGTTCACACAAAGAAGGCAAGAAAGGAAACATCATGCCTTTCCATAGTTAGACTTGTGGCTTCATAATTTCTGGTCAGTTAAGGAGAAAATTAATTCAAGATTGAGGGATTGAAAAATGGCAGAACAGGATAGAGAAAAAGAACAGAAAAAGAAAGAGAAAATAGGGAACTTTTACTTCCTTCTTCGCTGACCTGGGTACCTGCAGAGCTGTTCCTCTCTTCTTTGGCTGCAATTGCTTCTGCGTAATAAATTTTTTGCTGTCTTAAATCTGTTATCCAGAATGTACTACAACCATCACTAATGGGCTTGGCCTTGGGTAGCAGTGGTCCATCTTTAGCCAGCAGGTGTTAGCTCCATTGGATACAGGGAAACTTCTAGCAGCTTCTTACAAAAGCCATTCCTGTAACCCACCCACTATCAAAACCTTGCCACACAAACCCAATATATAATCTCCTATGTATAGTTTATCTAATCCATGCTTGCACGTTTATAAAAGACACACACTTGCAAATTTTGATACTCAAATAATTTCATGACTAGAATTTGGTGGTTAGAAGAAAGAAGTTGCTAGGTTAGTAATACCAACCAATACCCTCTCTGTCAAGGCAGAATTAAATCATCGTATTTCCTTACGTGTTAAAAAGCCTTCCTTTGTAAACTTGAACTGGAATATGGAATAGAAATGTAATGATCATCTGCTTTGCTTTTCTGATAGGAGTTTGACTTAAATCCCAAACCTCTGAAGATATAAGACAAATAGGAAACTTTCTCAAATTAATTTGCTGAAAGAACAGGTAATCATCAAAATTATCCCAACATTTGATGATTGGTAAGCCTGTGGTCATGCACACCCAGTCACCCACATAGCTTGTCACTGAAAACAAAGGGTGCATATCAGAACTGAATTGCTAGGAAACCACGGCAAAAGAGTTACTCATATATACACAGGTTAAGTAATTAGTAAATAAGCAGCAGTTTATATGAAGCTGCTGCATCCTCAGCAAACTTACAAAGCCACCAGAGATAGCAGGTCAAAAACACAGGTTTTTTTCGTTGTCATTCTGTAGTTATGGTGCAATTATTCAATGTAATGCACTAAATAGAGGGTCAGGCTTCTTCCACAGAAGGCAATATCAGAACTCCAATTGACTTCAATGGGAACAGAAATGGACATTAAGTGGGCAGACAGTTTTTCCTCCATCTCCATTAAGACCCACAATTACTTAATGCATTCTTTGTACTCTTTCTCTAAAGCTGCTAGTATTCCACAGGATTTGTGCTCCAAAATATTCATCTAACCTTTGGCCATTGATTAATTAGGGATTACTAAATATACAGTAAAATTTTCAACTGACTACTTTTTGAGGGTCTCTCCTATTTCTTTGTGGGTTTAGTCTCCCTTCTTATTGCTGGACCTCCAGGAGGTGTATTTTGGATAGCCTCTCATTTTCCTCCTCCTTCCCTCAGTAGCCAGAAGGCTTCTGGAATTTATGTTCACCCTGGCCAAACTGCTCAAAGACCTGTTTCTTTGGGATAGTCACCACTGAACAAAAAAGCTTTACAGAAGATGAAGCTGAACTTCATTTCTGTCCATGGAGTCCATGTTCCAGATCTCACAGAGACAAGGATGACCCATTAGGTGTAATCTTTGTTTAAGCAGATCTACACATAGGTTTTGGGGGTTTTTTTGATTTGGTTTTTGGTTTTGGTGGTTTTTTTAATCATAATTTCTGCCTTTCATAAACATTTTTAAACTGTATTTTCAAGTTTTTGATTTTTACAAATATATGCTGTTTGGTGCACTTTACCTTACCTTGGTTTGAATTATGCATGAGTTAAGAAAACTGAAGAACAGCAAGGCAGCCTTCATCCAGAGGCCTGGCAAAACCTGGTCTCTTGTTCTCCTTTTGTCCCCGAGATCGCCACAGCATCCTTACCAAAGTCCAGCAAGCTGCACAGCAAAACTCCATCTGAACTATACATGCCAGGTGGAAAGATGATCACAAAGCAGGAGAGGAAAAAGTTTCTTCTAGAGGCTCTGATGACTCTAAAAAAATCTCTAGCCAGCAGTAAGGTAACAGCCTTCAGACCTGAAAGTCAGAGGAGAAAGTATCACATTTTCGTGCACATCCACATTAATCCTAATATGTTTGTCAGGCACCTACACTTTGCAGTGAGATTGCAGACAGCTGGATTCTCACTGTTTTACAGTGAGACATTCTATGCAGCAATAAACGTTCTATATGTTAATTTTGGCTGAGGGCCTTTGACCGTTTCCACTGAACAACCCTTACCAGGCATGACAGCCACCATAAGTGACAACTATTTTGCATCTCTTCTCACAATTATTTATTACTGCCATGCACATATTACCTATATCAATAAAGAGAGTTGTCCCATAGAATCAATGCTAAAAAATTCTCTCTATCTAAAATCAGTTTTTCTAAAAATAACTTATTTCTATAAGGTATTGCTTCTCTAAGGAAGTTGCATTTCTTCTGGAGTAACATTGTTGTCATCAACAGAAAACATGATGACAACACCCTTATTTTCAGAAAAGGAATACCCTCTGAGTGTCTTGATATCTACCAAAAGTTATATTGGATCAACAGTTCATAACCAGCCAACTATGCAAACTCAGAGAAAACCACTGATGGAAACAGTCTGCCACAACTGGAATGGGAAAGTTCCTAACAGCAAGAACCTACAGAGCAGTAATCCTTGTGTATCAGATTTACTCTTGAAATAAACCCTTCAGGAAACACCTGAATATTGTTAAAGCATAGGCTTTCTTAACTACAGAATTCAACTTTTTTTTTTTAATTAAAAGAAGAGCATAAACTCTAATTCATTCTGTGCCAAAACTAACAAGATTGCACTGGTTTCTACACAAATCAGTGAAGTAATCCCAAATCCACTGAAAATTTACTTCAGACTGAAATGCAGACAGGTTTCAGGAGTGGTCACCTGAACATTTTGAGTAAACCACTGTATTTTAAAAACTTTTGGTAAATCTTGCAAGCATGTCTCATTTCTAGGTCTACTATCAAAAAGAATGAAAACTAGGTAACCTGTAAAGCACTTTTTCCTCCAAACATAGAGGGATTTTAAAATTACGTCCCTGAAGAATTATATATATATATACAGGCATTTAAAAAAAAAAAGAAAAAAGCAATGATTGCTGGAGCATGTGTAGGCAAAAGTTAAAGGAACAAGACCGACCTTATCATGGTAGATCTGCCCAGCCTCTAGCAATTGATTGTGTAGGGATTTCATGAGCTGGAGGATGAACCCAGTCTGTTGTTGTTAATAATTGCTGGTGAGCTCTCCCACAAACTTCTCTAATCCATTTTGATTTTCAGTGTCTGTAACATCACAAGACTATGAATTCGAGGCAAAGGATCCCTTTATGTGTGTCCTGTTTCCTTTCACTTTTTCCCAAGTCATCTTCAGATCATCACTGGATCAGATGCAGTTAAAAATATCAGGGTTTTGACTAATACAGTGTTCCAACAATTACTATAGCAATATAAGCAGTTTGGCATTATTTTCCTCAAGGACAACCTTGCGTAATTTATATATACTATTTTATTATCCTTGTGTCTTCTATATAAAAACACATTCATGTCATAACAGGTATTTCAAAAATGCAAGGTATTTCACAATTTTAATCGGGCTTAGAGGTGAGGATACACCCCAAACCTCTACAGTCTGCAAACATACTTCTCCAGATTCAAAGGAAAACTTCCTTTTAGCTTAGACTCATAGAGATTTAGTGCAGCAGTGAAGCCTCACCTGTTCCCAGCCTTGGCTCAACCCTTCTATTCAGACTGGAACTGCTTATTCTACAGCAGTGTTTCAGGATCAGCTCCCGGGTCAGGATCTTGACCTTACCAAGTGCCCAAAGCTCCTAACCCTGGTGTAAAGCTTTGGAAATTACTTGTTAACTAGGGTTTGTCAAAGTAAATTTTCAAAAACCCATGGGAAAAATTTAAGGTAGTGGCAAGCAAACATACATCAACACCAGTGAAAAAAATCAAAACATGAATATAAAAAAATGCAAACACCACCCCCCCCAAAAATGGGTCCTGTTCTCAAAGTTTATATTTCCATGACAAATGCATAAACAAAGCAACACTTGGTGTTGCTAACCATGGTGTTTGAAGAATGCCTTTCCTGCTTCTCTTTTACAGCACTTCCAGCCCAGCCTTTTTGTCTGTGGAGATATTCTAATATGTAAATGTTCTTCCACAGTCTCTTCAAAATAAAAAGGAGGTCCTGGGAATTGAAATTCTATTTATATTTATCATAACTTGATAAGAGTAGAGTGTGTTTATTTAAATACCCTACCATTATTTCTTCTTAACAACAGGCAGCTCTGAAGTGCAGTTATAAGTCTGTTTACACCACACAGATATCAAATTGACTTGCTAATGGTAACTTTTATTCGGTATCCATGGGTTACTGTGTCATGTGATTTGACATCAAGTACAGACAGTGCTGATTAGTAGCATCCAGTTCTGTCCATCTCTGTGCATCACTGAACCATCTGGTCATTTATTCACTAATAAGCCCCTAATGGCCCAAATATTCACCGGCCTGTCATTGTGACATGGCATAAAATGCCTACATCTTTCAACTTGCTTTGACATGTTGCTTGTTTCACATCAAAACCCGTCATTTACAGGAAAAGAGCTCAGAGGGGTAAAAACTTGACCTAATCTGCAGTGTTAACACAAAGACAGAGGCTTTGTTATCTGGTAGCCTGACTGAAAGCATGTAAATGGGCATGAATTCATTTTGTACATTTTTCCATGCTCATTTTACAACATTCTTTAAGTTTGGTATCATTCCTAATGTTGGTTTTTATGTGGGTTTTGCTGTGAAATCTCTTTCCTTTATCTGTTAATATCCTTAGAAGTGCTTTAAAGGGAGCTGGATTCCCAGAGACATTTGTCAGTTTTCTATATGGAAAATGCGTATCAATGGGAATATTATGGGCAGCTACAGAAGTTTTCTAAACCCTTCTGTTAAAAATTAGTATGATTAATAATTTTACTTTGCATTTCTTTCATCTTTGCCTAGACAGCAGTAGGCAGTATATCAGTTTCTGCCCTAAAGGACAGGAGATGCAGTAATTATGTCCAGTTTAGTGTGTAGAATTTTGCGGAATTTGTGTAAATGATAAAAATCTCACACTATATATTCACATAGCATGTTATTACTTAAGAGTCACAAAAATACTCAGTAACTGAAAAATCTCCCTCTTCAGTAACATCACACAAAATTGCTGGAGAAGAAGTAGGTCACAATCAATGCTTTATTTTTTTTTTATTCTTACTGGATATAGCCACAGTTAAAATAGTTTTAAAAAAGCAAACACCCATTAAACTAATTGCTGTTGAAATCTTGGTTAATACATCATTAAAATGTGATTAAAGCATGATGTAATTGATTGTAACTAGAACACTTAGGGTGGTTTTATTGCTCTGCAGTCATTGGTGTGATGGGACACATAATTCACCCAGTATGTTAGCTTCACTTGGTGTGTGTGCCTCTATTGGCACACCAGGTCCTTGAAGCAAGCATACTCTGCTCAACAAAAACTTCCATTGTGTTGCCTTCTGGCCCTTACACTGGTTGTAAAGTGATAAGTAAAAAAAACAAAAAACCAAAAAAACTGTCAAAATTATTTTAACATGATAGAGATTTGCTTTTTTTTTTTTTTAATAAGTACAGTGTTTTAAACAGTCTTCTCTCTTTTTCTGTGGGCTGACATTGTGTGTATGTTGCCGGTGGTAGTTCCTGTTAACGACATGAACATCATCCAGGATAAATCCTCCGACTGTGCCTGCTAGTAAATTTTATCAGAGAATTCAGGTCAGCTAATGAATCAATTTGAATGCTGGCATCTTCATGCTGAGATTCAATCAAGTCTAAATTTCTCCTAATATTAGTTTACAATACTTACAGTCAAATCCATAAGCCAGTCTTAGGATACATACACAGAATTTAGTATATGCATTCAAATGTTTCTATTTTTTGATTATGCACTTTACCAATCCTTGCTGCACAATGTTATCCTCAAGGGCATCAATAAACACATTCACTCCTGTCTTATAAGCTTGAGAATACCTTTTGCACTTACTCAGAGCCCTCAAACCTGGTGAGGGCTGGAAAACAGTCATGTTTTGTAAAAAATATTGAGGTTTTGAACCTAATCTCTATTCAACATTAAAAAAAACCCAAAGCAGAACCAAATCAAACAAGATATGAATTGATATCTCTCTGACCCCCTAAATGGGCATCTTATTCATAATGTTGTTAATTCCTCTTGCTCTAAAAAAAAAAAAAAAAATCATATCTACCACATGCAAAATCTTTTTGACAGTATTTAATCAAAGTGAAAAATTTCAATTAAAAAAAAAATTCTGTTTTGATGACCTGTCATCTTCTGATAGTAAAATCAGTTTTGTCAACAACACAAATGCTAATCAATACAGGATATATTTCCATTTGTGCAAACAGGAGTTAATAATAATGAAACACTAAACACAGGTTCTCAGATCCTTGTAGGATTTCGATTTTTGGTTCTGAGTCTTTTAGCATGCTGAGCATTCTCAAGTCAGTACTTACAACATTAAATAATGTTAAATATAGCTATTGAGTACAAGTGGCATCTGGAGAGTGGTTCTTTTGCATCTGATTGTTTTTCAGATTTTGAAAATAATTTCATTGTAACTGAAAATTTTCATTTTAGCTATTTAAGTCTATTAACACTTCTAGAATGTTAATTTTTTTTTCTCAAGATACTGAACTTTTGAAATTAAATTTTTAATTTTTATTATTTAAAATTTAGTTGACATAAAAGTGATTACTTGAAATAAATAAGATTTAAGATTAATGAAGTGAACCAGTTTGATATTGAAAAAAATTATAACATTGAGTAAGAGAATGAATTGTAACCACTTCCATGACTCTGGTGAATGAATTGTAACCATTTGCATGACTCTGATGTCCTCTTAGGGAAGATGATCCAAGTTTGTTCAATGGGCAGTGTCTCAGAAAAATTTCAGCTCTGCTCAGCACCAAATAAGCGTGGGTTCACCACTAGTTCTCATGGAATAGTGCTGGTGGAATGGAAAATGGAAAGAAGTATTTACTTCTGTGATTTAGGGGGAAAACTTCCTCAGCAGAGTCTGGAATAATGTTGGGGTTTTTTCAGGAGGATACAGCATAGAATATCTTAAATGCATCTTTAACATTGTGTTTCATCAATTATTGCTTATTACAACATTTCCAAAAACTTCAATGATGTTGTCAGTAGTAGGAATGCAGATACAAATGGAACATTTTTTTAAACTAAAAAGGCATGATTCATTTCAACAAGTGTCAATGTGTCGTGCAATGACAGCCATAGGTAATATCTGCAATCAGTTGACTGTATTTTCAATACAGAACATTCATAAAAAATTTCATCCTGTTTTAACTGTATAAATGCAATACCATATTTCTAACATCCACAGTTAATCGCAGGAAGACAACTCTGCTCATATTGTTAATATATAAGTATTTCGATTATCAGACCATAACTTCAGCTAGATTCCTTTGGATCAGGATTAGCAAAAGACAGCACCACCTATTTTTTTAAAAAACAAAACAAAACAGAAGACATGAACCATTTGCTTGGCCACTGCTAAAACTAAAAAACTGTCCTTTTCCAGGAAAAGGCATTTTTAATGGCTGATCTTCTACACTTAGCAGACATAAGTGGTTGCTTTCTCAAAGTGGCCATTTAAGAAGCCAGTTAATAAGTATTTTAAAAATATCTTATTATCTTCTGAAATATAAGATAAGATCATATTTATATAGCACTATTTAACCAAAGATCATACAATATTAAAAAAGGGAATAAATGCTATTAATAAATTGAAAGCAGGCAAGAAAAAAATCACATTTGAATGGATGATAAAGAAGACAAAAAATGCTGCAAACTCAATCAGTAGAGTAGTATGGCTGTCCTGGCTGAATTGCTGCTATTTATAGTGTGACTTTGGCCATCTTTCCCAGACCTTTTTTGCAGAGTGTTTAACTTCTTGCTCTTCACAAAAAATAACAGTATCTTAACATTAGCAACATGAAAAACTGTCCCTGTACAAGCAGAGATGTTTCATTTTTAATAAATTTTTAATTCAATGTAATAACAAGGAAATAGCTCCTGGCTACTGATGAAAAAATCTGCCACCAAACTTGTGCACAATGAAATAGCAGCATATTGCTACTGTTCCCTTAGATGGAAATTAATGTGGTAACAGTACATTTTAACAGTGAAAGCCAAAAATGTAAAATCTATTAAAGCAGACTCTGAGTATTTTTCTTGAAAATATCTATTTCATATATACAAGTGTTTGTGAAAGTGGTATTTTTACAACCAACTAAAAGAGCAAGTATTAATACTGCACCCTTTTAGATTAGGTAAGATCATAATAATATTCTTTAACATTCTAATTAATTACTTCTAATCCTGCAAAGACATTTATGCATTTGCTTAACTTTTCATAGATGAATATTTCCATTGATTGAATATGTATCCAAGTCTTTGAGATATTAGGGCCTGAGCACAAGGCTAATCATATGCAAAGAGCATTTGTAACTCTCTTGATGACATCAAATGTCCCATATTTGAACCTAAATATACCTTCTGCTGTGCCTAATTGATGACTTTCTATTAAACATTTTAATTGGAAAGCGAGTGGTAAAAAAATTGAATTTTAAACTTGCATATTTGTGTATTCAGACTCAAACTGATGCAGATCATACAGAAATAAACACTATTTACTAATGCAGGAGAAGTACTGCTGATATATTAACCACACAACAATCAAGAATCTCAAAAACAGCATATGGGTTTACATTGGCAGACACACTGGCAGTGCACACTGTATTCACCCACATGGGAGAAAGTCTGTAAAATTCAGATCAACTAGTAATTACAAACCATTAAAAGAAGCTCTCCAATTCAATAAATCTCAAGTTGGGATAAATAGATGTTGTAAGCTGCTGAACAGGTTATAGTGATATTCATACAGTGATTTGAGATGCCAACCCAGATTTTTAGTGATTTTAGTCTGATTATTTGTTTTGAAACAGTCATCACAATGTTTCAGATCCATCACTGATCTCAAACTCTCCCTTTTTACTACAATAACGTCAAATATTTTAATAGGTGATAGAGAAGCAAAAGAGCAAACAGTCCACTTTCACATGTGTGTATTTGCACACATGTAAAAAGTTACCAGCCTACTCACATTCCAGACCCACTAATCACTCACAAATGATCTGATCCCATGTTTGCTCCCCAAAGTAATTAACTAACAAAGGTGATTATCCCAGGGTCACCAGCAGGCTACCAAGAAGCAACTGCTGCCACAAAACAGAATGACCGAAAGTGAGACAACCACAATTGTGAGAGGAAATATATAGTTATGAGCCACTCTTCTGCAATAAGAAACTAGTGACAAAGTCCAGCACGTCAGCTGGGCTTCGATAAAACAGACTCTATGAAGTCTACAGCAAAGATTCATTAAATGCTGCTTCATCTTCCTACTCCGGATTCTTCCATTATATTCTACCAGAATCCATTATCACTGTAGCTTCTTTTTTAGGTTTTCATGGAAACTAATAGAGCTCCACAAGGGTCCTTGAGTGACAGAGGCTCTACCATACTGAATTTTCTGCTAAGATATTAATTAACATAATTAAACATTCCATGACAGAAAAAACATCGTTGTTACAACATATGCTACGTCATCACTGATGTTAACAAAAACTTTGAGCCTCCATCAGTTAAAACACACCTGTCATACAAAAAGTAAGTAAACAAATTTGAGATAGACCTATCATATGGGTCGAGTCTACCGCTGAAGTTTGTCACTAATAGCAGGCTTTTCTGCTTCAGCAATAGAAGACTTTATCTACATTTTCTTATCCACTGTATCTGATGACAATTTCATTTGTGAACCGGATTTCTGTGGAGCTTCTGCTACAAAACCCATAGATATTCTCTAATCAGCAGTTAGTCTTTTCAGAAAAAATCTTTCTTGTTCTAGAAATACACTTTCCAGCAATCTACCTGGAGCCTCCCAAGAGATTCTTAGATCCTTAATAGGTACAAATTAATCCAAAATCAATTACATTTAAGGGTGTATGGTAATTCTGAAAAAAGAGCTAAAACAAACTCACATGCTCAGAATCACAGATGCTTTTGGGAGAAAAAGGTTCATGGTATACACCCACCATAGGTCCAATTAAATCTGTAGCACAAGCCTTGATCTTGCTCTACAACTGAGTGTATCCATCAGTGTGTATTTCCCAAAGGGCCCAGTCTTGAAGACCTCACTCAGGCAAACATTTCTTTGGTTTGGATTAAGAGTTCATATTTTTACCCTTCAATCACTGCCCTGTCTCTGCCTTCTTTTCCCCTCTGCACTGATGTTGCCCTTTCATCTGTCACATCACCAGCTTTGCCACTGTAAATTGACAAAATTATATCCTGTTTTGCAATGAAAGCTAATACTAAATACAGGTAGAACTTCTTTTTTCCTTCAGCCCTTTGTGTGCCTTAGAATCTATTTCTGTTGAGAAAAATCTGGAGGAATACTTGACTCATTTTACTTGCCTCTGAAAGAACCACTTGCAGGCAAGAGCAGAAGTAGAAGCATGGGAGCCATTACATACAGGCTATTGCTGGTACACCAGATTTTGGGAAATAAAGTATTGCCACTTTTTAAAAAAATCGTGTCTTGTTTCTGCTTATTATACAGAAATATAGTACCTGAATTTTGGATGTGGTTAAACTAAAAGACTTACTATGTTTTTTCTGAAACTTATACCCTAGTTTTCTCTTTTCCATTTATTCCCCCCAATCCAAATTTATGGACAGTGTCAGTAACCCACTGTAGTGACTAGAACCAAAATTTCTTTCTTTACATTCCAAGTTCTGGCTCGTATTCTATTATCACATAACACATCCAAAATTTAATCCTCAGAAGCAAGCATTAAGGCACAAATCACCAGACCTCTCCCTCCCTTGTCATGCTGCTCTGTTCACTTACTTTAAGAGAAAGATGAGCTTCCCTTTAGCTGGCTTACTTCCAGGACTAATTATCTGAAATTAGTAACCTACACAAACTTCAGTGATTTCAAGGAAATTCACCAACCAGGCTCCAAAACAAAAGCAGAAATCATTTTTTTTTTTCACACTGACAACAACAGTTAATGTTCTTTCCACTTCTAAAATTACAGAAGAAAACGCAGACCAAAGTAGAAACTAGGAAGGTCTTAAACTCTATGGTTTAAGATACTCTATTAACAAATCTCCCCAGTTTTATCCATTTATTTACCTTTTCTTTTTCCTCATTGATTTGTTTCCTTATTGTTCCACCACAGGGTAACTCCTATTAATGACTATATCCTGTCATTATTCTGTATCAGGTCTCAGTTTTGTGTACCTTTTTCTTAATCAGTTGTGTTGTGCTTTGCCCAACTAGCAAGGCATGACCATCAACCCTAACAATTTTCTAGTGTAAGCAGAAAAAGGAGAAAATAAGAGAACAAAGGGCATAAGGATAAGCCTTTCCTTTATCAACGCTTGTTGGTTTGGACTGTAAACTCTCCTAGATAATGACTATCTCTTCTCACTGGTCTGAGCATCCAATAGCAAAATAATATGTTAACTGTGGGGATAAATACCACAAGAAAGGAATATTGATGCTGATATAAGTATTGTTTCTACATTGACTAATTTTCTTGTGACAATTTATAAATGCTTCGTAATCACTGAGTTCATAGCTGCAGCGCACAGTGCTTGGTACAACCTCAAACAGTATCAAGGGCAGTTTAACAAAAGCAACACAGAGCTGCCTGCATCTGCCCAGGCTGGGCTGGATCCTGCTTTGACACAGCTCACCCTCCTTTCTTGCCACCCAAAGTTTACAGAAGTATTTTCACAAAGGCCTTTCTATATGACCCTTGTGGGAGAAACTGCAGTTTTGAACAGTTCACCGGCATTGTTGATTTTTAACAATATTTAGGCCACAGCAGCCAAGTCTATTTACATGTTCAGGACATTCACTGACTTTTCCTAGGGGATCACAGGTATCTAAAAACTAAAGCTAGGATCATTCCCAAGTTCATGTGCTATGTAAGGAACTTCACAACACCTGAGCCTTTCAAATGCAATGAAAATACTTTTACCTCCAAGTCAGGATCTCTTCTGTGGAAAAGCAGTTTCCATAAGTTACAGGTTCCTCACAGTTTAATAATTAAATGAGAGAAAATTGTTTGTTAGTAGTTTCCAGTTAATTTTTAACAATTAAAGAGAAGCTTAGTTTAGACTACTTAGCCCAACAGGCTAAGGATGCTAGGAGTTGAAAGTTTGGATTTGGAAGGATTATATCACTGGAAAGAGAATAATCAATACTATTTAGTTTTGGCACCTTTATAGTCTTTTAATTTCTATCTACTGTAAGAAAAACAGTGCTAGGCAGCATTCCAGAAAATATTGCTGAAACAAAGCAAGTATTATATAGAGGGCTGCAACTCCTAATGAAAGAAGAAAACCAAGATGCCAAGTCATTCATATTTATTAATATGCTTGTCTACAGAAGGAGCATAACTTGAATATTCACTCCAAGACTCAGTCTTTTGACTGAGTTTGTAGTGGCAATGTGCTAAGATATGATTATTGAGAGATGTCTCTATGTGAATTAAGGTGAAAACAAGACCATATGCTGAAGTCAATAGCACAGATTTTACTTAACAGTAATATGTGAGGTAGAGAGAAAGAAAGAAATAGAAAAGGGAGGGGAGAGAGTGAGAGAAAGATTAAGCAGAAGGTAGTCACCACTCATGGATCCAGCATCATCCTGTTGATCCTTCTTCACCCTGGTGGGGGTCCCAAGGTCATTCTAAACTTTTCACTATTTATACATTTTAGCAAACAAAGGAGTCAATGTTCATTGGCTACAGAGTTCTCTTATTCTATTGGTTAAGTGATTCCCTCACTTCTAATGCTAATTAGTTCTTTTGAGTCGGAGGGTTTTTTGAGTCTGTGGGCTGAGATCTTCATCTGCCAGAATTACCTTTTACATAGCCAGAGCTGATTTCAGCACAGTTGATGAGTTGTTTTGCCTTGTGGATTCTTCGTGTCCATTATCAGTGATACATTCTTCTCCCCTAGCTTTGTTAACCTCCCAGGAGGCCTGAGATAACATTTGGACAATTCTATCACGGTTGTCTTATCTCAAGTCAAAGTACCAGGTATCCACAAAGGCGTAATCGGGGGCAGGGGGCTTTGGTGGTCCCAGA
Organism: Corapipo altera; assembly: GCF_003945725.1. Classification (NCBI taxonomy): domain Eukaryota; kingdom Metazoa; phylum Chordata; class Aves; order Passeriformes; family Pipridae; genus Corapipo; species Corapipo altera. The sequence goes on along the minus strand of NW_020884877.1, from coordinate 12,568,423 downwards.
TGAGCAGTTCCTTCTTTACACAGTTTGCTACAGTGGGAATTTTTCTCTGGATGCATTACCCAGGATGCACTAGCCAGACCTCACCAGACCTGGAGTTAGCACCATCCTATTGCTCCATTCTGTGCTTATCTCATGACAAAGTCCTTCTGTGGTGTTTGAGACAGGCAACTGTGATCTTTAAGAAGGTTCTCAACATTCTGTTTTATGGTCAAAATTGTATCAACCTTGAAGATTGCATGTTAAAGCCAGAAGGATTATCTTCATATATTATCAAATCCAATGTATAAATAAGTAGTGTTTACTGATGCAAACCGTAGTGCCTTCTTATTCTGAGAATAACAGAAACGTAGCCTGAATGAAGTAAAATGAATGTAGGGTATGCCCTCTTCATAAAGTAAACATTATGATGCATTTACAGAACTACAGAATTGCAAGGAGGTGGGTTTTTTATTCTTTGGGTTTGGTTTTTATTTTTCCTACAATTAGCTAAGTTTGCCCATTTTTTATTTGCTATTAGGAGTCCATAAAGGAATAACCATACATGCATCCTTTCATTTCACTGTACTGTAATTTAACTTCAGTAAATAATAAATTTTTGTAGTACTATAAATGAGAGCGCCAAACATTATTTTTTTTTCTGCAAACTTGTCAAATGAACAGAACTTCAGCTCAGAAGGGCACCCTCTAAGTCTACTAGGAAAAAGCATCCTGATATCAGATATTACATGTAAAAAAAATGTCACTTCAAGGTTCTAACAGTATAATCACAATTCATAGACACATACAGATATTCTATTGCTTCCTCAAACAGGTATTTTCTCTGATGTTGATCAGAGGAGAATTTTAACACCTCCCTCAGTTTAATGAAGATGAATAAGGTTCCTGCCATGCAGTAATAATTTCAGAGCATTGTAGGAAGAAAAGGTGGAGGTAATAAACTGAGGAGACCAAGACCCATAGTTGCCAGTTCCACTTCAAGTCTGAATACTTACTGGCTGGAATAATCTCAAGCTTATCACTTGTTACTTAACCACTTTCTTCACTAAACAGAAATATGGGTAGCAGAATCATGGGAACACTGAGGAAAGAAAGTTGACATAACCCATAGATCCCAGGAAAACATTAATTTCTCTCCTCTGTCTGGTAAGTGAATCCTTTCAGAGATGAAATGATTACCAAAGAAATAGTCATATACATCCCTTTGTACACTTTTCCTAAACTCCATTAAAGTTCTGGTTTGCAGACCTTTAGCAACAAATGAGAAAATTCTTATTTATTCTCTGAGTGAGAGAAAAGTCCTTTGTGTATTTAACTTACACTTTATTTGTTTTTAAAATATATTCAGACACTCCTGTGTGATTTCTTGCTAATGCTTAATGAGCCAAATCCTTTTAGATATTTGTCTACAGCTGTAAAATTCTCTGCTGGTTTCTTCCTCAAACTAGAGGTTTTAGCCCCAACTTATTAATAGATGCCAGTGGAAACATCAAGTCCAGAGACCTTCCCACAGCGCATTGTTCAGCCTGCTGCCCTTTAAACTTTGCTTGTAACCGATAGAGAGTGTTAACGTGCATATCCACAGGTGTGTGAGGCAGTCCAGGAACTAGTATCTATGCACTAATATCCCTGTGAAGGGCAAACCAGACAATCAAGCATCTTGATTTAGTCTCCATGCAAAAGGTCAGATTAGGCACTCTCTTGAGGTCCTCACTATGTTTTTGATTCTGTGCTCATGCTGTGATGCCTACAAGAAATCCAATACCTAGATAAAGTGGGGTTGTAAGGAACACTGGATGAAAAAAACCAGCATTACCCAAAGACAGAGAAAGACTAAACTATTACATACAGTCCCCTATTTACCCTTTCTCATTATTTTTCTAATTCTTTATACACATCCTAGCTAAACAAGCTTTTTATGTCCAGGATGGCAGCCAAATCCACACGAAGCAGTTTGACTGCCTTGCCTCACCACTCAGGCAGGGTCTGCCCACCTGGTACCGCAGCTGCCTGTGCTGGAAACAGACTTCTGCTGCAAGGAGTTTCCTCCCTGGCACATAGCCATAGGCTTGCACAGAGCCCTGCACAATATGCCCCCTATTCTTGAATGTGGAAACAGAGATGGGTGCTTTGTTCTCCATTGGATGTCCTGTTTGAGGGCATAATGGACTTCATCACAATCTAGGTATGAAAAGTTGTTTAGCAGGCAGACAGCGATTCCTTGTATCAGCTGGAGGTTTAACAGTGCTTTATAGAGCAATCCCACATAGGAAACACTGGAGTAACTCAGTGTGGGAGTGAAGAAAATCAACAGGGAAACTGGTAAGGCTCACCCTCCTCCCCTAGAAGATATCCTTTACCAAGTGTGCAGTCAGCAATCTCTTCCAAGACTGCTTAAACCCTGCCAAGATTTAGACACACTGTGTGTGGCAGCAGCACTCAGCTCTAACAGCCTGTGAGCTAGGGAGCCTGGAAGGGACAGGGGCTGTGTGTGGGCAGCACCATCAGCAACAAAATTCCCTCTTGTCTGGGGAAAGTTAGGTCCTCTTTCCTTGCACAGGACATCACACAGCACGTCTGGAGGAGACCAACTCTCTTGGGCACTGCTGGTAACCTGCTCTCCAGAATTACAGTAGCAGCATTAGAGTTAACTAAACCCTAAAACTGTTAAGATGGAGAAATCTTAGATGAATACAACACTGCTGGGAAATAAAAAATCAGAAGAAATTCAGTTGTAACCAATCCTGACTTACTTTAGACATGGCAACTAAAGAAAGACAGACCAATAAGAGCCCTCTGTAGGCTATTCAGACACCTTATTTAAGTTTTGTAAGAGGATCTGAAACCATAACGATGGTCATGTGTAAATATAGAATAGCTTAGTTACACCAGGAATCATGTACCCACACTTTTTTTTTTCTGCAGAGGATGCTAAACACCTTTGGATTTAAAACTAAGATTCTAATACATAACAAAAGGTTTATTTGTCTAACAGTAAAACCAGAAAGATCCCATGCCAAAGCTACAGACAAAGTCCTAACATGGTCATGAATCCACATTCTGCCAGAAGATTTCCCACTAAATATTTACTGAAACACATCTTTGGGTCCTAATTTTCCAAAACTTTGATACAGAACCTATCTTTAATAAATAAAATCTTCAGTGTTGAGTAGATATACATCAGGCCCTGGGGCTCTATAATCGCTGCATTTTAAAATTTCTTTTAAAATGCAGTGCAGTTGTCAAATACGTGTTCATTTTAGTTATGCATAGGTGGGTTTGCAGCGGCATCAAGTGTGCAATTAGCCTATTCCCAGGTGAACATTCTCTGCAGATATGTCACTGGAGAGATCCCTTTCACATTTTTGCCTATTTGAAGATGGCAATAAACCAGTTGTCGTAACCTACTCATCTCAAACTCATTTTTCAAGCTATGTTGTGACAATATCTTCCTACAGGATAGCACTAGTAGTTCTGAAATATTTATTGCAGAAAGCTACTAAGGAAGGGCCACAGTCTGCTGTGGTGCTTTTCCTGGGAGAGGGACATAGCCACAGTAGCAGCTCATAAGCCAAGACACTGACAAATTATGGTACTTTAAGAGGACCTGCCTGTAAGTCAAGCAGAGAAGCAGGTAGCTGAAGCCACTCCGCCAGTGCTTGCTTGAGAAACTTCGCTGTTGCTCTACAAACGCAGGTGTAAATTATACCAGCTCCAACTCCTGAGTAGTCTTTCGCTCAAGCTGGTGGAGCCCCAGTAGAGTATGGCCAGTTTAACCCAGCAGAACCTATCCTTTCACCTTAGTATGCGAAAAGTATCATATATTAAGCAGAGACATGAAAAAATCAAAGTGTTTTTCTTTTTCTCTGCCTGGCTGTTTCTCTCAGCACCATCATACTGATAGCTGTTATATCACTTTTATGGACTCTTCTACCCACTCAATCCTGGAGCAATATGCAAGTATGTTAGAAACCTCTTTTTAAATGGTTTAAACAGTGTAGAACAAACACACTCTGACAGAAAAGCCCTTACGCAGAGCAGGACATAGAGGTGGCTCTCTGTTTCCCCTATATGCTGTTGAGTACCACCAAAAGACCCTTGCTATTCTAGTTGACCATTTCTATGCCCCACGCCTCTGATCCCCTCCTGAAGGCCAGGCCACGCAGCTGGGGCGCTGTGGGATGACTGGATGACTGAGGCTGGAGGACAGAGGTCCGAGCTCCCACATTGCCCCAGTGACAAGGGTGCCACCTTTCCTCCCCCTCCCTTCCTCGCTGGGTGCTCACACGCCAGCCGCCTGTGCTCCTGGTGTTTGTCACCATGGGACAGACCGCAGGGCACTCCCAAGGCTTTACAACCAGTGAAAATCAGCACCAGCTTCGTAATTCTGGCACAACATGTCTTCGCTTTGAAGTCTGGTTACTGGTTTTTACAGTTCTATTTTTAAAATGTATTAAAGATGTTTAAAAGTGGCAGGGACTTCCAATAAAAGCCCTGTTGTCCAGAATCAGGATGCTGGTCCCAATTTAAACCGGCTGTTAAACAATAGTATATCCAAATAAAAGCGGCCTGATTTACAAAATACCCCAGACTGATTGAATGTTTATTATCCAGTTTTTCTCTTTTCAGGTCTTCAGAGGTTATTCTCTCTATCTTTTTTCTTTTAAATCTGCAAGGTTTTCCACAACTACTGTATGGAAAACGGATTCACTTGCCATATTTTAAAAATAACTGTTAATGGCAAATACTAAAGTAAAATAAAGCTAAGAAGCTAAGAAAGATTTACATTTCTCTTGGCTCTATGACTAGTTTAAACAGCTTACATCATCATCAGAGCTCCATCTTCTGAAACACACCTGGGAAATACTGCAACCAGCTTCTGTTTTTATTGTCAGGCATTTCTATTTTCCCAATATAAAATCATATTTAAAATTTTATTTCTGCAGCACACTGGATTTTCCACTTGGAGAAGTGAAAGAAGATAAACAGGACAATTCCTGACAGAGCGCATCACTCCAAGGAGGAGCCTAAAGGAGTCAGAGCAACCTAATACCCTGAGTCCTCCTGGAGTTCAAAGACTTTGTGACTGACCTCCTCTTTCTGTGATGATCCTGGGTGAATCATTTCACATCTCCATCTGTCTCATCTATTAAAGCTCAGCTCCTCAGAACAGGTTTTCTTTTGCTTTGTATACTTATACAGGGTAACTCTGTAACTTAGGAACTTAAGGCGATAATATTATGAACTAATACCAGCTAGGCACAACACACAAGCAAAAAAAAAGTCTAACAGAATTTAATGTACAAAGGGACTGAATCTGATGACCTAGGAGGAGTCAGCCTCAGTATAAAACTTTTGTGCAGATTTTCATCACTAAATTTTGTATTTCAGTGGTCTGTGCTCATATCTTTTAGATATGTTCTAGAAACACATAACCAAAACAGGCTTCCTGCCCTATTAAATTCCCCCATGTCATATAATTTCATCAAAACCCTTCACACTGATATCCAAAAATCTACAATATTTTCTAACACCTTTGGCAGGTACATGTAATAAAAACTTAGTGTAAGTGTGATATGTAAGTAACCCACTTGAACTCACCTTCTGTCGATACCTTTCCTATAAATGGAAAATCTCTATTTCCCATTCCACAGACTGGAAAATTGGGGCAAAGGACAGATAAAGTAACCTGCTCAAGGTGATGCTGACTTGCACTTGTGCATCATCTGCAATAGATGACACCCCTTGTCAGATAAATTGCACTGTAATAGCTAAGTAGTTAGGCCTTCAAGATTCATGGTTAGCAAGTATTTCTAAAATTCTGATTAAACATTTTGTTTCCTACTGATTTTAAATTGGATGTGTCACTTTGTAAATGACAGATGGCTACTATACAGTTAGTGATCAGGTTTTTAGTTTAGAACAGCAAATACACGAATACATTGGCACCAAGTTTCAGGTAATTCTTTCTACTGAACTCTTGCCAAAAGTTGTGTATTTGTGTCATGCTTCTAGAAATATAAAAATCCGTAAGCGGGTTTGGTTGCCCTTAGAAAAATCTAGTGTGCTGAAAAATAACATTAAATAGTTTTTCAAACAAAACACTAAGCAGCAAAGAAATAAAGGCAAATCCTAGCTTACCAAAGTAAAAAAAACCCAAAACAACAACCAAAAAACCCAAAACACAATAAACCAAATCACTCCCATCCCAAATCAACAAAACCGTGACACTGAAAAATGCAGCATATACATATGTATAGAGTTGAACAAACACATGAAAGTATGATGTATATTTAACAGCATTATTAACTACATTTAATATATCCATATAATTTTCGCTTATTTCCTTTTGACTGTTCTTGAAAACAGTGGGGTTTGACCTTCACACCGAGTACTTTCACTCAGACATTCGGTTCTACTCATTGGTCTCACCAGCTCAAACAATTGGAACCTATGACACATAAATATTCAAGAAATCCAGACCACATGGAGGAATGAAAACAATTATTTGTACAGCTCAGAGCAGAACTTTTTTGGAAATTTCATGACAGCATAAAAGACTTCAGCAAAGAAGTCCAAAAACTCCCCAGGGACCTACATATTTCATTAAGCCAGCCCATGTAACACCTGTGCCTGTGCAATTCCCAGCACACTGGAGTGGACATGACTGGCCACACTCACACTGGTTCTGTCTTGGCTTCTCCACTGAAAGCAGAGCCCACTCCTATTTACAGGCACAAGCTCTTCCACACACCTGGAGCAAAGACTGAAATTATGCCTCTGTATTCAAACAAAAGTGCTTTCACCAGTGGTAAGGACTTGGCTGCTCCACCCCTTGGCATCTTATTATCAAAATTTAGCAGAGATCCTGATGCAGTGTGCTATGAAGTCACCAGTTGTCATGCAGTAGGTCACAGTTAATAATGTTAGAAGAAAAAATGAGAAAATATAAAAAGTGAAAGAGTTGGAGGTTACATTGCTACTTTTCTGAGCAAGCTTTCAGATACACCTTCTCAATCTAACACCATGAACTAAACAGGAACAATCAAAAATCCCATTCACTGAGAAATGAGGAAGTGACACTGTTAATGTAAGTCTACCAAAGAATAGTAGCTGTAAAGCAAGGATGCTCTAGTTTCTAGGAGTAACCCTAGACTCCAGTATTGTTACATTTTTTCTAGTCATCTGACAGGAAATCCCACTGTACAGCATGGCATGCTGTATCATCACACTGATTTTGAGGAGCCCAAGCCAGATAAGGACAAGGCTGGATGCAAACTCATGTATAATGTTTGCACTCACTGTATTGCAAAGTATTGAAGTTAAGCCGTGCATAGGAGGTACCTTAGCCGACCTTCAGTGGCAAAATTTCATCACTTTTAATTTGATATGATCTTTTTTTTTCAAGTCCCTCGTACTGGTACTACGCACAAATACAAATTTTTGCCAACCAGACATATGCTATGTTAGTTCTTTGGTATTCTGAATAATGAAAGCAGTTACATTACTGTTAAAATACTTCACAAATGTTTCTGCTTAAAGGCAATAATTGGACAACCAGTAGCAATGGTTGAAAATTACTCCAGTCTTGACTATTCACTTACTTGCAGTCAGACCATGTGCAGGATTTAGTAGCTTTTTTCTGTAAACTCTTCATTCTCCAGTCAGTGGCCATAATCTGGCCGTTCTTCTTCTTGGCAATTACAATTCGAGTTGCTTTTAAACTTGATCTGATTAATCTTGGCTTGTAAACTTCTGTTCCCCAGAAAATGCAGTCATAAGCAGAGGAGACATAAAATTGAGTCTTATCTCCATTAAACTAGATTCAGTTCATAGATTAAAGTCATCCAATGGAAAGGAGAGGTGACTATCTGAAAGTATCTGGAAGAAAAGAGGAGAAAAAGACACAAAACTAAAAGAAACAAACAAAACCACAACAGGAAGCCTAACTGCAGGGTCACTTTGATATATGGAAAACAATTATGCAGATTTTTAATGATTGTTTTGAAGAGTGTAGATAGTACAACATGGTTTAACTGTTGAATGGTGCTGTTTCTACTTGAAAAGCCAGTCTAAACCACGTGGTTTCTAGCATGCACTAAGTGTGGGTGCCAGATGAGGGATCTGAAGGACAGTACTAGGAAGAGTGGGAATGGAGAAGCAGCTGCCTACAGATTAGGCTTCCATGTAAAAAACCAACCAAACAAACAAATAAAATCACTTCATCAGTTGATTAAATATTGTGTTTTAATATGAAAAACAAGAAAAACAAAGCAGAATAAAATTTTAAGACCTTTACAGAAAAAGGAACATGTCTTTTTTTAATGCTACTCAGTAGCAGATACAGATCCTGCTATAATGAAGGATTACATGTTTGTAATACCTTCTGGAGTCTCACAGTACCAGTCTATTGCTTAGCTACTTACATAATGCTAAACCCTTTAATATTTACTTATTAGTCCCATTTTGTTCAGCACGTCTGTGTATGACTTCACAATACAGTACCACACTTAAATTTCTCTATTACTTAACATTTGGAATAGTATAAAGCTATTTCCATTAATACTGTATATTTTCAATATTAAGGACATTAGATTGCACATCTGATTTTAACCTGCAAGACACTGAGTGTAACACTTTTGTTATTTGTATCTTCTATGGGGGTCTGCAGTAATTGTCCCTTGCTAATTTTTTCCTTAGACACCAGAGTGAGAGTAACAGAGGAATGATTAAATTATTATACACTGAAAAAATAAGATTCTGGCATAGAATGGTTTTAGAGCTGTTGCATGTTTGCTTTTGAGAATCTGCAGCTGTGAACTGGCTTCTAGAGCTCAATATCCACATGCAATCTTCCTGGCCTGTATGGGCAATCATAGCACTTCATTGTCCAGTGCTATCATTACAATATTGTTATCATCTGAGCTTGAGTCTGACACTTTCTCTAAGACCTTTCAAATAACCCCTTTACTAGGCTTCAGTACCAAACCATTCAGGGCAAATCTCTGCTTTGTGCTTGTCAGCCTTAATAGACTGGATGTCACTTTTGCCTGTAAAAAGTGCCCGCTCTTCAGCTGTCAGTCAGTCCTTGCGGTGTCAGCCGAGAGCGTGGTTAGGAGCTGCTGGATTAGAGGGTAGTTACCATAGCTGTCAGATTACTGACAACCTGACACCCACATCCCCAACTTCCTTTGACTGTATTTGGTTTCCATCTCACTCCTTGAACCTTTCTTAAGGTGGATCCATATGCTCAAGTTAAATAACATTGTAGCCAACTAGAAAAGTTTTGTTCTTGTCTCTGACTGCTTTCAACCTGGTTTGCCTTTTGCAGACTCACTCTATCAAAGTGTTTTCAGAACACTTTGCTAATTTATAAGGGGGAAAATGATTTTTCTCTGGTTTATAAGTTAATGGTATTTTTTTTTTTTTAACCATGCCTCTGTATCTGGAAGCATTTTAGTTGTTGATATCTACCTTTAGTCAAAGGTGTTGGGGAGTTTATACATAGTTCTCCACATATTTTAAATGTCCTCATCACCCTACTCTTTCAGTGCTTCTTTAGTTCTACTCCCAAAACGTTACAGACTATGCAATTCTGTGAATAGTTTACAATTACTGGAAGTGCTGTGCATTATACCAACACTTTATAGAACCTACCTCGTATTTCACATTCCACAGTTGATACGTATGTTTATCCTACTAGCAGAGGATAAACTAGAACTAAGCAGGAAAAAAAAAACAAACCCTCAGACAAAAAACTTATGTTATTTAGGATCAGACATAAACTCTGTGGCTCTGTCTTCACTTTTGAGGAACACAGTCGAAACCGAACTGCTTGAGCTTTTTCCCTTGCTGTTACACATCCCAAGGGATGTATCTTGTAGATCCATTCTAACCATGGCTCAGCAATCTAAATCATCTATATTCTGCCTGTAGTTGATCTCAACTAGACTGACCCAAAGACTGGTTTTACTCTCTCTGCTTGGATTGCAAAGAGAAGTACCTATTCTGAATAATGCTTTTGTAAGCTTATGGAGAAGTGAAGAACACTTTACTAAGAGCCACCCCTGTGATCAAAGATAGCGCACACGGAAAATTTGGCTAAATTTGTACTCATATCTCCCTTGCCTGTCTTTAAAATTTAAATTTCTCTGCAGAAAAAAAGAGTCCAAATCTTCAACAATATTTTGTAAATTTAGTTGTTTCAAGATAATTGCAACTTATCACATAAGCCCAGCCACTATATTTCAATCTCATTATAAACAATTCTCATGGAAACAGTTCCACATAGTGGAGGAAATGTAGCAGTCATCATTAACACTAAATATTGTGGGATAACCTATATTTTAGCATACATAACATGGAGAGTATCCAGACTATAATAAACACTGTTCCTTCCATTTTGTACCAAGTGTGGCTGTTGCACTAAAATCCAACATGTCACATATTTGTAATACACTGGGTACTCAAAGAAATGTGTAAGGGCATAACACACCCCCACAGAAACACGAAGTACCAGCATAAGAAGTTTGGAGAGATAGATTTCATTCCCTCCCTACACCACTGTTATTTCCAAATTGCTTTGCTCAATGCCATACATACAGCAGGCTTGGACCTCGCAGCTGGCTCCGTGTAGCTTCATTTTCAGTAGTCACCATGTGCATTTAACTGCATGGTGTCTCTACTGCTTCCTGAGGGCACACTCATTCTTTGGGTTTTTGTAGTTTCGGTACACGTGGGTGTATTGTCCAAAAAAATTAATGAAATATATCTTATCGTCATTAGCTGCTGAATAAGCACATACCAAACAGCTTTTTCAGGAAAAATCAGAGAACTGAAACACAACATGAACTCTTTGGCCCAGATGAAACCTGCCTGATCCTTTGTCTTGATTTTTAATTTGCAATCCTTTTATAAGGTTGCAAACACAAATAGCTTCTTTCTGTAAAATGCAAATCTAAAATGTAAGATGGCTTACACCTAATGAGCTTTACAGAGATACTATTAGCTCCTTCATAAACAAGACTGCTTCAGATTTAGAACTAAATATGAATTTTTGTTTTGATAGAAACCACATTATGATGCATGAACTTTGCCACCTTTTCACATTTCTTTTCTGTTTTTTCTTTCTTATTACATTTCATGCTTGTGCAGCTATTGACTCGCGAGGTAGACAGATGTGATTATGGGTACTCCACACCTCATCTAACTTTGCTTTTCAGAAAGGCAGCAGCAATGGTTTTCTGCCTGGAACCACAAGGTGAATCATCCAGACACCAGCATCTCCAAGAGCACGTCAGTGCGAGGCAGCCTGAGGCAGGTGCTGCAGTACTGGAACAGACAGAGTAAACATGCCCTGTGACAGCCATTTTCGGGGCTGGTGTTGCTCTGTATGCAGGTACCGTGGCAACTACTAGGATACAGATAATTATCTATGTGGAACTTAATGACAGTCTATTTGTGTAGAGTGGAACTAATGGAAGCCAATAGGGTCAGAAGTTCAATATCTTACTAAGCTGTTTTCATTAACAGACTGATTTCTGTGTTGTTATCGCTACCACATAACAAAAAGAGTTAAGCAAGCAAATACAAGGTTTTGTTGTGTTTGTCACACATTTTTCCAATTTTTACAAACTGCCCCCTCAAAACACAACCGACATGCTTTAATTTCCAAAGCTTGACATTGTTCCACGTGCCTTTTTACTTTCTCCTAAGTTCCAGACACTTTACTCAGTTCTGTAATGAGGACCTTGCCATATTGCAAACTGACCCAACATCTAGGAAAAACTTCAGGCTTTGGTCCTTTGTTCTTACGGTAAAAGATACAGCACTGGCATTTCCCAGCCATATTTCTGGCACATGACATTCCCTTGTGAAATCAGTTAAGGGGAAAGATAGCAAGTACCTCCAAATTAGTGACAAGGCTTCAAGAACATATATGGGTGGTTTTTTTCTTTTGCTGATGTCTATCCCAAATGAGCCAACTTTATTTAAATATATTTAAAATATTTCTACTAGAGACTCACTCAAAACATTGCACTGTAATATAATTTTAAGTGAAAAGAGGGTCATAAAAATGCATTATTAATCCATTTCAGCTGAACAACTGTCAGAAATGTCATACCTAAATCTATTTGCAGAATTTAATGCATAATATTACCCAGTAGATAGTAAGGCACAATTCACAGTAGTGGGTAAATCCCTCTTTGAACAGATGGGCTGAAATGCTGGGACATCAAGCTGACTAATTTGGGTACCTCCCAAGTAACCTCCATAACCATGGGCGTACTGTTATTTTTCTCTCTCACTGCCAGGTACAGTTACAGAGTAAAATCCAACAGTGCTCCCCCATCCGCCATGCATGGCACCTGGACATTATTCACAGAATTAACTAACTCAAGGGAAGGGCACTGTGAGTGACAGCCACACCTTCCCCTGGCAGATGCGAGGAGATGAGGTATCACACTTCACGTATGACAAATCTTCAAACGCAACTTTAGACACATCCCTTCTCTGCTCAGAAACTTTCAGGGAATTTTTGGCCACTCTGCAGCCTGAGGGGCTGTGTGTACTCATGACACAGTTGGTAAAAATACCAGTGTCACATACTGAATCCATAATTCAGAGGAGACTGATGTGTGAGCCTCTCCCCATTGAGCTGTTGACCAGCAGGGTTGCCTCTATAGGGAGCTATGTAATGCAAAGAGGGAAGGGAGTTGACCTCCATCGTCTCTGTGAAGATGGCAGTGCCAGGCTCATCCACAAGCACAAATGGGAAGGTTCTCACCCCATCTCTTGAAGTTCTCAACCAAGTTCCTGACCATTATTTCCTGTAGGGGTGGAAAGCTTTGAGGAGAGATCCCCAACACAGCAGTTAATGGGTCTGCTGCTGCCAGGTATGTGACTGCAAAATCACTCCTTGGGTTCCCAGTGAGCCAAAGGTGAAGCCTAAGGAAAATGATTCTTTTAAGCCCCTGGAGGAGTGAGTAGGCCAAAAAAATTAGAACTATGTTTGGTGACAGCAAGATCCAGGCTTATATTCTAGAGCTAAAAAAAAAAGTTCTTTAGTTAAGAATCATCTACTGCACTCAGTAGTCAATTTTAAGCTGTAGTATCCTGGTTTACAACTCTCTGTTGCAATGCCCAGAGTATATTTTGCTTGCAGAACACTACTGGCGAGCGTAACATTAACCGACTGCTTTCTAAATTTCTTTTTCTCTTTTTTAATAAAGGTTTGTGTGCTACAGAAGTGCAAAAAGTGCTTTAAACCTCTTAATTTGTTTTGTTTACTTCTGTAGCTTAAAAAACAGCCAGTTGTTTTTAATTGGTTTAAAAAAAATTGCTTGAGGCAGAAACCTGGAAAACCAATCTTCTGTCTGGAGTAAATTTTTACAGCTGCCTTTTAAACCTCTGAAAATAGGGTTTATAATGGAAGTGCTGACACAACCTTATCTACAATATATCAGTGTGAACCTTACAGCTATAATAAGCAGTTATTATGTATGTGTAAAAATAATGAGAGCCAGTGTCTGAAGAGAGTTAATGTAAAATGCTAAGCAATTGTAGTTGGTTACACAGTATAGGTTAATATTCTTTCATATAGCTACACTTTTTCCCCTTTTGTCCTCCAGAACTCCTAATGAAAATTCTGATACCTGACGGTAATGATAAGCAGCCATTCACACATCCTTTGTGTCAAGGCTAGAGCATTAATGCTTTCCTTCATATAACATTTTGCATAGCCTAAAGCATCTATTAAAATCCTTTGTAAAATTCATGAAACAAAAGTGGTGGGTTGAGTCTAGTGGGAGAGCAAGTAAGCTGCTTATTAGCAAAAAGTCAAAAACACAGGGCCAATTACAGATCTGAACAAGAAAGGCTACAGAACAGCATGGGGAGTAATTCTTTCTTCAGCCCAATGGGCTCAAGTGAGAGGCAACCTAGATAAAAATATAGCAAATATTCTAAGCAGTAATTAAACTAAAATGTTTGGAGTTAGAAACAGCTCTATAACAACTGAAGGATATGCTCAAGTAAAACAATTGTCTGGTCTCACATAGATGCTAAATTGGAAGGATTTAAGACTGCTCCCTAAAGGAATGACTAAGGGGTAGTCAAGAAGAGCTGCGAGCTCAGGAGATATGTAAAAAATCTGTTTGGTATTTCAGATGCTATAAATTAGATAAAAAAATGAGCTTTTCTACTGAACAAGCAACATAAAACTGAATAAACCACAATAAGATTGCCCTTTTTCTGTTATAAACTTTACATTAAGCCTGTCATGTTCGATGACAGCCTAACAGACCTCATTCTTTACCCTTTGGAATTTGAAAGATTGGCAGATGTCATGATTTCCTTAACATAAAAGACCTTGCAGATAATGTTCACCACACATACTTTTAGTTTCATAACTTCACTTCCCTACTTGCAGAATCATTGGGTAAAATTTCCAAATGGAACTTGAGATTTTTCTCTGGTCAATAATTGTTTCTGACCCCGAGGAAAATCTTTTATTGACAAAAGAAAAACGTGACATGGGCAGCAATTTTTATGATTTGCTTTACTAGTCCAAACATGCCCTTACATTCATAATAATGAGCTGCTTTGCACAAAACAGCTCATTATTATGAACAGAGGGGTATAATATTGTTAAGTAAGCTGAGTCAAAGCAGAACTAGTTGAGGCTAGCTCTCAACTGGCAGCAGTTTTCCCTTTAAAACATCCCTCCTAGCCTTTAAAATCTTTTGAAAAACCACACACGCTTATTTCTAAAAAACTGGAATGTGGTAAGAATCACAACTGGCATTTTCTAGCACTTGATCAGTAAACTTTGTGTGTTGTTACTCATTTACTTTTCAATGTAAGAATTGTTCCAAGATGTTCTGTAAGTCAAGGTCATTATGCAACTTCTTAGGGGGTCATGCTTTATTCTTGTGAATCTGAGAGAGAATTTAACACCTATTTAAAACAAGGAAATCCTGCGCTTTTGCAGCCAAGCACTATCAAAATGCAATGGAGCTGCTGCGCTATATGGTGGTAGAAAGGCAGGCAGAGAAAATGCTGCAGAGGTTTTTGCAACCTGCTTCATTCAGCCAAGCTCTGCATTCACCTTCCTGAGGGAGTGTCTGGGCGACACCAGTGGAAGGGCAGTGGGGCAGTCATTGGCTCCCCTGCTCTGTGTCCAGAGAGCACCATACTGTGTAACAGAGCTGCCATGCAACCCTCTCCTGGGAAGCAGTGTTGTGAGGAGGAGGTCCAGTAAGTGCTCTGGCTTTCAGAATGGGTCAGGATTTCATCCCTCCTGCTGTTTCATAGGCCAAACCTTAAAGATCTGTTTTTAGTGAGATACTGGTTACAGCAGTGACGTTCAAGTTACTTCTGATTCAAAAGCTTGCAAGACGTGCTAATGTAGTATAATCAATTAAAGAAATTGTAATATGTTTTTCTGATTCAATAGCTATAATATAATAGTCCAATTCTATTTCTAATACATTTTATTAGAGAGGTTTGGAGCCTTCGGGTTTTCAAAAAGTGAAGATTATTTGAAAAAAAATTTTATCCCAAATGGTCATATTATTGCAGTTTAGCTACCACCTCAAACATAGAACAGTCTAATTAAAAAAAAGAAAAATTGTTCAAGAAGCATATAGCATGGATGACATAATTGCATCAGAATAAGGAAATCAATTGAGCCAACTAGCCTTTCACTCCAGTTAGCCATTTACATACATTAAAGTCACCATGTTGATTGGAGTAGCATAAATATGACTAGAGTGTACTAGACTTTCTATCCAAATGAAAAAAAACCCCACACAAACCAAATCTCCGAAATAATTCCAAATATAACATCAAGAGTCTTGTGGTTTGTGTTTGCAAAATGAGATTTCTCAAAATAAGATTAAAAAAAAATACATAACACTGAACAGATAAAAGATTTCAAAGCTCTATGTCCCTGTAGTTTCACTAACATGTTAACCTACTTACAGCAATTAGTGCTTCATTAGTAAGGCTAACTAACTGTTGCTATGCCCTGTAATGATTTGCCAGGTTTTCTATATACAAGTGCATAATCAATGTTTTCCAATTACTGCTATAGTGCAACCACTATTTCAAATAAACTAGATAATAATACAAACCCATTACTGAATCTGAAATAGCAGAGGCATCTAATTGCAAGGCAGTTCTTTTCAGCTTTTAAAATTTTTCACACTAATGAAGTGTCATACAAAAAAGTTGTATTGATTTTTCCACCACATGGCTTCAACCACAAATATGTAATTATCCCTTTTATATCTAGCAAGGGGATTAAAATAATCTATAGTATATAGCCTTTACTTATCCCTGATGGGTCTAGTAGTACTTTTACCCTTTTCAAAATATGCAGCTTTTTGATGAATGAACTTTTGGTAAAATGTTGCTTTATTTGCTTCGTATCTCTACTTTTTTGAAGCCATCTAGCATGAAAGGATTGGAATTTTAAGTTTGCAGTTCTACTGCTGGCAGAGGAGAAGAAAGCCTGATCCTGCATTGCCCAAACAAGGACAAGTCTCTGCAGCAGATCAGGGCCACATCACCTAATTCTGGTCCTCTTCCCCATCTTAGTGGTTCCCATCAATTGACTTAAGTGACCAGAGAAAGCATCTTCCTCATAACATAATTTTTAGTTAATGCTTTCAAATTCTTTATGAAGGGTAGCAGGTTTGTGTGTAGTGCTACTGCCAGAGAGCTGCATACCTGTGGTATAACTTGGGCAGACACAAGCTGGTCCATCAGGTTCTCTGGAGCTCCCAGGACCTCTGCAAGCAGAGCATCCTCTCTGCTGGATTTGGTGGCCGTGTCTTCGACAGGAACAATGGGGTCATACCCAACACACAGAGCATTTGGGACATCTTATTTACTCAGCACAAGTTGGGTGCCACAATTTAAAATATTATTTTAGAAAAAGCAGAACACACCAGATGCAAACTATATGAAAGGAACTACTGTTCTACCAGATGAGGTTAAGACGCATGATAAAAATTAGCTTGTTTTCATGGATGTTGTACAGGTTATTTTATTCCTTAAATATCTGGAAAGAATTCTAGCTTGATTTTAATATTGTTTCTATTAAAACAAGTCTAAAAAATGCTTTAACATGTATGGAAGCTAAAACTCAGTGCAGAAAAGTTAAAAAAGGAAACCCAAATGAATCCAGTTTTAACATGAAAAGGGGTCACATTCTTCACACTATTAGGGCCAAAGCAGTATCTCCCATTAGTAGTTTCACTAATACATTAATCTGCTGGCAGATTCACTGAAATTTGATTGCTTCCCCTGTCTTGTGGAATATATGTTTTAAAGAGAAATTTGTGCAAATCAGGTGTTACTGAGAATCATATACACATCAAAAGTAGTTAGATATTTTAAAAATCTTACAAATCTGTGTGAAAACTCTTGGATTAAATATAAAACTGTACTACAGCCATTGAATGAGAAATATTTTTGTAGAAGTAGGCATCTTTTTTCCCTAGATTTTTATTTACAAGTTAGTACTTGAGGGCCAAGTATTGAGTATCACCTAACTAGCTAGACAAAGAAATATATACAAGTTTCTTATTAAAATTTAATTTCATTAACAATAAATACATTTAATAAACCACTTCAAAAAGCTCTAAGAAAAGTTGAAACTTGCAAAAACATTTTAAATATTAGAAATTATTTAATATGCAAAACAGCAATAAAAACTTGAAATATTATAATGCTCATTTCTTTCTCAAATGGATGCATACTATTTCTGGCAGTATCTACATGTGTTAGAGCAATTTTCTTCAGTAGTACAATGGGCTGGAAAATTCCATTTAAAAATTAATATTTTTAACCATAATAATAAAAAAACCTCCATGAAACACAAAATTATTTTTTATGCAATTAGTGTAGAATAAAGCCATTCTGTGATTTTTAACACTGCAAACTTCTCAGCGCTGCACTTTGTACTTTTTCAAATAGGTCAGTTTCCCTTTCTAATTTTATAGATTTCAAAATACTCTAAAATACTTCTACAGTCATCACAAAATTTGCAATAAGACAATTCAACACTGTATCCTAATTTCTTTTTTCTTCAGCATGCAGTAATAAATAAATCTTTAAAAATTAATATATTTTTCTTCTTGAATTAAAATGCTTTATATATCACTTACAAAGAACAATGACTAAAATTGTATGTAAAAGTAAAAAAATGTCTCCTCAGATGAATTTAAGAAAAAATATACACACTGCTTGTGGAACTGTGTTTCCAGGATAATAAAAGGCCATTACCTTGACCGTTGACATGAAGCCATCAGAGTCATATTTATTGATGAAACTTTCAGCTTCCAATCTGCTGCACTGAATGAGCATCATACAGCTGTCAGCAAAGGCAGAGAACAGAAACAGTGATAGCTTGTGACATTTTCCTTTCATAATTTATGAAAACAAAATACCTTAGAGTTTGCAGAACACAAGAAGAAAAATTTTAGAATAGCCCCTTTAAGGAAAAAGTCCATAAGATAATGATCTTAACAGGATCTCTATCACAAGAAAAATTTACCTTTAAAACTGAGATATCCATGCCAAATTAGTTGACAATGCTTAAGTAATGTACTCTCTGAAAAAAGAAGTGCTGCCACACTGCCAATAAACAACGTGAAAAAGACCTAAGATTAGTACCTTCGAAGTAATGGTATTGTGGGAATGCTCTGGGGAAATAAACTTTAAAACCTTTATAAAATTAATAGCATTAATAAATTGCTATCACAATTAGTGTAGTTTCAGAGGAACTAATAGACAATGAGATGACAATTTAAGTATTATAAACTCAAAGTGAACATTTTTTCAATATTTAAAAAAGTCATTTGCACATATTAGAGAAGAGCAAATGGGGAAATGTGCCACAATGTGTTGTGTATCTTCCATCTCTTCATTTCATGCTCTTGGACAAGCTATAAAAATGAACATGCTTGAAGTTTCTCAGGTACCAGTACTTTTGCTCACAACCCAAGTTAAAAAATCTTTGAATACCAACACCCGCTATGCAGCATCCCCTTCAAGATGGATGCCGTCAGCACCAGATAAACTGGGGAATCTTACAGCACTCCTGCCAATCTCCCAGTTCAGGATGCTCAGCATAGGCCTCTCACTGCTTAGTCTGCCCAGGAAGATTTGCTTTAGCAGCCTGAGGAGGCATTAAAACCTGGTAGCACACATACTCCCCATGTTTTTCTCTACGTTTGTCACATGCCAGCTGCCACCAGGGAGGAGGAGACTCTGTGCTCATGATAGGATGCAGTTTCTGCCATAACGACCCAGACCGTGATATTGTACATTTTAGACACACACGCGTATTTCTGATTAGCTGAGACTTTCCGCCCTTGAAGATCCCAAGAGAGAGCTGTATGCGGCTACCACTGTTTGGCAAAGCTTTGGTAGCAGTTTTGGGGGAAAGAGATGGATGTCATAAAAGTGTTTATTCATCAATTCATTATATTCGATGTACATTTTAAAGTTACCCCCTAGACTTAGCAGGCATGTTAAAAACATACTTACAGAAGACTGGTTTTTTAAGTTTTGGTTGTGATTTGTCTGGACAGACAGGAGTGGGAGGCGAGCACATCCTGGCTAGTATCAGTTCAGGAAAACATCTCTAACAGGGAACACACCATGGACAACTTCCTTACCCCTCCTGAAAAGCAGGCAAGGGGGTTAGTGATTGATGGGGAACAGGTGACAGTGATCATCTGTCAGGACTCTTTAAGAGAAAATGGACAGGGCCAGTGTGTGAAAGCAGGGCACTGAATGAGTTTGGGGCACAATAACACCAATGGTACCATTCCCCTGTAGCGCAGGCCAGGCTGCAATCCTTACACTGCTCCCGGAGAGAAGGAAGTGGCTCCTCTCATTCTGAAAGTTACTTTGAATTATTATATCAGGCGAAGTAAGAAAGAGTAACTTGTATCAAATTGTATTAAGCAGAAGGCGAGGGGGGGGGAGGGGGGGGGCAGAATCTTAGACTTTTTTGATATTGGATGCTTCTTCCGTGTTCTATTTTCCAGGAAACAAATCCAGCTGTCATCTCTTTCTGTGCTTCCTTTCATCCACTTCAGCAACAGGGCAAAACCCCTGTGTTGTTTGCATAGCTCTGCTCCTGGTGACAGCCATTCAGTACTAACTTGGTTAATAAAAGATGATACAAAGTTGCTTTCGAACATCACACTGGTTTCTTCTACAGGACTAAAAGCTGCAGCAAGGGGCAGTGGCAGCTGCAGTGAGAGGACAATTGTTGCAGTTATAGGCATATGACAGAGCTTGGAAGTTTCTTGGCTCCCTAGGAAAACCACTGTGGAGCAAGGCAATGGATGCCCACACGCTCTGTGGCACCAGGATTGTGCAGGGGCAGCCTCTGGATGGAACCCGGAAAATAAACCTGGGTGCAAAAGAGAAATGCAGTCAGGCCGTAGTGGTGGGCTTGTCTCAGTGAGGAATCAAGCATTTGTATCCCTTGAGGATTTGACCTCGAGCCTTAAGGCCATCAGCAGCAAGTTCAGCACCATACCACTGCTTGAAGGGAAGATTACCAAAGTCTTTAAAAGGATGATTAGCCTTCCAGTAGGTCAAAAATACTGAATCAATCCACTTTCGTAAAGCATTACAGCCAGAATGCAAGTAAGCTTTATAAGCTGATACACTATGGATTTCTGGGTGAAATCTCTTCTCTCTGTCTGTTTATAATCTTATTATAATTTTATTAAGATTTACTCCTTTTTGCTTAATAGTCTTAAAAGATACATATAATCTCTGCAGTATTTTTTAATAACCTCTGAAGAAACAGAAATGCTAGGAAAAAGTGAATTCAGAAGATCTTCCAAAACAAAAGGAACTGTTAAGAAAGCTTTAGAAGTACTGTAGATTGAATATTTACAACCACCTATACGTGCTTTGAAAAAAGCCATTTTTAAAAACAGGATAATTTTGATAAGGACTTATAAAAACCACAACTATGCAATTGCGCATTGAACAACTTGGTGTACTAAGGAATGTTGTGTTGAATGAATGAGGAATCTGTCTATGCCTGTTTTCTTTAGAATATTAAAAGCATGCTCTCATTGTCTAAGCAACTGCACAAACTATCATGTCTTCAAATAAATTACAAGAGAAAGACTCAGCAAATATTTTATGTGTGTCTATATATTTTAGGGCTTACCTACATATATGACCACAGAGCAAATTAGACCACTGTCTTGGACCCTGCAGTCATCGCTTTGCAGATATTCAGACACAAAGTTTGAGATCTCTTTGAGCCCAAAATAAGAAATTAACCATCTGCAGGTCCTGTTTTGATATTAAAATATGTAAATTTAAGCCTAATATAACTGTAAAGTCAGATGTTGAAATTCTTTTTTTTTAGTCTCTTCATTGGTAAACTCTTAATTAGGTCAAATTCTGAGAAGCAACAAACACCTGGCAGCTGCAGTGGTTTGCCCAGCATTTGTGCTCAGTTCCCCTCTGGATGCAAGTCCCTGGGAGCTTTGCCAGAACAGCCGCTCAGAGAGGTGTTAACACCTAGAAATTATAGTGACATTTCTAACTAACCCTGCAAACCATACCTGTTGCATTCACATGGATATGTGTGGCTTGGGTAAATAATAATTTATGCCAGACTTTTTTCCTCTTGTGACTTTAGTTTTGATATCACATCATGATTCAAAGCCTGGTGCACCATAAATTTTCTCCAAATGTGTAGTAATTCCTTGGCGCAGTCTAAAGTTATGATTCATTTATACTGGAGTGACAGCATAATACCTAGGTGTCAAAATCCATTAAAACTGTTCAATGTCTTCTGTTTATTTTTAGAACCAATTGAGACTTAACTGATGGTGAAAAATATACAGTCAAGTGTGTTTACTTCACCTTTACAAAGAATCCGTTATAGTCCCAATTAATTTGTTATTCCTGTCACAACAGGTACTGGATACTTCAAAACTGTCATTACCGTTTCTCTCTGTTTCTTTTGCCTTTTTTTTTTATATGAGGGCTTCTGTTTATTTTTAACCCATTAGTACGTAACAGTTTATTTTTTTTAATAGAATTTCCACATCACTTTAATTAAAATAAATGTGATGAATAAATGCATTTCCTAAGCAACTTAAATTTTTTGTGCTCAAAATTCTCTCTGTCACAATCAGGTGTCCTAGTACTGAATTTAATGACCATTCGCAAGATGATACATCATGTGCATTAGTATGATTGGCTAGATGAAAATTAAAAATATGCTATGTGACAGTTACAAACACCAAAACAGTTCTTAGTACAAATTCAGAGCATATTTCATCATGCTAAGTATTAACAGTATGTTTTTTCTTATAGGAAATTTAGAATAGAGTTTCAGAGAGGGAAGGGAACCCCACAAGGTGGCCATTAAATGTCAGAGCCAGGCACCAATGAAAGAGTGATCAGGAGAGCTCTCTACAAATAGCTATAAATAGAAGTCCAAAGAAGAATATGTACTGGTTGTGTTAGAGAATGGGGAAATAAAATACTGATGTTCAAATTGCTTTTACCCATACTGGAACCAAAGAATTCATACAGTGTTGGGGGAAAGCAGTCATGGTATAAAATGACTATTTTAGG
This sequence comes from Corapipo altera, assembly GCF_003945725.1. Classification (NCBI taxonomy): domain Eukaryota; kingdom Metazoa; phylum Chordata; class Aves; order Passeriformes; family Pipridae; genus Corapipo; species Corapipo altera. The sequence goes on along the minus strand of NW_020884877.1, from coordinate 12,545,785 downwards.
AGTCAAATGAAAAACTGAGTATACCTGCATACACTGCTCCTGCCCTCCACTGTAGTAGGAAGCATGATCCAACAGGAACAAGACAGGCAAAGTACCACACATCTCAAGAGCTGTGGCTAAGGGTACCAGCCCAAATACAAACCAAGGCCAGGGCATCACACCCTCATTGGTTAAGAACCCAATAGGATAGAGCTATGGAATATGTGATATGGTTCATAGTTTTACAACACTCAGAATCGTCTGTTTTCTGCTTTTTACTTCTTGAAAAACAACATACAGGATTATATCTGAGTATAGGACTTGACCTTACTTGAAGCATCACTGATGACCTTGCTACTGACCCAACAGCGCAGATTGTCATTCATTTCTGACGCATGTTAGCTCATTGAAGTAAAATGAGACATCACTTTTTCTTTATTAATCTATTATAAGGATTTTATTGCTATTTGAATGATTATGCTTTGTAGTCATAACTATGTAAAATTAAGCATAAATATCTTCAGTGACTCATAGGAATTAGAAATTAAATAGGCCTATTGGAGAAAGTCTATCCTTACTCTGCTGGAGTAGGCCATTATATTATGCTATCAACAGTATATTTTCTGGTGTTTTGACTTGTTCAGTTTTAAAAGTCTCAGAATAAGGGCTTTCATTATTTTTCTTTTAAAATTGCTGCCTAACCTAATAGACCTTACGCTTAGCTAAATTTTTTTAATACTTAGTTTCACTCCAATTGGGTCTCCTTTATTCACCTTAAGGACTGTATCTGCTTCCTGCATCCTTAATCATTACACCCTTCCACTTCTTTTAGCAGTTTCAAACACATGTTCTGCCTTCTCCCATGTTAGTGTTTTAGCTTTTTGAATAAGATTTAGAGCTCTTCAGTAATACCTGAAGAATAATGTCCATCATGCCTAAAACCTGCAGCTGTTGCTGCTGGACACCAGAGTCCCAGCACAGTGGGAAGGACTTGAGCACAAAGCTGGGTCTCAGCTCTCCAGTGACTCCTGGACCTCTCACAGGTATGCATACTGGCCTCATACTGTTGCTTCCTACCACAGTTATAACCAAGAAGAGAAGTATTTCAGTAAGAAAATAAATGGGTTCTCCTTTGCAAGATCATCCACACTCTTTGCAGGATAGAGGTTTTCTCATGGTAGTAAATTAAATTTATGCAAGAGATAATTTTCAAACATTTCAGTGGAACTATGCCAATGGAGGGGCAGCACTCCAGTGGAAGAAGAAAGCAATAAGAGACTACAAGGGGTTGCTGAATCAGCACCTTCCTCCGTATTATTTCTTGCAAATGACTCATTTCCTGATCCAAACTCATTTTGCAGACTCCCATAACTGTAAAATCACATCAGTTTATGCTACCAGTTTACAAAAGTAGAGTTTATACCTCTGAGCCTAGCCTAAGTGACCCAACACACTGGCTTACCTCTCTGAGTCTGCATTGCCTTTGTGCAAGAAAATGGAACCAGCAGGAGTCAGAAACCCCACAGTGCAGCTACCTGCTCTTTGTGAAAATCAAAAGCTGTAGTTTCGAGCTACTTACATATAGAAAAGAGGGGTTTTTTCACAAAATCTGTACACAACTCCATCAACATGCAATACAACAAGACTGAACAGCCAAGTACTAGAGGTGTCAGCACAATCGCTATCACAGCGAGTCACACACCTGGGGCTTATGCCAGAAACTCAACAACTTTTAAGTCCAGTCATGACCAGAAACAACACAGTTTACACTCAGTTAAAACCAACAGGCCTTATTTGGGTAGTTTCAATTCTCATCAGCTAACTCTGCCTTCCAACACTTACCCTTCCATAAATCTGTATTTAAATAAATGCAAGTCTTCTTGCATTTATTTAAAATATAATGATCTAGTGAGAATCTCAACCCCGTTTGTTAGGGACGAGGAAAAGAAAATAAAATTAGATGTTTTGGAGAATATTGTATTAAATATGACAAAGCATTCAATGACACATAGCCAGATAAATAGTAACTTCATGCAAATACTATTTTATTAATCTCAGCACTGAACTTCTCTTTAAAAAGAGTGCTGGGGCTTGCATAGCAATTCATCCAGGTTTGGGACTGATTTAGGAAACAGGTAAATGCTTGGAGCAAAATTCTTCCAGTTCTACAGGACAGTTTTCAAACATGTGCAACACATGAAATGAAAAAGCATCAGGGTTCAAGTGGTCACTTCACTGTACAGTTGATTTTTTTACTATAAAGCATCAGCTTGTGGGACTGGAATTTTTAAGACAGAATACTCATTTCCCTCAAGAGTGACGTTTGCCCACAGGCTAAGAGGTGGTCTTGAAAATGAAGGGTGTTGGAGTTACTCTACTAGCTCTCACGTCTCCCCACTACAGACTTTACAACAGCTGCTTACACAAGGCTGGTTAATGTATCCTAAAACACAATACATAGGTGTTCCTCTATGGATTTTCAGGAGGGTTTTACACATGCTAGAAGTGATTCCATGGTTATGAATATCTGGGTCTATAAACACAATCAGCCTTTGAATCAGGTGTAGAGCAGAGCAATAGAGCCTATTACAGAGATCTTGCTGGCCTGTAGCTTTAGGAGTGAACCAGTGCCAAACTGTGGGTGTGAGTTTTTCTCTGTTTTTTTTTGTACACTGCAATCAGTGCCTGTAAGAGATACAGGAGATATGGAAACTGTATGGGATCAAAGGCTAACACACTGGATGAATCCCTAACTGACTACATGGTTACTCAAAGTTTTTCTTTTCAAGGAACAAACCTCATGGAAATCTTTCCAGATGAGCTGGAAAGATGAGCTTTTCTACAGTTTGTTTCAGTCACAGAGATTTCTTTCTTTTCTAGAGAAGAGAAACTTAATTTTTGCAAGATGTATATAGGTACCCATTCCCAGCCCATATTCTCTATTTCAGGTAAAACTTAATATTTTGGAGTATTAAGTCAAATTTAATATTTCAAATAAAGTAAATTCCTGTACAGATAATTTGTATTAAGAAATAATCTTGAAGGTCAATAAATTCAACTTATCTTTGCCAATCTGCAAAGTGACTTTTTTTTTTTTTTACACACAAGGAAAAGAGGACGTGTATAAGCAGCCACTCCTACAATTTGGTAACAAATGGGAAGGTTTCATTAACTTTTAATAAGGTCTTGCTTTGCTCATTAATTTTTTTCCCCCAAATACTTGTTCCAAACTAACACATTGCCGCCCTCAGCTTTCACTCTGTAAGCTCACAAACAAGCTACAAGGGTTTTTGTGTGCACAGTTATGGTCCATCATTATTAAATGTCTCTTGTTGGACAGAAAAGGTGCTTCATCACAAACAGCCATTCATCAGCGCTTGCCAAGCCGGCTCACATCTGACCTCTGCAGCAATAATGCCGTATCAAGTAGGCCAACTACCCAGTTTAGCAGCAGAGCAGGGAGCAAGAGCCAGCCTCAAGATTAAGTGCACTGTTTCAGGTTTCCATTCCCAGGAGCTAGGCGGGCTCATGTTGTATTGATTGCGAAAGTTTACCAGTAAGTATCACAAACAACAATAGCCAGGTCAATGATCGGTGATGCCTGAATAGGAATCCCCGTGGACAGCACTGCGCTCCGGGCCCAGGAATCGCGATCATGATGGCTGAGTGCAGGTTGAATAAGGTTTATGGGGAAGGGAAGAGTGAGAGCCTGCAGCATGAAATGACATTTAGGCAAGTTACACATGGGACCAGAATGAGAGACAATAATGCAATTATATTTTTCTGAGTTTCCAACTGCAGCAAAACCCTGTCATCTCTCAATGTTTGTGTTCAACCAGCCCCATGCTCACTGCACTGAATAGCTTCAGGTTCTCGGGAACAGTAGAAGAATACACAAATGCAGATGTTAGTGAGTATAAACTGTAGAGAGAGGAAAGCAAAAAAAACTCCAGTCATCTGTCTTTTCCAGCAGCTACACAGGTTTGGCATGAGGATCTGAAGGAATCATCTATTTATAAAATCTTTGAGTTTGTTTTGAAGACAGAAACCCCCACAGACTGTTCAAAACCCTGGCCAAACTTCTGAAATAAAATATTTGTTCTGATGGTATAAATAAATGGAAGCCTATATTTAAATGACACTATGACTTAAATGAGAGAATCAGGGAGAGTTGGACTTGATGATCCTTATGGGTCCCTTCCAACCCAAGACACTATATGGTTCTATGATTATATCAAAATTAGCATCCCAGCTGATTAGCTATCCTCCAATGTGGAACCACATTCCATAGCCATACTGAAAATCCATTTCTGAATTTTTACTGTGTATTATACTTAATGTCTATCTAAAAGCTCATACTTAAAAGTATGGAAGTAATACCAAGATTGTACTCAATACCAATATTAATGAAACATTTTAGAATGAGAATTTTTTCAAAAGTATTTTAACTAAAACCAAAACCTGCTATGATGTTGTACGAATCTACAGAAATTTCAAAGTCTATCTAGGACTCCAGCAATTCTAAACCTATGTTTTAATTATCCTGCTTAGATAATGCCTAAAAGGATTTCAAACATGAAAAATAAATGCTAGTAAGACTGGAGTTAAATTGTTGTATATAATATATTTTAGCTATAGTTTCCAATCTTTTAATTATTGGTGATTCTAAGGCCATGTATTACAGGGGTTAAGCTAGAGTGTATTTTTACTTTTACCTGAAACTGACGACAAAGTAATTGTCCATATGTAATCACAGGAAGAAATTAATAAAATCTGAGCAAAGCTACACCTTTTCCTGTTTATACAATAATCTTTTATGTCCAAAAATATTTCAGTACCATGTAAACAAATGTCTTTTATCAGATTGCAGCATAGTACCCATTATGATACTTTCATCATTCAGAAAAATAATATTAAAGTCATTGCAAGTCTATGCAATTACTGAAACAGTCAATATATTTAATATAATTATTTTTAACAACTTCTATAACTTAAATATCCATTCCAAGTTTTGCTTTGAAGACCGTATATTTTTACTATACTAGTCCAATGGTGTTTAAAAATAGTTGAATGAGAGGAAAAAATAGTATGGAATTTATATTTTTTTCTATGAGTATTCTGGAGTTATTCTAAAAGATAAGTTAGGGGGGTGAAACAAAGAAAATATATTATTATGTCTTGCTGAAATTAAAAAAAATTAAAGGTTTTTCTGTTTTTCTTTAAAAGATAAATGTGTGGGTAAAAATATCCCAGATAGCTCAATATATTCTGAGATAATGTAAGGATCTGGTTACAAGCTTACCAATTAATTATTTTATTTGACACTTGGGACTAGTTGAAGTGTGGTTGATGTGATTAAACACTGTTTTTATCTGCTCTATGGAAACATCCATACTGAAGTATTTATACTGATTTCAGTTTAAAAGTGATTGTTACATAAACTTGGTAATGAGAAAAAGGAAAAATGTGAAAATAACTGTTAGGCTTTAGACAACAAAACATGCCACAATAGGCAGCCCATCTCATCTATATCTTTGCAATTAAAGGAAAGAGTTAAGAAAGAAATCTCACTCCATAATCAGCAGAACATTGTTTCAGCTCTACTGGTAAAAGTGCTTTGCAAGCACATTATAACCCACGGGTTTCCATTAGGACAGTATGAATAACACAGATCCTGCAGCTATAATAGGAGAATAACATAACAGTCTGGAAAAAAGTCACAGAAATGTTTTTTTTTCAAGAGTCACTGGCTACAGGTGCTTCTTCACAAGTAACCCCTCAAACCCACGCTGTAGCAGCAGTGGAGGGCTGTGGGTATGAAACTGTTATTTGTGTCATCTTTCCACATACCTGACAGTCAAAGTTTTTGGATAGGCTTGTCCTTTACTAGGTAATACTGTCCAATTCCGTTGCTAGTGCTGACTAAAGGTAGTAGGATGCTGGAGTGTAGAAATGTTACTTTCTCATCATTCTTTCTGCTTAGAGGTAATGACCATAAAGCTCCTTCCTCTAAGCTCAGTGTTGTTACCTGACAAAAGTAATTAACACAAATAAAGAGAAGAATTTTTGTCCGGCTACAGCAGCTAACTAGCCTTGATAGGGTTTGCATGTGACAGCACCAAAGCAACACTTGGTGCCACTGGACCACAGGCAGAATGTAAAAGCTGGTTGAGAGGGAAAAAACAATAACAAATAAATAAAAAGAATTTTTTTGCATTTTAACCACTCAGGATAAAATAAAGTCTCTTTGTCATAGTCAGTTTGTCATATTAAGCCTGAACTAATATTTTCTAGTCATAGTGACCTCATCCTGCCAGAATGTACCAGACCCTAATCCTTGCTGTAATGTTTTCTCATTAGCTGCTCAGCATTGGCCACACTGGTTGTAGCAGCTAAGCACTGCCTCAGGCACCACTGGAATTAATTACCAGAAGAAACACTGCTGTTTTGATTTGTCATCTTGAATTTATCACTTGCCACTTAACGTAACTCATCTGACCTAATACCTCCTCCATGTCACCAGAGGCTCTGGCACCAGCCTGAGGTGGGCAGTGGTGGGGTGCTGCAGGTCCCCACCTGCCCGGGCAGCCCAGCAGGCAGCTGCTCCCGGCCTGGCCACAATCCTGCCCTGCAGGCAGAGCAACCTAACGATGCCCCCAGCAAATTGCAGATTACCCATACCTCATACTGCATCTGAACCCAACTAAGACTCACTGGGAGCTGGAGCTGTTCCACCTAACAGGTGCTGCTTGGAGACAGCAATCTCATTTGGCTGGATGGGGAGACACCAACCATTTGTTTCTCTCATGTTACATTTTCAAAAAATAATGGAAATGGCTATTCTCATACAAATGAATAAATGGCTGCAGGGGACCTCACAGAAATAGACCTGTGGCATTTTCTCCCAAATCATGAAGAAATTGCTCATTAAACCAGAATGCAAGACAGTAGTATAATACAGGTATGAACTGCCTCTACATCCCTCCCCCCCCACATACATTTTCCATTTGTGTCAAGATAAAGGATCTTTCTAGGGTTTGTATCTTTAAAGTCCATAATGAATGCATTCTTTTGCTTAAGGCAAAAATATTTTTCCAGTATAAAATACAGGTTTTGCTCTGCACACACTCTCATCTCCAAGCCTAAATTTTACCTGTGAAGAACATGCAATGGACTCATTTCACATCTTTCTGACAAAAAAAGGAATAACCAGAGCACCTACATTTCTGCTCATATCTGTGTATTTGCAAGCTCCATTGAAGTGCTTAATTCCACAAGAGATGTAATTTTACTGTTGTTGAAAACAGGGATGACTCAGTGTAATAAGACAAAAATATCCTTAAGATAATATAAATATTTTAAAAATTGCCTTTTAGTAGGCTTCTAACAATAAAAATTCTGAACACGTTTCTTAGGCAAGAAGATTTTCTCTTGTTACCACACTATATACTCATCACAGTAAACTTAGAGAGATGTATAATGTGATATAAACATTAATAGTTCCACAATTGTGTTTTAGAAAGACTATTTATAGAGAAAATACAAAATGTTTCCCAAAAGTATACTTAGATGTAAGCCACCATAATCTTCTTGCTCATGCAGCAGGAAATCTAATACACCAGCTCAATAAACCTGTAGGAAACAAAGGTTTTATGTAGCATTAAGAATCACAATATTAAAATACTACATATTATATTAAACTACTCTTACTGCACTCATTTTAAGAGCCAAGAAAACTAAGTGCCAGTTTGAGAATAATAATAATATCATAACATACAGAAAGAGGCTAGAAAAGTATAGAACTAAAAGGACCCCTCATGATACCTTTGATGCTTGGGTCAGATCCAAACATTTGATAGTATTGATGTTTTGCTTTATCACCTGAAAATATTGCCCCAACATAGTAGTATTCCCCTGAATCTGCTGAAAAATGCAAATTCTCATCAGCTGACTCGATGTTATTTCAAAATGTATACTTTACCCTTTTTTATTATTAATAACAATAAGGCAATCATTATCATTGATGTGTCAGTCAAAATCTGGATTTAAGTATAGGTGTATGATATACATGTATGGGTTTGTGAGATTACATTAAAATAGGGTATAGAGACCGTTGACCTTGGGATAATCTAGGCAATTTATAAAAATATTTGTAATTTAGTCACTGAGTCTTTTTGAAAAAAAATATTATTTATGAAGATGTTTAAGTGTTTATTGCCTATACTATTTATTTCATCTTACCTGGTAACTACTCAGATTTTTTAGCAGAGGTATTGCTTGTAGGATTCAACTCCTGGATGCACAGCTCTAGAACTAAAAATGAGAACAAGAACTGGGAATCTCAGTTTCCCATTCCCAGAATCCAAAGTCTTTGCTTCACTTCCAGCAAGCAGTGAAAGGTGTAATCTGTCAACACTTTTGTAATACCACAAAAAGCCTAACATGGTTTTGTATTTGTTTATAAGTTCATGACTGGATACTTGTTTGGATAGGTTTGAAGAAAGAAGTTGGATGGAGAAGAAAATAACGTTTTCTAGCCAGTCATAACTTGTAAATGTTTATTGGATGAAGAGAGCTTTGGAATGTTTCGGTGAAATGGGTTAATAGATGAAGGACAAGTTAGTGATCAAGATACGTTTTTCATACAATTCACACTTGCATATACTGCTTATGTATTTATCTAGTAACAGCTTCTTCCATCCATGCAAAGAAGTGGAAAGTAATATTATTTTTAACAACTCATAGGAAGACTAAAAACCCCTATAAGAGCATGAAATAAACTTTTTTCTTTAAATACCATATCCAATTGTGACTTTAAGCAAAACTTAGATAAACACATCATTGAATAATACAAGCTGCACAGTGAGAGTATAAGTATTCTGAGCTTGTATTTTTGTCACACGTCTGAAAAAAATGACCTTAGGTGCACATTTGTGGAACATAAGTGTTTATTTCATCCTACTATTTAATTATAAAAATCCATATTATAAACTGGAGGAAGTACCAGCTGGCATAAAAAGATTCCCTGCAAGAGGAAAATACATCTAAAAGAAAATTGTGTATATTAGTTATTGGGAGACTGAGTTTATGCAAGCAATTGTCATGCAAGCAGAGTTGCAAGTAATAATGTGGCCTTTAATGACGGAATGATGGACCTGCCAAACACTAGCTCCTGCCATAGACTGCTTGTATTTCCCTGCACAAAGACACCCATCTGGGAGTTATTAACATATCCTCGTCAATTCAGAACCTACTTTAACATAATCCATATTTGCTGGAGAAAGTCCAACATCAGCCAGAGAACAGTGGACACGTGATCTGATGACACGTTTCAAGCAGCATACATAAAGCATGCTTGGGCAGCTAAGCAATTCAGAAATGCAAATAGCAAAAACGTTTCTCTTCCTAGATAAAAAGGACAAATCCCTTTTGGCATAACATCTTATACACTTTTAATACTGAATGGAAACAACAGAGGTAGGAAAGGGACAGGTAAGTGCTTTTTCATTTCATTCCAGGCATGCTGACACACTGAGTCTTGCACTGAAGCTGCTGTTTTTGATGACCAATGAATGTTCTGTTGCATGGGAGCAGTGAGAGAGAATGCAAATTCTCTTATATGAGGAACATCTCGTGCCTGTTTATATGATACTTACGAAAGTGAGCATTGTTTATTTAAAGGGACCCAAACTCAGCATCAAGGAAGCCCTTCATTAGAAAATTAGTTGATCTTACAAGACAGTCCACTCTTGGAAGCTTTTTCATGGAATTAGGTTTTCACAGTTCTTTTTAATTTTGGATGATTCACTGTTCATAAAGTTTTCTGAAGTTTGGAATTTTATTTTAAAGCATACACTGGTACTTCTGAAGCCCCACTACATTATCTGCAAAAATCCTCAAAACTTGCATGCGGATGAGATACTGTGAGAGTGCCAGCACTCACAGAGGGCTTGGCACAGCACTCAGATGTACAGTATTCCAGGATGTTGACAGCTAAAAACTAAGCCCCTTTTTAAACTCTCAACTTAATGGAATTTGGTGTTTACTGACTTCAGTTTCTGACTGGATAAAACTCCACAAACTTTTTTTTCCTCCATTTTCATCCAGTCTTACTCAATTTTATCATTTTTGGTGTTCAAACTAATATTGCTTATGACCTCTAAAGACGTTCAGGGCGATGATACTTTTCCCATCACCCAGACATTATGGATTGATTCCAACACGTCTGTAAGTTACAAAAGTCTAGTGTAAACAATAGTTTCCCATTAAACTTCAGTTAAACAACAGGACTGCTGTCTAAAGATCATAGTTAAAGATAACTGAAGTGTTACTATATTTCTTTGTGTAGTTCAGTCATGACCCTAATTAATGTGTCTATTTTAGACATGTATTTCTTTAAGTAATGGGTGGTTTGTTTGGACAATTAGGCAGAGTTGACAAGGAAATTTTCCATCAAACTCGGTCATAAAAAGTACATTATTCAGCATTATTATGAGTAAAACACTATTTATTACCTGAACTTTACAATACACCATTATCAATCATTACCTGTCATTAAGGTATGTTAACATGAGATCAAAGAGAAAAGGTCAACTTAAACAAACAGAGGTGCAGAGAAGGCTTTTAGACTTGCTTACTTAAATTGAAACAAGTGTAGCTGAGTCCATTGATTAGCTAGAATTTCCTTTCAACTGAAGATGAAAATCAGTTAATCACTGAAATCTCAAAGCAGCCTTTATTCCTTGACAAAAATCACAGCTGTGCTCTTTCCAAGAAGGAAGTGGCTAGATGAACCCACAGAAATATGGGAAAATACCATAGGGCTTTCTGAATGAAAGTTTAGATTCACTCTCACATTAACTCTCACTTAAAATATTATTTGATAATTCATTAAAAATAATTAACAGAAAGAATCTAAAACAGAGGGGAGTTCTTGGTTTTAAGGGATTAATGTCTTTAAAAAACCCCAAAGTACTGATTCAGCAAATTATTCCAGGTCCCTTAATCAAGTGTTTTAGGTAACTGTTTTCACAGCAGCATCACCCCAGTGTTTGAGTTATAGAACAGGATTCCCTTTGTCCTAAGTGCCATGTAATGCTCTCAAACGCAAACACTCAGGTACACTTTGTGCTACATAGAGGAAGTCCTACAGAGAGGTCTCTCATCACATTCTGTGCCACTGACCTCCACAACCAGGAAATGATCCCTGAAAGCACAACCCTTTTGCAGCACTGAATAATACTGTTTTATGAGCAACATTATAGTCAAACAGTTGCAATATTTCCTTGGAGCTTGCACAAGATGTAAACTGTTCTGCAAGTTTTTCGCTCAAAATAAAAGATTTTACAAGTATGAGCATGTTTGGATTTTTTCCAATTACGCTATGTAACAGTCTTACTGCAGTCTGCAATTTTATTCTGCCCTGCAAGATTCAATCAATGTTTCAGAGAGCTAAGAAGGACAAAACTAGAAGTCTCAAACTATCTCTGATCAACCATGTGCCAAATCTTTCTGAAATTTCTGAACCATTTGGATTCCTAGTTTCTCAATACACAGTTAATCATCCCTTTTCTTTTCCAAATAAAATTATAAGTCATAGACACACATCAAACCTCACTTCCATGGAAATGTTTCCTTCAAAAAGAAGTTCCATGTCAAACAGAACCATAACGTGCTCTTGTTTCTTCTATTGATCACAGCTTCTGTACTATGACAGAACCAAACATTTGTTCCAGTCTGCAGTCTCAAAATTTCTAACCATAGTTTCATTCTATATTGCACAAATATGCAATACATAATAAAAAACATCGCTCAGCAGTGTTCCCTCATCAGGCATGTTTTAAGATTTGATAGATTACTGGAGGCAAGATAGATAATTGTTATATGTCTTGTTACTCCTCTCTTTTGAAGCCTATTTTAACACCCAGTAAGCTCAATAAGCTTATTTACACAACAAAACCATTAACTTTATACAAATATCTCCTGACCATTCACTAACTTTAATCCTGGTCATCTAGGTAACAGGGAAGGAGAACCACTCCCAGTGTGCAGTTGCAGATTTTAGCTCACCTGCAGATCATCACCAGGTTGTGTTGAGGGAGGGGTGTGGATTGGTTTTCTGGGAGATTATTTTGATTTTTTAATAAGTGCATGGTCATTAATGAAGTATTAGCTCAGAGACACCACATAGATTTTATCTTAAGGTCTCAAGGCTCTTTCACTTTTCAGTTCTGAACCATACAAACTATTTATTGTTGCTTAGACAGCAACCTCTCAGATAAATGAGAACTTCAAAAGTTAATAGCTGCACATCACTGTCTAGAAGTAAAAGGCTTCCTTCATATCTAGCTGAGAGGTACCACACCTATGACATACACATATTGCCAGGAAACAGTATGGTATCAGAAATTCAGTTTCAGAAGGCAAATGAGGAGTAGACAGGCAGAAAAAGGGTATTTAGCCCAAATTTGTCAAAACAAATAATGCTTTGGGGCCAATTTGAAACCTTCCCAATACAAAAAGAACAGGTGGTAGGGCCAAGAACTTTAGAAAGGAGCAAGAACCATGAGGTAGAAAAAACTTGTAAGAGAAAACATTAATTGCACCTCATACTTTCCCAGTTAATTATGACAATTTTGTAATTTTTTTATACTATCAAGGTGCTCCATTCAGGCAGCTTTAACATCCTATAAATATTCTGAGAAAACAGATCCTACAAGCATCAGAACACTTGTTGTTGTGATGGAGCTAATCCTGTTTTCAGAAAAGCCAACAATTCTCCCACACTCCACTTTTAGAAACAATTTCACTGAAAACAACACTCAAAAATAAAGCATTCTCCTTCCTTTCTCCTCTCTTTTTTTGATGTAGCTGTTAGGTTGCTTTACTCAACCTGGCCTACTACATTCCACATAGCTACAAGATTTTACCTTTTACAGCTCATTTTTAATTGCATATCATTGCTATCTTTCATGTAAAGAGACAGGCCTCTGCCATTCTTACTAATTATCCAAATCACTAGTCACTGTTTGCATGTGTGTGGCCTTGCCTAAAGTTTTTAACCGCTAGTTAACATCACTAAATCAAAGCAAGTTGGAGGTGTCTCTGCTGTCGTGACAAACTAATAAAGGTTGCATGACATTCCTTTTAAGCCTTTTGGAAGTATTCTTTCTAGGATTACAGCACTCAAATACAATGAATTTGGTGGAGACAGGGAAGGCTGGAAGGTTATCCCAGATTGTGGGTTAGTGCACTGCTATCCCACTGAACTGCAACCACAACAGCACTGCGGCCCTAACCACATTGACTCAGTCTTAACCACATCTGGTGACAGAACCCACCACAGTGAGAGCACTACCTTAACTCTTGCCTCAGGATAACTCCAGATTCAACACTTGTGTTTGACAACACTTTGGAAAAGGTCTTTTCCTTCATCCTGCTCACAGTGACCATGGTCTACCTCTTTCCTCACAGTGGAACAATTCTGACTCTTATGTTTTTTAGTGTTAACTAACAATACCACATTTACTAAATGAAGTAGTAAGATCTAAAATTGAGAAAAAGCCAACATATTCCTTGTTGTTAAGCCATAGTGGCAGTGAGTGCAGGGATGTGTGCACTTTTGCCATGTCCTGCTCTTGGACAGGATGATAGCAATGCAGCCAATGTATCATGGCAACGCAGCCATCACGCCTTGTTCTTGTGAATAGATACACCTTGCCCTGTCTCTCACATATACATCCTCTGTGTAATACTTCATCCTTTATTTTCCACTTTAAATCCATCAAAATAAGAAGTAACAGAGTAGCTGTACATGTCCAAAACTTCCCCCTTAGCCTTCTCAACTGCAATCACATGTGAAGCAGGGTAGGTAATAACTTGTTTTTTGAGCTTTCGCATCTTCTCATGCACTTTTCCCCCAAAAAAGTAAGGCTTTCCAAAGTGCTTCACTGCACCATGAGAAGAGGAAAAGGAAAAAGAATCTCCCACTAGATCGAGGGGGCTCATGGAGCAATAAGCTGATATGTGAGGGATACTTGCATCCATTTTTAATTCTCTGGTTCCCCTTTTCATAAATCAGTCCCTGAAGTAAGACTAAAAGGTAGTTTATGCCACTCCATAAATGCCACTCCCCCTAAATCTTTAACACAAGATGGTTCATCTGTAGCATTGCAGGCAGAGGCACTCATTCAGAAAAAGACACTTGGCTGCAACTGCAGTGGCGGAAACAGCAATTTTCTCTTCACAGCCCTGACCTAAGACCATGTGGTCCAGACTATCATACACACAGTGAGCCATTTGGTAAGACTGCCTGTGTCCATTCTGACAATGTTTTCCACCCTCAGCCCTGTAAACCTTGCCCAGAGAAGAGTTCAGGCAGGCCACTGTGCTTCTACAGAGAATTTAAGCATTGATGAATCTGCTTTTGCCCTTCACAAGACTTTGTTAAAAGAAAAAAAAAAATCTTCGGTTAGTACTAAATTAAACAATTACAGAAATTTCCATTCAGAATAAAATTAAATTCATTTGATTAGGTCACATTTTCCTATTTTTCTCTAGTTCTTTAAAAAATATTGGTTAATAATTTTACATCCTAGCAGGAAAACATTAAATACTTACAGTGAAAATACTTATGTTTTGTGATGTCTCTCCAGTGATAGATATTTAATACTCTACAGATAGATTAATTTAGCATAAAATAGTATAATATCTTCCTTATTTCTGTTCATTAATTTTCAAATTATAATACCAGGCCATGAACAAGTCACACATCACATGCTAGTCATCATGCTCAGATTTCCTGATTCACTAAGAAATGCAGAAGCTTCCTAGCTCCTGTTAACACCAGTTTGTTACCTCTGCATTTTCTCACTCAGAGAAGAAACGTCTGTACAGTGAAAACCAGAACAACCACCAGTTATGATGCTCTAAACCACCATCACCCGGAATTTGTTCAGGTCACCACAATCTCATGATCTGTTTTGTGTTTTTTGCTGGCGTCACATTTGTCCAAATGAGTCTTATTAATTTGGTATTTTGGACAAAGGTTTTGACAGAATTCAGAGGAAGCTGGCTCTGAATCAGGAATAATTTTTCAGAGCAGTTTGCCTACACTTCATGGTTAAGAGTGCCATCAAAAGCATGCTGGGAGCCTCTCCAAAGGGGATACACAATGTCTCCAAACATCTCATGGCTCATAAGGGCAGCAAGGGCTCTGCTGCAGCCAAGCTGGGTGCTGGCAGATGGTGGACTTGTCAGGACTGGGTTCAACCACTGCTTGCTCTGATAGAGCTCTTTTCAAGTAGACCCTGAAAGTTTCAGGGAACAGGATCTTCAGTTATCATGAACATCAATCAGCTTCATGCGTCCACGTACTCCTCTTTCAAAAGGATTAACAAAGGGCAGATCTGCAGTAAATGCATTAAAATCAGTCTGCAACAGCTCTAAAGTTAGTAGGAATTGCATGCCTCTTCTCACATAGCAGGTCATCCACAAGACTGAGAAGGTCTAAATCCTAATCTATTTTGCAATGAAAGTATTGTGTGAAGCATGTGGATTTGGCCTCAGGGTGGACTGGTAAAAAAACCAAATAAAAACCATGTCACTACTCCATTAATCCTTATTACAGATGTTACCAAGAAGAAAACAATTCTCTAAATTTTCATTTCTCTGTTATCCCTTGCCCTTGGGTCAACTTAGTTTTGACTTTCAGCAACTGGGGTGTTCATCGAGGAATAAGAAGTTATACAACTGACCCAATCTTCTGTTAGACTAATGAAAAAATCATGTTGTGTTTTCAGTGGGTTTTTTTGTTAAATCATGGCCTTGCTATTCACCAACAATCAAGTGCTGAAGAGCCAATAAATTATTTCCAAAAGGAAATGTAAACAACTTTCTCTGAGGAAGGACTCCATACAGTAGGCTGGAAACCTCCTTCAAGTTAATTGCAACACTGTTCACTAATGAAACTTTCCATCTATTAAATCTTAACAGGCATAACTATTAAAATGGCGCCAAGCTCTCTCCCCTGCCTAGAAATGCTCCAGACAGCATCTGCAGGGACTTTCACACTTATTGTCTTTGCACGGATTAACAATTATCCCTAAACAGAAATGGCAACAAAGAGCTAATTTCACAACACTTACGTAGTTTTCAAATTAATTTGTGTACTGAAGTTGTCTGTAGGAAAGATTACAACAATGCTACCTAGTTCTTGCCAAGTAGTGTGCAGCAGATCTGACACAAAATGCTCTGAAGCTGATAGTTATCATCTTCCTCTGCTTTCACTGTGTTCAAGACTAGGGTCACAATAGGCAAGGACATAACTTCAGCCAAGACCTATGCTTGCTTTAGAGGTAAAAATTTAAATTCCACCCCCTCATACCTACTCAAAGAAGAACATGAAGTACATCTCTCCTGACACACAGCACACTGGATGGACTACCTTTCCTTGTTTATAGAACATATCCATTACTTCTGCAGAACATCTTGATCCCCTACTGCTCTTAATCTTACATTTAATTTCCTTTCACCTATGCTTTTAGTTGTTGAGACTCTTAACTGACATCTGTGTTTCTCATCTGCAAGATTTATCAAAGATCTTCTGCTGGCTCCCATCAATACATTTTTAAGCCTTGCTTTTCTGCCACCTCCTCCATGTTTTCAATTGCCCTTTGCTCATTATCTACAAACAGCATTAAGAGTGACCCAAAACATGTGGATTCATTCATTCCTGGATACTTTAGTGACTGTACTTTCTAAAAGAGTAAAAAAATTCTGTGTGTCCTGGTTAACTTGAAACTTGTTATCCAGAGAGGAACAACATCCTTTTGCTCTTTTTCTCTGTTCAGTGAC
Organism: Corapipo altera; assembly: GCF_003945725.1. NCBI lineage: Eukaryota > Metazoa > Chordata > Aves > Passeriformes > Pipridae > Corapipo > Corapipo altera. Next base: position 12,528,952 of record NW_020884877.1, on the reverse strand, counting down.
ACTGCTGAAAAAGAAGCAGTAACTGTAAGTCAGGCAGGTTGCACTTTCAAGGAGAAAGTAGCAATATTTTTGAAGACCTGTGACTGGACATTAAATAACCACAGCTCTGCTACTTGGCTTAAGGAAGCTAGAATGTCCACACTGATATACCAGTTGAATGATCTCATTTATGATCTGATTCCGTCAGGCTGAAACTGGGAAGAAAATTTATCTCCACTATGTGCAAGTTCAAGTCCTTGAAACGGAAGTGTTAATTACTTGAACAAGACAAAAAAGTGCATTTTTTTTCCCTGTATTTTTCCTCAATAACTTTACTGTTTCTCTTTTAACCCTTGTACTGAATTTCTGGATGTGACTCAGGTACCCGATTTCTGGATGGTCTTATTGGCTCAGTCTTTGAACATTATTATCAGGGGGAAACATGTTCCATTCACAGGTCTGTCTTTACTTGGATACGTTATTTATTCCAATATGGCTTAAAATATGTTCATGAAAACCAAAGCACTCCTCTCTCCCCTTAAATTGCATTTTAATTTGAGTAACAAACTTCTATTGTTTTACACCGAGTAAGGATATTGTATGAGTATTCCATGATATTGTAAGACTTGCAGTATTACCAATCTAATTACATGTGATATGTAAACCATAAACGGAACCTCTAAATAAAAACTACAAATACATTTTTATTATCCACATATTATAAGTGGCAAATACTAACAAAGTGTGTGGTGCTATGCAGTAAACTGACTGAAAGAATATAGCCCGACATTCAGGAAAGAAAAAGATTTATAGTTTAAAGCATAAATATTTAATTCTCCTCTTTAATTCTCCTCCAAAGCTTATCCAAATTTTAAATGTTGTCTTAACTGATCATATGTTATTAATATACGCTATCAGGCTCAAAAGTTATTCAGAGCAAGGGCATAGTACCTAAACTAAAGAATTCCTGTCTCCTCACACAAAAAAAAAAAAAAAAAATCAATTTTTCAAGTTTATGTGAAAAGTTTTTTAAAAGCAGTTGAGAACCATTTCATTTCCTACTGAAAATAGGAAGCTGCAACTCAGTGTCAGTTTTTTGTTCAAGAGGAATGACAAATAACTTGGCTTGCAGCAACTGTTCATTGATATTAATAAAAATATTAATGGTCAGCTAGGTCTTTCCTTTGTATGAAATAATCCTAGAGTAATTTCATGGCTTCTAGGTACCATAGCTATAAAGCTTAACTGTTCTGGGAAAGGAAGTAATTACAGAAAGGAAGGTTGGATCTAGAGAGTCGAAAAAAATACTGTACTGATTTTATTTTATTAACAGACTCTAGCATTGGATGCCTTGAAATAGTTTTTATATTTTTACAGAGACAGAGAGAGGAGGTCAGCGTGTGTTGATCTCATACTCCTGAGAATATCTCTGGGAGCGTTCTGCTGAACAAGTCTACTCAACCCATCAGCATCTCATTTCAGGGGCAACACTGAGGTGAACTAGTAAGAGTGCACTAATGAGTTCTGGATCTAGCACACAATTTCTAAGAAAGTTATAGCGCTGTCCACACAACAGATAAACCACCTCTTGAACTCCAAGAACTGTTAACTGACCTGTGTACTGCGAGTACGAGTCCTGAAGTGATTTTCAAGGTGTTCCACCTCTAAGATTAGTCCAGGCAAGCTGTACATAAACATTATGTACCAGTATGACACTGAACTACCCATAACATTAGAGTATTCCCTTGGCAGGACAGCTATGGTCTCAACACAAGTTTACACATGTTTAAAGTGAATAATACTCTGCCAAGGTTCACTTCAGAATGCCAAAATCCCATCACTTGAAGTGGTATACAGTCAGGTAACTGTAGGGTGGGTGGAACTTTTTCCTTTTTGAAGGTTAGCATCATCTTTTTGTCTTTCCACCAGAAGTTAACTGTTGCTGATGAGTATCACAGACCAAGACAACTTTGCAAATTTCTGCCTCTGGAGCCAAGTTACCCTGAGAAGCAGTCCCAAGGCATAGCAAAGCACTTGGCTACTGCTGCAAGCCTTTTGTGAGAGAAACTGGGAATGAAAATCACTAAAAAAAAATTAAATGGGCTGTCCTGTAGCTTTCAGCTGGAACCAGATCTTCATCACTTCTGTTTTTCAGACTAAGCTTTTTCATGTTTGACCTGCCTTCATTTCCTGTATTTGCTACATTTTTGGTAGTAAGCAATAAAATTAAAAAAAAGAATTCTATCTGCATTATTTTCATCATTCTTTATCTATCCATAGGATACTATCAAGGCATTTCCAGTTGTATTTGAACAGAGATACAAGGAAGGGAAAGGATAATTATCCATCACAGATCTACTCTCTTTCCATTAACCAATTTTGAAGTATAAACTTAAAGTAATGCTAATAAAGGTAATTCAGTTGCAAGATTAACCTCATCCAAATTTCTACAGCCATGAATTTCTTCCCACTGTACAAATGCAAATACACCACTACAACCCCACCAGCAATCAAGCACCCTGCTTGCATTTAACTTCACCTGTCTGTGGCATTTTTATTTTTGGTTAGCATCTTTTGCTTATATTTTTGTACAGTTTCATTCTTCTGCTCCTTCAAACTTCCAGTTGTAACTCGATTGACTAGATTAAACACTATATCAAAGCAGAGGTAATCTATGCAACTAATGGGGCCATGTAATGTACAAGCTCATGCAGCACATGGCTCAAGAGGAAGGCTGTGGTGCAGTAGCAGCTGCCAACAGCAAGAGCACTTGCTGGGGCTGAAGTGGGAGGAGCGGAGCCTGCCTTGTGTGTGGCACTTCTGGTGAGGAATAACACTCAGCCTTTCTCTCTTCTTCCTCTCCTAGATCAATACAATCTCTTTCTCTCACGTGGTGTCCACAGACAACACTGTCACACAAGCTAGTCCCTTGGATGATGGGCTTTCAGCTGTGACATCCAGTAAACTGCGAGTTGACTAGTGGCCAGAACCTGCACAACCTAGATGCCATAACATCAACTTGTTTGCTCCCTATACCTTCTCTAAGGATGTCTTAGTCTTTTCTCAAGACTGTGACAATTCTCTGTACTAAAGGAACAATGGCAACACATACATGAAGGGAAGCAGGTGACTAATGCAAGCAGAACTTTGTGAAAAGTAAAGAAGCAGCAAAGAACAGAAAACAAAAGTAGTTTCTGATAAGCATTACCTCAAATGAAACCTCAAAACAAGCAGAGAGTTAAGAAAGACAGTGAAGGAATATGGAGTCATACTTTGACAAAGAATTGCTATATAAAAAAAACCAACAAAACCTCCATACAGAATAAGCAAATGATTTTGAACCATCACAGGTATGTGCTTTTTTCAACTTTTGTGCAAACTTTTCATCCCAGACCCATTTGAAGTTAATCACATTCTCTGTTAAGACTTTGGTGTTGGGTCTTTGGATATCTGGAATACCTACAGGGAATCCTATCATGATGAAAACAAACATAATATGAACAGACACTGCAAGAATAACTGATAACAGAAAACATCACCATGTTTATACAGACAGACAGCCTACGGCGGGGCACTTGTTACTTCGATGCTTGTGTGCCAAAGAGAAAAGGAAATAGTTTTCCTTAACCAAGACTCGAATAAGTACTTAAAACTTCAACTTTTCCTTGTTATCTCTGTTAGAGTCTATACAATTATATGTACACTTCTTTTTGTTACATTTCATGACAGTTCCCCAGAATCTATGAATAACAGTGTGGTAAAATTTGAGAAAGGATGTGCATATCTTTAAGGAAAATGAAAAATAGGATAAGACCATGGTGTTCAACCTTTACTATACTGCATGATGGATGTAGAGCAGCTCTGCAGGAATTTATGAATACTACATGTTGACCTGGTTATTGAAATGTTTATTGTTTTACTATATTGACTTAAATCAACAATACTATTGGGAAAATAGTGAGAAATCACTCAAAATAAGACACCCCAATATTGCTTCTTAGAGCTAGTTAAGAAAAAATTTCCCAAAGTGTTTCCTGTGAAATTTCTGCCTCCTGGACAGGGCAAAGGTATAAGTCTTTTTTGCCAAGTGAAGCCATGGTTGGAAGCAGAAAAAGGAACACTCATTTTCTGTATAGATAGGAACCCAAGAGGGAGTTGTTCACACAGGGGACATCTGCCAAAGCGTTTAGGTTTGTCACGCTTTGTTTGAGCCTAGAGATTGATAAATTTATAGGCAAGGCTGAGAGACAGGTACAATTTCAAAGCTATAGTTTTTTCTCCCTTGAATTTTTAATTTATGAAGTTAAATAAAAGTACTTGGGCATTGCCGGTATTTTATTAGAACATATTATTCCCAACTAGAGAAATAGGATTATGAACCCAGGTCAGGGCTCTGACCTACTGCACTGTTCTCAGAATTCATTTTTGCCATGTTACATGAAGATAAAACATATGCCAGTTATTCACATTAAACCAGAACTTGGAGCTACAACAATGTGGCTTAAAATAAAAATCAACATTTTTAGTTGTTTTTTCTTGGTTATTTTCCTTCACAAAAAGCCCAGTTATTTTAGCAAAGAAAAAATATTTAGTATCAATAGTTAAATGAAAGTTTTGAGGGTTATTTCTGTAATGCATTGCAGAAAATAAGACTTAAAATTTGTATCTGAAATAAATTACAATTATTTGATTAGAAGGATACAGTATACTCGAGCACAGAATTAAGAAGATTGTTACTAAATTTTGTATTCGAATTATTTTGAAGATATGTCAAGTTCTTTTTTTCCAGATGATCATAATTTTAATCAGACCTTCGCTATTTGTGTGCTGTGCTCACTTCCAGAAATCTTTACTTTCTTAGTACTGTCATTGGAATGAAAGAAAATAGAATTATTGTTAGGAATTTTTTGGGCATAATCTCTCTGTATATAATAAACAAGTTTTCATTCAAATGAAAACCTCTACATGGGTTTAGCACACATTCATTTGCCAAAAATAGAGAAGCAGCATATGAGAACTAAAACTTCTGTCAATACAGTTATCAAAACTTCTAATGCAGTCACCAAAAAATGCACACACTAGGTATAGACTCCCACCCAAATGACAAAACCAACACAGCACCCAGACATAGTCCCAGCGCAGACAGACAGAACTAGATGGCAGACACATGTTGGAAAGCTGTGGGTGCTAATACCTCACTTGCCCATTCCAGCCAGAGCTGGAGAGCATCAGGGATGGGTAGGCTGAGAGATCTGGCTGCAGACCTGCAGAGGGCATTTCTAGCAGAACAAGTTGCACTGTTTAATAGTTTTCTGGGTAATTTATGTTTCAGTTACTCAAGAAAGTCCTATCATATCTGGCCAATCTCACTATCACCCCAATCATTAAGCACTCATTTGGAGCAGGAAGGGCAACATAGCAAGCAATAATGGTTGATTACTGTTTAAGCAGTTTCTAGGCTAAGATACCAAAGGTCCCACAGTATTCATTGACCTATGAGGAACTGCATGAGGTGGAATTGCATTTTCTGTAGCCTCATGACACATTTCCATCCTTGTCCTATCCTGTTCAAGAAGTATCATTCAATTCAGTAATGTATCAGACAAAGGGTTGAAGAAATGTATTTATTATTCACATTTGCCTTTTTACTGTCTGAATTAACTAAGCATCTTTTTGGATGACAACTCAGTCAGTTATCCACAAGAAGCCACCTTTGCTATCTGTTTTTCCTCTGGATGGCTGTATTACCCTCTGCAAAGGGCTGTACCTTGAAACCACTCGGTGCTAAGCTGCAGCAGACTCAGCAATTTATGCACTAAGCAAGGCATTTTGTCAACAGCAGATGACAGGAGGGCTCCAAAACTGGTGTGGGTAACACTGAGAGACTTGAGGACCCAACTATGAGCCCTAAGCACCACCAGCTGGCTGAGCAGAGGGGCTTACCACCCTCCTGTGTGACACTGCCAGGAGAAGCACTCGGTGTGGCAAGCTTCAGATGGCCATTTGCAAGGTGTTGTTTGTGGGGCCTGGGAAAGTCTGGTACTTGTTCTCTCACACTCAGCCCCAAACAGCCAAACCTCATGCCTCCCCAGACATTCTGCAAAAGCTGTACATTTAATAGGGCTTGCAAAAAGACTAAGGGTTTGCTTCTCAAATAAAGAAGGGATGAAAGGAACTTTCCTGGGGTTGTGCTGGCTCAATTCCTGTTTGATTGACTGCTCATGCTGTTGCAATGGTGGTTATTAGAGCTGGTAAAAACACAATTTCTGTCCCATAGGAATTTCCTATACTTCAACATTTGTTTCCATTCTGAAACAGCATTAAATATTTCAAAATAATGAACACTTTCATGGATTGAGTGGCCCTAAAATAAATTAAGAAATGTCATTGTGCATGTGTGCATGAGCACATTTTCAATCCAAAGGTCTAACCTCTTTTCTCCCCTAGACAGTCACAAGGGTTTATAAGAGTTTTATTTCCAGATTCATCATATCAGTATTCTAGCTGATTGCTATTCCTTGGGAAGACCAGAGTGCAATGCCGAGCTGCCACTGCACTGCTTTCCCCCCTCCCTCCTTGGGTTCCCCAGTCTTCTCAAATCCTAGATATCTTGGGAGCATAAAGTAATCATTTGAAGATTTCTCCAGAAAACTCAGAAAGCACCAAGCTAGCAACAACTAGATCCTGCATCCTCCCCTTTGCTTACTGTCCTTTTGTGGCATGCACTGAAATGTGCAGAGTAGGTGATTAAAAATCGCAAACCTTAGTGTCCTCAGTTGTCAGATGGTCATTTGAGCCTACAGACATCCCAGGCAGTTCAGATCAGTCTTTACACAAAATAAATAAAATTCCACTTCTTGCTTAGCTGCAGTGCACATTTAGTGACAAAAGCCACCTCCTTTTATCCCACATGACTGCATTTTGAGGGAGGAGGAGGAGGATGTGAGAACCAGCAGCTAGCAGGAGTAAGCATGTGATGACCTGCACGGGTTCTCCAGCATGGTAATTGCTGTCTAGTTCTTTTTTTTCCCCTTTTAAAATAACATGTAGCCTAAAATGGACAAGTGACATTCTGTTCCTCTCTAAAAACACAAATAAAGGAACCAACTGTCCTATCTTCACATCTTTCGATATTCCAAAGAGAATCTTGTTACCATTTTGCACTGTTCATCCCTCAGACGCAGATCCTCCCATCCCTGGCTGAACCATGTAGTGCAAAGGTTAATATTACTGCATCACAGCCTACTAGGTGGAATATAGCTGTGTGAGTGGCTTAAAATAGTCTTGATGAAGAGCTATGCTTTAGGGAAATAATTTTAGCAGAGGAATGTCAGATTTTGCTCTCGTTGTTGAAGAACAAAATCTAACAAGGGTGGTTGTCAGTTATTATGCTTTTATACTGAAAAATTGTACAATCCTTTTAAGTTACATATAATGATTTTATAGCCTTTTAACAACAGGAGCACCACTGGGTAGAATTTTAACAAGAGAAGCAGGATTGGTGATTTACTAATTCACTTTAAAACAGCTAAATTCCCCCAAGTTCTTCCTTGATTTAAGCCATGGCCTATATTACAAACAGAAGGTATTATAAGCATCTAAAGTAGCCATGGTTTTGATAAAACTCTCTCAAGTAATGATGATCCTACAGCATTCAGACAAGTCAGGGGTCAATATGACCTTACTTGCCTGGGCCTTTCATTAGGAGCACTCTTTCTGCAGTACCATACTTCTGGTACCTCTGAATACACAGAGGATTCATGCTTCAGTTCTGCATGTATTAAGAATGCAGCCATAGCAACTACTAGCATTAATGAACTATTTGCTTATGCAGTAATAATTAACTTCCATTACATTACTTTGTGTGATTACTTTCTTAATTGCCTGAATTATGCATCCATTTAATATTTAATAACCATTCTCAGAAATCAGACACTGGTAAAAAAAAAAACAAATTGCTCACAGTTTCCTTGCAATAATTAAGCTCACAAGAATAAATGAAACCTTTTAAAAATGAATGCCTTGTGATTATATCCTTGCATATAGAGCAAGATCCTAAATTAGCTATTTATTAAGTCTAAATTTAAGACCAAATAGTACATTTTTCACTTATGTCTTGGGAAATCAACCTATACAATACCTGACATCACCAGCATAATTAAGTGCCATCTATTTACTTCGAGAGTCACAAATTCTGCATTAGTATTTAGAACATTCAGAAGTGTGTGTGAGGAAACATTTTAAAATGCTTCCTTGGAAAAAAGAGCATCTCCTTTACCTGAGGTAGCTGCTTAGTTGTGCTTAAAGTACTGGAAAGATCTGTGAAGCGTAAATAGCCCTCTGATGGGGAGGGTTGGGAAGGATTTTTTTTTTTGTCATGTTTTAATTTACATACAAACAATGGAAATACAGTTATACAGCCTGAGGTCAGGCTTACCAAACAGGATAAAATTCATTGTCGTATATGAAAATAATGTTTACAATCAAAAACAAGCAGTCTGATCTACTTGTTTTTTTCATGTTGTCATCTGTCTCTGAGCTCTCGTGCCCTGCTAGCACCCAAGCAAAGTCACATGCTGATTTGCAAAGTGATAATGCCATTACGTTATCACACATCAGCTTTGTTTCCCAGTGGTTTACAATGCAGTCACTGGCTTAAATAAAACGTGCAACTCTTTCATTGTAGATCATTTTGATGAAGAGAGTCTACTGAGCTGGACAAGACAGATAACTGTTGTGAGGGTTTTTGTTCTACCTTTTTTTCCCCCTTAAAATTGCATTTGCAAAATTGCTCTACCATTCCAGGTTGATTATGACAGCCATGTACAAGTGTATTTATCTGAACCATAGCACTACTTGGCTGAAGCTACAGAGATACTAGTACTTTACTTCCTCTCTTTTCCTGTGCACATGTACTACAAATAAAATGTATACAATGAAAAACACTTCAGGCATCCTACACCCAAATAAGCCTAATCCAATAAAGCAAATAACTGAAGGGCTTATTTTCCAAGAGGCAGGTGAAGGAGGAACAGCTGCTCTCCCCTTTGCCCATACAGGTGGATCATTTTCAGTGAGATGCACATGAAGCTGCAGGGAGCCAGGGAGGAAGGGAGAGATAGCTCCTGTTTGGGGTGTCAGGAGCCAGCAATGGCTGCTAGTCCGAGTTCCCAAACTGAGCTAAATTGATGCCAATCTCACTGGCTGTTGTTACAGTGGGCAGCATCATTAGGATTTGCTTTTTAAATGATCTCTCAGCCTGTAAGTCTGAGAGCTGCTAGCAAAGCAAGGTTAGAAAGAAAATGATGGCAGCATGTTGATGCTTCACAGACCTCATGATAGTTTCCGTCTGTCATTATTTACGTCTGACTAGATGCGTCATGTCAGCTACCTAGAAGGCACTTTAATATGAAGCTCTTGTTTTCCTCTGCTTTTTCACATCCAGACTGGGTATTATTATTTTTTTTGCATCGCTACACTTAGGTGAAGCTTGCTTCAATCTCTCCATAATGACACACAAAGAAACAAAAATTGTTTAGCTCACGTTATTATACATGCTTCTATTCTAACAGACCTCTTTGACATTGTTCACAAAATGGTGAATTTAAATCAATAAACAGACATCTATCAAAAGGTCAACTTAATTTTGTTCTTTCAGCTTTTTTACCAGTATTTTAAGCAAAACCATTTCTTCCTCTAGCTTTCAGTAAATATTGTGTATTATAGCAGCAACGGGTAATTTCAATGGTTGATGGTATTTAGTAGTTCAATTAACATGTTATTAGTGCTGCTTTATAATGTGATGAGTTCTGTCAGAGTCAATGTAAATAAGGTTACAGCTATCAAGTATATGTCAGTTTTGCCATTATACTACCTCTTGGCAATTCAAATTCAAAGGATTCATTGGCACTGGTTGGGGATGAAATGTGTAATTCACTCCTGAGTAATACAGCCAGCTCTGAATTCGATCCGATAACTTTTTACAACGATGGCAGCTCACCCAATAGAGAAAGACCCAATCCTTCAAAGCCTTCTTGCAGACAAAGCTCTTGTTGAGAGATATGCTGCATCCACGCATGCATTCCCATCCCAAATGGACTCTCAAACCCATCCCTCTGCCAGTATCAAAGGACTGAGCCACAACATTTTTATTTGTGTCCAAAAATAGCAATCCAATCATTCTGTGGACTGACTTTGCTGAATAATCATGTGAACTTATTAATATAACCTTTTCTAATCCTTTAACTCAGCAATCTCGCAGTTCTGTGTTCTCATTTTGCCCTATGTGAAATTTAGTGACAAGCTTCAGCCATGCTTTCATTTATCTGGGCTGTGAGGTGTCTTGCAGAGTCTTAGGTACAATAAAACAATCAACCACTTAATATCACCAAAATTTATTCAATAAATTTATTTACATAATATTTAATCAGAAGAATTTAATTCACTTATGTTTCAATTTTATAAGTTAGAAAATACCTTTAAGTAGTTGATGGTTGCATTGTGTACACTCTGGAGCTTTCTTTCTTAAAAATTCAACTGGAAGGATAAACTATTTTTGTTTCATAGGTGTCTCACACTATGATCTTTAAAATTTAGTAGTGCAGCTAAGCTTTCGTAAACATTTATACACATGAAATTTTAAAGGTCATCAAGTTTTCCCACTCACTCTCTCAGATGGAGGAAGTTTTGTTTGTTTTGTAATGGGCAAATTGATGTTACCAGATCAAAAAGCATTTTCTCTTAATCTCTAAAATAACAGACAGACAAACAAAATATAACTTCCCCAAAGTTACAGGTACAGCTGGCTGATCTCTACTCATTGAGTTAATTTCAATGGATGCATTATGTGCATTTTTAGGTTCCTCAGAAGCCCACACGTGGATCACAATTATTAGAAGGATGCTGGATCTTTGACATTCCCCAAGAAATCTACTTGAATTGTAAGCTGAGAATAATGTACAAATGGCTCACTCCACACAGCTGTCTGTTATTAGTTATTTATGTAATTCCACTGGTCACCTAAATCATAAGATCTGTTTCTCTATTGCTCAGTTGGGTGGTAATAGCCCTACAAAGATGCTGCTGGTTTGTCTTCATGGATGAGGCCCTAACAGTTAACTCTTTGGGAAGCATTAAACAGGTTTTTCTTTTCTCCTGGAATAGCCTATAGGGCTCTGGTTGAACTCCATGAGCAGTAGCTTAGCATCCCTTTGCTTTTCCCCAGCCTCACAAACATAGGGAGGGGGGTTGTTTTATTTATGGACAGACTGAAAGGCTTTCATAGGAATTAAATCTATCTTCCAATACTGGCACTTTAAGTGTGAAAAGAAATGTTGTAATGAAACCTTGAAGGTAACAAACTGTGCTTACTATCAACGAGATAATTACACAAAATCTCCTCTGTATGTAGTTTATGGTGACCAGATTTATATTTTTTGTGAAGAAATTTTATTTCACCTTTACTTGAATCTCATTAGGAAAGACTAATACAGCAATACAGTTTGCTCTCCGTGTTTATGATTTATCTCATGATGTGCATGCTCCCAGTATTTTTGGAGCAGTATCTGTTATAATTACTGTTGAGCACCAAGAGACAGCAAGAGATCTGGATGGTCCCTAAGGTAATGGGATAAGTTTGTAGATTATAGATGGGGGTGTTCTTTCGGATTTTATGGGTTTCCCTTTTGGTTTTTGTGTTTTCTCTCAGAAGTGCTGCCATGAAAATGGTCTGAACTGAGCTGTGTGATTCCCAGGATTTCAACAATGCACAGAACTCCGATGGTGAGTAGTGCCAGGTCCCCATGGTAGCCAGTGCTAGGGCAGGCAGTTCTCCGTGATGTGAAATGGGGCCTTTCGAAAGGCAGAAAACAGAAGGTGTTTGGGAGCCAGCTTCTCCATTTTCCCCTTCACCTGGAATTAATGCTTGGCTAAGAGTTAACTGACAGCCCCTGCTAGAAAACTGTTAGATTCTAAAAAACTATGAAAACCTGGATTTCCATTTAAAGTCCAGGAGCCTTCTAAATTAGGTTTTTTCCTTTGTTTAACTCTGTAGGTTTTGAAATTCAAATGTGGAGGTTCTTCAACTTTTTATCAGCTCCGCGTGCTAAACATACCTCAAATTCTTCAGCATCTCTAACATTGGAAATTTATAGACCACTAGCAACACTTAATTTGTAAATTCGGTTGTAGCCTTCTCTTAATTCAAAAAAATGTCTTTCACCCCCCTCCGCCTCCAGATTTGCCAGAAGCGTTCCCCCTCCAGCCGCCGGCGCCGGCAGCCGCGGGAGCGCGGAGCAGTGGGCGGTAGGTGGCAGTCAAGCCCCTGAGCTCTTTCCATCGTCCTCCAGGACGGGATCGTTGTTAGAAGTAATGTGAAAACAGTATCTTTTTTTCGTTTTAAAGGTATCATTTTCAAAACGATCCTTTCCGGGGCCTCGGGCTGGGGAGGCAATAATGGATAGTAATATGTTTCAGATGAAGAGCACAAGAAGCCCTTAAACTCAGATGTCTGATTTTGAGTTCCGAGTTTGTATGGATTTCAGGTTTTTGGGGACTGTTCTAAACTTATGAGAAGATTTTCTGATACGAAAAGGTACCATGACTGTCAAGGACTTTCCCGAGACTGTATACACAGGATTTACCCCTGCACAGAATGGAGACAGCCCCCTTCCAAATGGGGTGTGGTTGGATCAGCAGATCTGCTCACATGCAGACTAATGGGCTAAAGTTAGAGCCCTCGTTTCACAACCACATACAAAAGACAAAAAAAGCCCAGTGAATTAATGTTTCGTTTCCCTTTCTACAGTGCACACACTGAGAAAAGCAGTTTAACATCATCTCCATCTTTTTCCTCCTATTGAAGTGGCAAATATCATTAAACGTAAGTGTCTAACATCCGGAAAAAGTTACACAGCAGCACAGATATGTCACACTCACAGCAAGACTATTAATCAAAGAGGCACTCTCCACACACACAGGCCTCTCAGTATATCTCCTAATGGGTCAGCATCAGTAAGTCCTCAGGTGTCTTCTATACCAATATTCAGCAATACTCAAGTGACAGATCAGGCCAAAATTTGGGTTCATACTTCATAAAATATTGGCAGTTTCATGAATCTATTTTCTAAGTAAGATTCTTTTACCTTATTCATCACCCCGTGCATGAAGAAAGTAAACCAGAACTAAACTGGGAAAGCAATACATTTTCAAATTCCTAGAATCAAAAAAACCAGTGCATCTCTAGTTAAGTTTTTTTAATCACTGAAGCTATACCAGTAACAGCCCTCCCAACCTTACTTTCAGTTACTGAAGCATTTTGTTCATACAATTATTTTTTGTCATGTTACTTGTTCCACATCTAAAGGACTGCTAGGAGAGAAAAGTAAAGAGAGGTCATACTTTATTATTTCATTTTCAGGTGGATCATTCAGGCTTCCTCTCTACTTCCTCTAGGGTTAGAGCCATAAGTTTAATTTTATTCCTAGAGGGAACTACAATAGCACTGGGAAAACATTTTTTTTGTTTCTCGTTTTTCCCGAGACATTGGCTGGAGTAGAAGCACTGAGTTTTGTGAGCACATGAGTGGCCCAACTAAAGCCCTCCACAGTGGTTAATTAGCTTGTATCACTCAGTAGAATTGTCTAAAGAACGCAAGGAGTGATTAAGAGTACCTAGAATTTGAACACTGACTTTTGTCACATAATCTGCAACAAGATGATGCAACCCAGCAAATATGCAGAGCAAAGTGTCAGATCTTTACAGTGATATCTAAAATTATATTTCATTTGAAGGTGTCTTTCTGCGAGGATTGGTATAAGCTTAATCAATTAAAGCTCAGAAATATTAAAGGGCTGACTGAGGACATCCTCCATGTTCTAGAAATACTTCATCAAGGGGTATATACTTCATGTATTGGAGAGTGGGAAGGTAGCAAAGGAAAAGGACCCTTCTGATAATTTATCTTCACTGGTTTTAGTAGCACAAAAGCCAACTCAATTGTTCAGTGTCTTGGTGATAATTCCTTCATAATATCAACTTACATCTGAGGGTCTGAAAAATCTGTCATTCTAGGAACACAAAGAAAGACCAGTGGACAGGCATATTCACATAAAATAATGCAGAACCACACAGAAGTGCTAACTTTGATCCAGAGCAGCACCAGCACAACTGAATAGCTCTGAAGATGCAGTACACTGCTGTCCTGAAATCAGGTGCAGGTTTAGACACCTCTTTGCAAACCTTTTCACCCTCAGCTGCCTTACAGTTAAAACCCTCCATCAGCTACTTGCAGTGGTTCAACACATACCAGATGTCTTTGCTGGGAAGTGTTCAAGTGAGCAACAGACCCCTCCTACAGCTGCCAACCTTTTCTCCTACAGATACTCTACGTTTTGCACATTTCTCTTGTAGCACTACTATTTCTTATTGTCCATTCTGAAAAGAAAAATACAAAACATGGAACGAAGATGTGAAGCATTCAAATTCAGCTTCACAAAGCACACTAAGTACTTGAGGTTAATCTGTGTAAAAAGTAAAAAGGATTCTGTTTCTTTGGTCAATCAACAGGACCAAACTAATGACATCACCAAGAACCCAACAGAAACATTAACTGAAATCATCCACAGAGCTTCCCTAGTAGCAAGCACTGTGAATTAATTAAATCATCTTTGATAAAAGGTGTTCAGGCTTGCAGAAAAGATCCAGACTTTGTTGCATATTAGGCTGGAAGGCAAAATCAGGAAGTTTACTGCTTGCTATGAAATACTAGAATTCTACAATTCTTGCAGCAGCCTGCTGAAAGCACCTTTCTGAAAAGGAAGATGTACTGTCGCCATACTCATGCAGCTGATCAGTTCATCAAAACTTAGACCCACATGATCCCATGAACACATTATTCCATTCACCACATCCAATGCAAACAATCAAACAAAACATAGGATCATGCCAAGGAGTTTATGCTGACATTCTACAAAGTCAGTGCTGATAAAATAGATGTAGAACTAGAAGAATATACAAATTGATTCCTACAAACAGAAAGTAGTTAGTGTTTCCCTCCCAAATGTTATAAGTCTATGTTCAAAACAAAATGACTAGTAGGGAACAGCAAAAGTCATAGGAAAACTTTTGGTAGGCTTTTTTTGAAGAAGTCAACAATTGCCTAAAGATCAGCAGATCTGTGTGGCTGCTGCAGCCACACCTGCACAAACCAGCTTTTCTGGTTAATGTCAGAGTCAAGTTTTCCTTTATCTGAGAGGAAACAAAGTACTTTACACAAAGCTTTCCTTTATAAGCTCACACTAAACAGTACCACTATTTTGTATGAATGGAACTTGTTCTGATTCCATCACAGGTTTAAGTTTTTCCATCACTAAAACCATAGAAGAAACTTATTTACCACGCTAAGCAGCAACGTCTACTCCTTCTTGTAATCACATTTGTCATGCAACTATATGTCCTTTTGAGGCAATGATCACAGATTTTAACAAGCAAAACTCCAATTTAACAAGTGGAAAAAATCCTTCACTGTGAGAGCAAAGTAGAGGAAGGGGTCTCTGGAGAGAAGGCAGAACCGAGATCCTTCCCTATCTTTCCATCAGGATCAGACTCAGGACTTTTAAATCAACTGAAGTTCTCAAGACTACTTCACTGCATTGGTTGACATTTACATTTTCCTTCAAATGTCAACTTATGCTCTGTTAGAACAGATGGGACCTACTACAGTAGCAACTAGGCTTTTAAAAATCAACTGGACCATTTTTGACTGAGGCTCAGCCCTTTCCTCTACCCATGCACATCTAAAACCCACTCCCCATATCTTTCATAATTTTTACATCAGCCACCTCAAGAGAAATACTGAATTAACTATTTATCTCTATTTTATTCAGCAGAAACATTCCAGTTGGGAGAATGGAAGACATGAAAGCTATAATATTCAAAAAAATAGTAGGAGAATTCAAGAAAAAACCTCTTCACTCAGTTACTGTTTCACAGGCTTTACACACCTAGAACATTGTCTTTGTTCCCTCTCTATCATCCTACAATTTGCATTGTCATATTTGCTATACACATTATACTACTTTGTAGCTCTCATCCCCAAGTTAGATTTCTCTTCAATCCCAAGCAGTACTGCTTCAGTAAATCAGCACACTCCTTGGCAGACAAGTAAGAAAATGGGTACTTGCTTCATAATCCTTACATAGTATTTACATCCAGTATTTACTGAAACTGGCTGAGCCATACTTCATCTCTCTAACTGAATAATTATGTAGTGAAATGAATGCTTACATGCAGTAAATATAGAGAGGTGGTTTTAGAAAAGGTTTAATTGTAGGAAGGAGGTTGTACTTATCAGTTTTTTTCCAAACTTTATACCTTTGTATTTTTGGAGGAGGCTCTGACCAAAATCTTTGATTCTCACCTGTGAATACTTTCATGAATAACTTCAAAAGGTTTTTGATTTCTTCGAATACTACTCAAATTCAAAAGCTATTAATTTCTTATTATGAACATATGCTTGGAGATTCCAGCATCAATCACATTTGAATTTGCGCTACAAACACTTCTTGGTGAATTAACATTATGTAAGACTGAAACAAGTGGTTTGCTGTATTATCAGACTCCTTTCTCTGTAATAATCTTCATGCTCAGTGTTGGATAAGGAGAAATCTAAATCCTAGTAGCATGCAATTGGTGTATGAATTGTCTGCATATATACCATTCACAGATTTCTGACAGGGCTCAAATAGTCAGTCTACAGACCCTAATCTCTTCAAATCCACTTATCAGTCTGAAACAGAGAGCAAAAACAGTCACAATTGAAAGTACAGGACAAATATACAAAGTATTTCTAACATAAAGCTCTTCTAGTCTCCAGCACTTTTTTAGGAGATTTCTCAAGCTTGTTATGGTTTCTGCATCTAGCAGTCCTTGACCTGGCATTTCATCCAATTATTTGCACATTCTCCCCCAGACCCTCCACAACCTTTGACAAGGTGCATCATTCCCTTTTGGAAAAGATGCCTCTCCTTGTTCTGAATCGGTTTCTGTAAGCTTCATTCAGTGGCCCTTAACTCTTGTGCTGAAAGAGACAGTAAAAGATCCGTCCCTCTCCACCCATACAGTTTTGTCAACCTCTATATCACTATCACCCTTGGCTGACTTTTCCCTAGACAAGAGAGGCCTAACCTACTCAACCCTCTGCATACATCCTTCTTTCACGCTTCTGAATCTTCCCCATCTTCATGCATCCTCATTGCGATTAGCAAGTCAGAGCTACTTGCAGTATCCAAGGTACAGGTGAACCATAGATTTATATGGCTGCATAATGACATTATCTGTTTTGTTCTCTGATTCTTTCCTCATAATTCCTAAAATTTGATTTGCTTTTTAGCCTGCTGTTGAGCATGAGCTGATGTTTTCATGGAACTATCCATCATAACCCAAGGTCTCACTCCTGAGTGGCAACAGACAGCTTGGAGCCAATCATTTTATATGTGAAGCTAGGATTGTTTTTCCCCACATGCATCACTTCACATTCATCTACACTGAATTTCATCTACTATTTTATTGCCCAGTCACACAGTCTCTTCAGATCCTTGTATAATTCTTCACAGTCTGCCTTCATCCTCACTACCTTGAATAATTGTATATCAACAGCAAACTTAGTCACCTCACTGCTCTCCTTCCTTTTCAAGTGCTTTTTATATACACTCTTATAAACAGTACAGAACCCTTGGAACACCAACAGAAAGTCCCATCTACTGCAGTAAGCAAGCACTCACCCCCTCGTCTATCTCCTATCTTTTGAGCAATTCTCTCTCTGTGCAAGGACTTCCCCTTCCCCTAAGACTTCTTCCCTAATTTTGGTGAGGGTAACTGTTAAAAATCCATCAGAATTTCAAGTAGAAGATACCAACTTAAACACGTCTTCCCTTAAGCTTATTGACTCCTTCAAGTAAACAATTCCAAATTTTTCCTCCATGAATATCAATCTATAGTAAAGGTACTTTTAAACCCTTCAGTTTTGTTTTCCAACGGAGTTTAATTTTGAGGTGTCGGGGACAATGCCAACCAGATTAAAGAAGAAAGAACAGTGGTAGAAACTCAGGTTCCCCTCAGCTCTGAGACCAAAATATTGTTCAAGTCTGACCAGGCAGCCTAACTGCTCTGATTCTCCATTTCCTAAACCACAGCAAGCAGTCCAATGAATGGTGGAACTGCTCCAGTCTGGTTTCAAATTACTTATTTCTGACCAGCTTTGGTGCCTTATAGGATTTGAAGGTTTGTTTGGCTCATTTCTCCTATACCCAGTGACCCATTGCAAACCCAGCAGAAGTGAATCCAACAAAGCCACCCAGCAGACACAAAAGCAGTTTATCTGAGTAGCACTATTTCTCACTGGTTGTGATAGGAGGACACAGAGGCAGTGGTGGCATAAGTCTTCTTACTATGAGAAACAGGATAAGCATGCAGATAAGTAAACTAAATCTCTTTGTAACACAAGATGTTATCTAGATATTTCTAATATGCACTGGACTCATCCAAAAGCAGTCTATGAAGGTTCAATTACTTTTATTCACCTATTCCTCTTTGGCCATAAAATAACAGCATTGATAAATTATACAGAGTAAACATTTTATAACTTAAGCTTTGGAGCTCAAGTAGCTTGGCAAGTATCTTCTCCCTGGTGCAATGAGCCAATCTTACTTTGGCATAGCAAAGTGGGGTTTAACCTAAGTGAGGCTGTAACCCATTATTAAGGACACCTGTTTGCAATTTTCAAAGTGCAGTGGCTACAATGATTTCTCCACACTATTTTTTTTTAAATCTTCCTTAAAGAAACAATGTTCTCTTTGTTTATGAGGGAAGATTATTTTGATCCACTGACAGCACAGAGAAACATAACGATAAATTTACCATCAGAGGGAGCACTGGCAGGGAGAAATGATACAAAACCACTGAGCGTGAGTAGTTACAGATATACAGGGCTGGCTCCAATCATTTGATCCAAACCAGGTATTTTTGAGTAGTCTTACAGTTTTCCAACTTAAACCTTTTTCTAAAAGAGTGAGGTGAAACATGGGATGCTTTCTGTTGCCTCTGCACGCGCATCCCAGACCCATGGCTGCCAGAGCATCATCTAAGCTGGCATTTTGGATCCACCACTCAGCCACTTCCTGCTGGATGTCTCTGGGGACTGCACAGCAGTGCAGAAGGAGGGTAGCACAGAAAAATCTGTCATGGATTTCTAAATAATGTGATCTTGGAGAGAGAGGTGAAACAGTGGGTTTACAAGGTGAAAGTCATTTTCTTTATATATTTCATATATGAATCATTCAAACTTCAATATTAATTTAAAGAGAATGAAAAATTCATTTCACACACTCAGAGGTGTTTACCTGGTTTTGACACTCAAGCATAGAATAAGATGTAAAATAAATTAAGGGCGTTTAGGATCTGACAGCTCTACTCAGTGGTCATAGAAGAAGGTTAAGACTCCAATTCTTTATATGTAAGCAGATTAGTTTAGAGTTTGCTGCCATGTGAGAAAGACCATTATCAGAAGAAAATACTTCATTACAAATCCTAAAATTGAGGTTAAAAAATGCCAAAGCTAGCTTGTTCTTCTAATACACTCTGTAGGCTTCCAAAATCAACCCAGATTTGCTTCTGAGAAGCTGGACACTGCTATTTAAAAGCCTCAGTAAGACCTGAAAGTCTAATTTCAAGCACTCAGATTTGCAACTTACAGCCTTATTTACTAAAGAAGGAAAATAAAGTAAGTGAAATACCTTGAAGACAATACTGGGGAAGGTATTAAGCTGCTTGCTTGTAAATCTCACAGTATGAGACTGTTCATACAGTAAGGGAATACAGTTTTTTCTTCAAACAAGCACTTAAAAGTACAACACTTGAAGGCAACTGGAAAGATGAACTTACTGACCTGGTAATTGCTAGGACCTTTTTTGAAAGAGCAGACTGAATCACAAATAATAACTAAGCCCATTCTTTCATATGCATGAACAATATCAACTGACAAAAAATGTTTCCAACCACATAGCAACAGTTTTCTGGATTAAGAAGAGGAAATGGGGCTTACATATTCTGAAGGCAAAAAAAACCCATGAAAATTTGAAAGGAAAAACATGTTCTAAAATTGTGCCTTTGGAAATTAACCTTTATCTTTCAGAGTGAAAAATATAGTTCTAGAACATATATAAAGCAGTTTCCCTGCTTCCTTTTTTTGTATCAGAGATGAAGCAATGATGCACACTGATGTAAGGACAGCTATGTGGGCTTCTTCGCCTCCCCCGCCCTTGACTTATGAAATAGGGTGAAACCCAATAATTTTGAAAATAAAAATGTACTTGTATCACTGAATTATAAAAATGTTCACAGGGTTTATAGGTAGAATTCCATTTGAAATCTAGAGTTTAAAACATAGAATCATATTTCCAGAAAAAAAAGTCATGCAAGAATGTAATATTTGTTAAAGAACCTTTAACATAACACAGGATTTAGAACTAAAACAAAATCTGTTTACAGTACTTCTAGATTGGTAGTTCCCTATGAATATAACAATGTAATTTTTTTAGATTGGACTAATGTTCACATGAAGAAATCTTAGTTCATTCTTCACCCCTCCCTTTTTTTTTTCATAGCAGGAGAATAAGCTGAAACTGACCTTTTTGTCTCCATCTTTCCCTGTTGGAGTCAGACATCTTCAGTGTTTCCAGAGGAAGGAAACACAGATACATCAACCTAACAGCAGCTCAGCACATATTTTTCATCCTTCTCTGAGCAGCCATACACTTTTGCTCCAGAACACACACCAGCAGTGATTACCAACCCATTTTCAGTTTAGCAGACAAAGAAGAGAGGAAATCAAAAGTGAGAAGGAGCATCAGTCTTTCACCCATGCTACCATCACTGGAAACAAACTGAAGCCTCTTTTTAGCAGAGTGAACTGAAGAATATGGACAAATACATTCCAGTTAATAACCTATAAGATACGCAACAGCAGCTTGCCAAACTGAAATCAGTACTCATGTTTTCTAACTTAGCTATTTCCTCTTCTTAAGGCATTTTTGTGTATAAATAACCATGAAAGAAGCAAAACACAAGGTTGGGTTTTTTAATTCATCATCACATTATCACCAGCTACATCTGCTTGCTTCATTTAGGCCTTACTTTGAGGACTGATCCCTGTCTCTGGTACCAAAGTGGCTTTTGGCACTGAAGCCCAGGGGAGTACCATTTACAGATGGTGCTGCCTGAGTCATCACAGATAGGAACATTATCTCTCCCTGCCACTAAAGCTCTGAGTTATCACTGTTTGAGAAGATTGTGCTCGCACCTTTTAAAGAGTTTGAGTCCTCCCTAGTTGAGCAGTAATTTTTAGAGAGCTATAAGCATGATCTACGCTGGATGCAGCAATAAAACCAGTGATCTGCCTCTGAGATTGGTCTTGGCTCTTTTCCTCCAGGACCATAACAGTTTTCAAACAGCTGACTTGCACTGAAGTCTTAGAAGTTAGTCAAACAAGAATCTCTGGAGTACAAAAGATAATTTTCCTAACATTTCCTCTATAGAATTCAATACTGCACAAGTCAAGTGAAAAGCTCAGCTTAACTCTCTGCCAGTAAAAGATAAGCTTTTCTTACCGATTTGACTTTCATGCAGTAAGGTTTCCCTCCCCTCCCACCTCATTCAAACACAAGCCAAACCAAGGAAATGAAACTATTTCCTCTACAGTCGTGGAAGAAAAGGAGAAAAAAGGACAAGAAAAAAGGTTAAGTAAACCTCGGTTAAACTCTTTTTATTAGAGAGGAACACTAAGACTAGAGAAATGCATATCAAGTTAGGTCAATTTAGTTTCATAACGTAGCTGTTGACAGTAATATTGTAAGAGAGATTAGCTGGTTTCCACCAAGTCAGAATCCTGATGTCTTATGAGGCAAGCTCTTCATGGCTAGTGTTGTAGCCATAGAAAATGATAGGTGTGTATAAGTGGACATGACTTAAAACAGCATGTGCTAGTCAATATCCAGGATCCAGGAAACAAGGAATAACAGTTTTTTCATTTGCATTACTGTCCATTGTGATAGTCAGTCATAAATCACGTTGCTCATGTAGGCAACCATCCCATCTGACACCAAATTATTATCTGCTCCCTGATGAGTCAGGAATCAATAAAACAGGAGCTAAAATCATCAAAAAATGAAGCAAATTTTTTTCCTTCTGTATCATATTACTCAAATTTTCTAGAGTTTCTGTGTACCATGAAAAGTGAAGAGACTCCACATTGAGTGCCAAAAAGAAAGAAATGTCATTGTTAGAAACAAAAAAAGGTATCTTCACTCAGATTTAGTCATAACATGACAACAACTGCAAATATCAGTGTGGACCAGCCCCTCACAGACAAATGCCTTTGTGCAAGGTCTCAAAACTAATATTTTCATATATGGTAGAGCTATTAGGGAGGATCAACATAACATCCACTAGTAGAGAATATCACAATTTCAGACTAGTTTATAAATCCTTCTTCAAGAATCTGAATCTTCCCAAATTTAATAAGTATGATTAACATGGATCAAACTCTGCATCTTGAAACTAGGTCTGGTTGTCACTAATTCATACACACCTATACTCTTGACCTCGTGAAAGGTATTGAAAAATTAAGAGAACAGCCAACACAATAAGAATTGGAAGTGACACAAAAATCCAGTAAGCTCCAGAAGTTACATACCACTGATAAAACATTAAGTTTTTAAACTGCATAGTTATCTATAGAATTTTATATTGGAGAGATCATAAAGACTGAATCCTTCCAATGTCCATCCCAGGTTGATAAAAGTGCCCAATTAATTTTTTTTTTAGCGGGCTATGTTTAGAAAGGTCATGTAGTTAACACGAAGAGGTTTTCCTCTTTCAGCATGTGCTCCTTAGGGGTATCAGAGGCTGCAAGGGCTGTCTAAGAGCTAAGGAACATTCATAAGGGAGCATTTAATCCTCATTGTGGAGAAAGACAGTTACTCTGCAAATTAGAGCTAAAGAAAAAAATCACAGGCTACAGTCCAGTTTGCAGAATCCTAAAATGCTGTATTCCTTGAATTCAAACTATTTGTACATTGAAAGAATTTATTTTTTTTTTTAGAAAACAGAACAGAGTAAAAGAAGTAGAAATGTTAAAGCAGAACTTGCCTTGGCTCTAAGTATTGTTTTTATTCATACTTCATCATGAGACATAAGAGGGGGAAAAAAAAAAAACCCACAACTTTTTTTGGCTAATACATATCTGCAATTTTTCCTGGCAGTATTTGTTTCCAAAAGCAAAGTAAGGGGGAGCTTACTTTGTTTTTTTAAATACTCAATATATGTTTAAACTACTGAAGATTTCACCTTTCCTTTTGAGATTTTTTTTTTGCAATACTATGTCCTCAAACACCTTGAGTGTCATAGATCTGTCTAGATTGAACACTCCAGTAGCTGTGTGAGTTGTTTCTCCATATAGAACACATTCGTCTTAATATATAGCAAATGGCAATTGCATGTTTAAGTGGTAGACATGGCAAGGATGGTTTGCAATATATGAAAGGTAATGTAAAATCAATAGATCCAGGTTTAATAGTCTCAAGCATTTTTTCAATGGCAATGGGCACAGTCAGGAGAGGATGTTGAAACAGCTGTCACTTTTTTCCTTACCTATAAACTCAGACAGTCACCTGCTGTCTCCTAAATTCCTCAGAAATCAAACAGACTAAAACTAACTGTATAGAAGCCACTGAACAACAATTTGAGGCTTTAGGCTGCCAACTAAGTTATGGTGATTTGGGTTTGGTTTTGCCTCCGTGATCTACTCAACAGCCTCCCATTTGCAGATGCAGCTGTTTCACTTTTATTCAGGTCTCCACTTTGGCAAAACAGTCTCTTCAGACCCAGACTCTTGGGCATAGTTCACTTCTGCTACATTTTTGTATCTCTCATCTCAAGAAGACATGGCATCTAAATCCCTTTCCCTTACCCACCTCCATAATTCCCAGCAACTAAAACACTGGGGTTTTGTGTAATTCAATCATCCACATGAAATTTACAGCAATATGTTACATTATTATAAATGAAACACCATTTTTGCTACATTTTTTTCATATCCAGAGCTACTTTTTTAAATAGACTTTTTTTATTTTTCTATATGCTGCCAGGAACTGTAAAACTGGATTACATAATACAGAAGGCTCAAAAAGCAACATTTCACAGACTGAGTTATTTCATTTAAACAAAGCAAAATTTATGTGATGGGAGAAACAAGCTAGAAAGAGATAGACAACATGGCTCAACCTAGGAAAGCATAAATCATCCATGCTGAAGAGAGGTCTCCATCCCACACAGCACCACAGGTAACCATCCTGACAGAGCTGTACTCCTCCTTCAGCTGTGAGGAGATACTGATGTAGCAAGACAATTCCTTCTTCTTTATTTCTCCCCAATTAATTTTGCATCTAGGCTGAGAAGATGCATCTGTTCTTACTTATGACTCCGTTGACCTCAAGTCATCTCTGCTGCTCTAGGCAGAAAGACTCAACGAGCCACTGCTCTTCTCCCTGCTCTATCCTTTCACATCATATCTGTGAAATCCAATTGAAAGGCAAGTTTAGTAGTAGAGTAATTGTTATAGGTGGACAAAGAAAATAAAAGTCCATAAACAGGTCACTATTTCAGCCATCTAGGGATGTCAAACCAGAAATTTAGAGTAAAGAGTTTGGTGCTGAATGCCTGTTTGTAGAATTTACCCAAGCACCTGAAGAAGGCAAGTAAAACAAGACATCCATAGCAAGAGTATCCACGAGAACAGCCATTCTCATTTTGTATCATTACTGAAAGCTGTTCATTGCCATGCAGCTCCAACGGAAATCTGGTTTCCTCTTTTTTTTCCATTTTACCTTTAGGATCATGATAGTAAAAATCCAGTTATTAAAGGTTGTTTTGTTGTTTGTTTTTTTTAAAGTTGCCAGTGTTCCTTAGCCAAATAATTTTCTTTGATGTTAACAATATTATCATCATAAAACTCACCAAGCTGCTTTTATAGATAGAAATCCTATGATGAGCACTGAAGGATTACAGGAATAGGCAAGAAAGTACTCATGTAGTATCAGTCCCTGTGTAAGCAACCTCTTTTCCTCTGAAAAAGTGGTAGAGAAAAGAAATGGAGGTAAATACTTTAAGACATACCTCATGTTGATTTGACCAGTTGTGGTAGAAATTAGTCCTTGTTTCTGAACTATATGTTTTGAAACTTATTAGGGTTTGAGCTTTCATATTTTCATTTTTGAAGGGGCAATTTTAAATATAATTAAAACTGGCATCAGAAAGAAATGCCTGTTATTAAAATAGAGAAGAGAGGGGCAGCATGCCATAACATAATTGTGTAGATTGTCTCCTTCCTACTTTGTTATCTCCTGAACTTCTACTCAGCACTGCTCCACGAAGACTCTAAATTAAACAGAAAAATTCTAGTGCTATTACTACTGTATCTTATTTTTAGAATCTTGTTTGGTTATGGTAGAATTCTCTTTTCAACACACTTTTTTTCTCCTCTGTTGATTTTGCTAGGTGATATTTTCTATATATATTTATGTAATGTTATCTCTGCCTTTTTTTATGAGGCAAATACATTTGGGAATGAAACAGAAGACAGACTTGGATACATTGAAGACAGCTACAGAAGTCTTCTGGTGCCAAAGTCTTGAGTTGGCTAAGCTATCCTGCTCATTGCTATTACACAGTTTCCAGTTTTCTGAATTTTTTGCAGATAAAGTACATGAGGGTTGTTCTATTCAGGGTTATGGGTAGTTATTCACACAAGGACTCATGTACTCCTGTGGCTCTAAACCAAAGCAGCACCAGCTGCATGAAAGAACAAATAGAATATCCATAAATACCTGCTTCTGGCAAATTCATAAATAAATCTGTCCTGAAGTACTTCTGGGCATACCTATTGTGTGGCTTTGGGAGGAGGAAGAAAAAAAGGCTACAACAGAAAGTAGACTAAGAGGTACCTACAGAAATGCACAGCAAAAGAGCAGCAGAACTGCAGAATGAAGCACCTAGCAGGAGCAGATGCAAAGAGGTGGAATGCTGAGAAAAGATACAGTACACAAAAATACATGGGCTGAATAGAGGTTACTACAAACCTAGGAAAATAATTTTTCAAACAAAGTACAGGTAAGAAAATATTTCAGAGGGAAATCTACTGAGACATGCAAAAGCAACAATAGTTTCTCCTTAAGGATAATACCAGCTCAAGACCAGCTTTAGCTTCTAGATACTAAAAAGTGCAAGTAGGTAGAGATTGTAGAAGCTGATAATTTTCTATGTTTTGTCCCTTTCACCTGTTAAAAACATTTTAGAAGATTTGGCCTTCCTGGCATATATATCCATGATAGAAAAGTTTTAGCTGAATAATATTAATTTATCTGCCAGTTTGAATCAGATTAACAATAATTTATATGCCAGCAAGTTAAATTAGGACAGTATAACTACACTAATATTTCTGCACCAAAATGTGTTGTCCTAGTGCAGACTAAGACTGCATCTGAACAAGGCTTCTCATTCCAATTCGTAAAATTAAAAGTTCATTTCAGAAGGGGAATATTTGCCAAAATGGCTTGTGTTTGTTCAGACCTCACAGGCACCTCTCCCCCACAGTTCCTCCACAACCTGTACTTGCAGCATCTCCAACTGCTTTTTATGTCCAAAAGGTTGAAACTACCATGAAAGACTTGCAGACACATGGCAGATTAGTATTCATTATTGTTTTGTCAATGTTGAAATTTTAAAAAATTTGATCATATGATGTAGCCAGTTGTTGCATTTAGGCTCTCAGGCTAATTAACACTTTCACAGGTTGAACAAAACCTCCCCTGCATGTCCAGCTCCAGTCAAACCTAACTCCAGTGACAATTTCATCAGCAACACAGGAGCATGAACAAACACTTTGCTCAGAGCTGCTGCACACACAGCTGAAATGAACTGTGCTTCGAACACTTCACCCTAGGTATAAACTAGTCCTAATTTATGCACATATCTTTGAAAACCTTTTTCCCTTAGTCAGAGCAATTCTGCCGTGACATACAGGAAAACAGACCACATCAAGATGCTGAACCTGGCTGTCATTAACAATTTCACACCATCCCTACTTATTTTAAATCCTGTGTTTGTCACTGTGGATGAGCCTAGAACAGACCAGTGGTGGTTTTATTACGAAATTTTGCAGTATTTCTTAAAAAATCCCACTGTAGCACATTGACTTACAAGGTAGTGGCTTTGATTTTAAAACAAAACTCTTCAGGCTCTTATTGACTATTAGTAGTGCATTAGAAGGTAGAATTCATCCCTTGGGTTTCGTTCAAGCTACTGTGTAACCTATACTAGTACACTGTAGATACGTAAAAAGAGAAAGATAATAGTGGCAATAAAGAGTTCCAACAGCTAACAAACTAAAGAAACGTGCTCTGCAGGAAGGCTTAAAAAATCCTTCATTTTGAGGTACTACACAGACCACTTGCTAGCTACACACTTTGCATCCCAAAATACTGGACAACAGTCACATATTTTAACTGCAACATTTTATCAGCCCCTTAATTTTGTATTGTCATTCAAATTGAGAAAAAAAAGTATATAGTGGTAGAAATTATGTATAAAGAAAAATATAAGAAATTCAGACTACCCTTTCCAGCACAAAGTAATCTTAGTCTTCTGATCATATTTCTTCTGTAAATATCACTAATTTCTCTTAGAATAAATAAGAGAATAAATTTTCTTAGAATAAAGTCCTTGATAATGATTTATACTGTTTTTCCTTCCTTTGCCTTCACTCTAGTGCTATGATTTCATCTCACAGGGGACACTTGTAATGTGTCACATCCTTGGCTTTTGAAGAACAGCTATACAAATATGGTCATTTTAGTTTGCCAAACTTAAAACCTAGCATATTTCTACTGGTTTCATCTACTGTGCACAGAAGTTACCTGAGGTTTTTGGTTTAGTTGCCTTCAGTAAACTTAAGGCAGTTTATAGATTTTTTTCTATTGTCCTCAGAGAAGCTGTTTCTCAGGTTGATGGTGATAAAACATGCAGAAAACTTCAAGGTTGGACTAACAAAACATCTAAAAATGACCATGCTTGACACTTTCTACTATGTTACTTCAAAGATTGTATCCTGCTTCTTCCTTCATCCAAGCATCTTTGCCATACCCACTTGATTCAGTCTGTGTTCAAGAGACTGACACCAGTAATGATGCCAGCTTATTCAAGGTTTCCTATGTGGGCTCTCTACCCATTGTATCAGCAGACTCCCAAAAGTGAGCAGTCCCAATACAGGAGTTACCAGTTGCACCTATTCAGAATACATCCACTTGCATTACTCTCAATCTCACAACCACTGACAATGAATTACTGGAATACCTGTGGCTGGTAACAAAACTCACACTACTGAAGGAGACAAGAATAAAGAGGAACACTCCTCAAGCCTCCTGCACAAGTCTTTTTTTGGACTTGGTTAGACTTAGACAACCTGGTGCTCTAACTTCTCCAGTCTGTACATGCTACTCTCCATAAACAGAGGTCTTCACTAGAGCTACGTACAAATAGCAGTCCCTTGTACAAGTACAAATATTCCCAGCTGCTCCCCATTATACACAAAGTGAAAAATATTCTTCACCATACAAAGCCACATGAACAATGCTGATATTTCAGTAAATACTCTCCACTAGAATGAACATCTGACACATCCTGAGCTTCTTGGGACACTCTTACATTCATTTTCTGTGTTTCTCTCATTTATTTTCCTTGATTTTCTTTTTCTGTGGTTCCTTCATTTCCAAAATCCTTTGTGTGTTTAAAGGAATTGCTACTATTCCATCACCTTTAGTCACCATCTCTCAACAACTGCACTTCTATTACTTTTCATAGTGACTCAAGCAATATAGTCATAGCAACTACATTTGTAAATCCTCTGAGCTGTCATTTCAAACAGCTGCAGCCGGCTGACTGTTTCTTTCTTCCCTCCATTCTCAAGCAGGTTTTACCTCCAAGAAGTTTGTTTAAAGTGTCTTTTTTTTTTCCCCGTGGAAAAAATTCTTTTAAATGTAGAGACCTTCTTTCATACTTTTAAGCCCAGTTGAATTTTAATAAGGAGGAATTAAAAAAAATAAATTAGTATATGCCAGCTACCCCTCCATGTACTTATATCACTTTTCTACCATTATTTATCTACCTCAAAGCTGATAAACACACTGTATTACCATTTTAGCTCAGAGATGCACCAACAAATTCTTTGCAAGTCCCACAGCAGATCCATGAGATAGTTATTTCCTTCTGATTTATTTTTATTGAAGTTGATTTTTGTCTAGCTGTAACTGCAACTGACTGCCCAAGCTACACATACCCATCCTGCCCCTTACTTCAAAGCAAAATTAGGTCAATCCTATAAGGTCAGAGCTCAGAAGGCTCAGGAATTTTGTGTCCCAATTTCAAAGTTAAAGGAGAAAAAGAGGTGCATGGGCAGTTGAAGGCATAGCTCTCTACGGCAGCTGGAAGTGACTAAGAAATTATTATGAGGACCACAGAGAGAGAAGGCTATAGACTTAGGATGCTCTTGATATGTTGATGGAAAGCCTTGGTATGTTCCAGCTTTGGGACAGAATTATATTTTAAAATTATGATCTATGACTAGTGGAATAACCTCACTATTGCCTGGCACAGGTCCAGCCCTGACCAAAGCAAAAGAAATTTTTCTTTTACTTGAGCATACAGTAGAAGTGCTTTAGCAAAATTCACAATAAACATATCAAAGAATTTCCAAGAACAGCTTGTAGGTTTAACTGCAAGTGTTTTTTCTATCCATTTCTACTTTGGGATTTTTTTCATGTTACTCTAACAGTAATGGTAAAAATCTGCAGTTAGAGAGACTAGTGGTTGTAATGGACCACTGATCAGACCCATAATGATGGTTCATGAGTTCCTGTATCAATATAGGTTCATGGCTACTTTAATGGCCCAACACAACTATCTAACGTCACAGCATTGTGACTAGAAATTCTGGGGGATCAGCCAAAAGTCTGTTTTCTGTAAAAATAAAGTTTAGGTAAGAAATACAGCAAATTGCCATTACAGAACAGAAACTGTTTTCACAGTATTCCCTGAAATAGTACCTAGACCATAAACAAACCCTGAAAGTGTCCTTCAGGATATTTGGGTTCTTACTTCTCCTTATTATTTCGTGCATTAAAGTCCCTGAAGAGCTCCAAACTACCTTGTTGTGTTTTCCTCTTCCATCTCACGACTCCCAACTATCACCAAGTGCTTCACAGTCTCTGTATGAGATTTTCCACTTCCTAAGCATTTCTCTTCCACTAGATCTGTTTTGGTTTACAACTTCTTTATTAAGACTGAATAGCACTTCTTAAAATTTTCTCCTCTGTGATAATTTACCTTTAGACTTATAGAAAAAAATTGGAATATTTTTGCTAGCATTCAGGGGGCAATTTAAATTGCAAAAAGAAATTCTATTTGTTTCAATAAAATCACAAATCATCTCTCTTTAATTCACTACGGTGTTTGTTGGTTTTTGTTTGTTGTTTTTTAACATCCTTCACTCGAAGGTACAACATGAATATAAGAAATCAAAGTTGTTACAGTAGAGATAAGTGTAACTATGTAGTAGGGGGAAGCTATCAAAAAATTCATGATGTTGAGGAGGTTTTATTCCTCTTGTGTACCGATGCTTAATCAGCTGAAAGTAAGGATTAATATTTTTAATATTAAATATTTGGAATTTTCCACAAACAATATATCTAACCAGATAAATCACTCATCTTTTTTAATAAATAATTCTTATTCTCCAGACTACGTAAGAACCTTAAAAAGGAAAGTTGTTTGCATCAAGATTTCTCATTTTACTGAGGATTGTTTTGGTGAGTTTGAGGGGTGTCATTGAGTACACTACAGTGGAATACTGCCTCTTACAAACAGTTCAAAGATTATTAAAAATCAAAAAAATATTCTGGGAAGAATATAAATGTAATTTCTAAGGTACTTGTCTGCATAATAGAGATGATTATTTTTTCACATCTGCTTCTTATGAAGAATATATCTCAAAAATTACCAGAATTTTTGTTGAAAACTGATTTTTTTGGAAAGAGAACATGAAAAACAAAAATGTTTCCAACTGATAAACACAATTATAGAGTTTAAAGACGTACATTGGGTTGGATTTTCTCAAAGACCATAGAATTTTTTTCTACTTTGAAACTCAGTGGTAGAACCTTTTTTTCCTCCAATAGTTAATCTCTGGTAAACAAATTTTGCAGGACTGCTTCTATTTAGATGAAAGGGGATCTCATTAGCAGTCTAGTTATTCACAAGTAACAAACAATTTCTTTTTCTTTTTAAAACAGGAAAAGGTAAAAGCAGCAAGGTGCTTTCCCATTTAGAAACTGTCAAATTCACAAAATGCATTCAATGCACAAAGTCATTCCTCTCTGCCACTCACCATTTTTTGTTTCAGCATATACAAGTTTCTGCCTACAGCTTTCCTCTAACTGTGGGTCCGAGCAGCCCAGTACCCAGATTTCAGTAGCCACTCTACCCAATTCCCTAGCTAAGGTGAAATAATTTATTTTGTTTGAACCTGAAGAAGTCTTTCACATGGCTTACAGGTAAATAACCCCACAATCACTTTTGGATCACAGACCTCCTTCATGTCAGACACAGGAACTCTGAAGTGTAACAATATTGAGTGATAAGTCCAGTAACAGTTTTCTGAAAAACACCTAAATAAAAGGGTCTCCTTGTATTTTTTTTTTATAATTAAATAAGATCATTCATTTAGTACATTTAACCCCAATCCCCCCTAAAAATTGTGGTAATCACCATACAGCATCAGTTAAAACATTAAAGTATTTCTGTAATTTACAATTAGTGTATGCTTTCACTAAACTGAAGTTTTCCCACAATACACAGAACTTTAAGAAAAATTCTAGACATGTCATCTATTTTTGCTATGCTCAGCAGAAAGCTTGACACAGCCATCCTCTAAATCATATCTACAAAGCTCTTTTAGTGATATTCTCTAAGATTCCTTTCAAAGGAACTATTCTCTGGCTTTAACTTAAAAAAAGCTTACTGAACTCTGATTTATTGTCACTATTTGTTTCCAAGAGCTTTATTGCCTAACAATAGATCAACTTGGTTTGCTTCAGTCATTAACAACAGTACATTATTAGGCCAATTATAACACTCTAAAAGTTTAATTTGTAAACTATTACAAACAATTATTGTTTCACAAAATGAGGTTTCCATCCTATTACTAACATATATTAGCAATGCCAATTTTAGTCTAATTGTGGCTTTGATTTAAGATGCTTAAGTCAATTTTATTGATAAGGAGTGTAATCTACAATATATTATAGATGACCTGAAAGTTTACAGACAAAGCTAAAGATACAGCTCTAAGAATATTTTGGTTGTTCACTACACCTTGATTAGTTTCAGAAACCAGTCATAAATGGTGCCAAGCACAATACTGGGAGAGGAATTACTGCCTGGTGTTGCAACTTGTAATTTATTTTAATCCTCTACAAAAGTTTCATCCTGCCAGTGAAAGAGGACATAAATGTTTGTTATGGTGTTTACAGAGCTTCCCAGTAAACGAGTTGAATTAGGGTGGTTCACCAAAGTATCAGAAAACTCAAGTGATTCCATTTTTTCTTTCATGCATTCAAACCAAGTGACTGCACTAATCTTAATACATTTCCAATTTTTCTTCCTTGAAGTACTTAATAGAGTTGTCTGAGTTATGGTTAGAGATCCACAGAAACACTTATTCCTGTCAAGCCAGATCCGCTTTTATTGTGGTGAGGTTTTATTCTAAGGCTTTCCAAGGGAAGCTCTACTCCACTAGATGCTATGAAGGTGTATCAAGCTTGATTCGTTTAATCTCTGATTAGACTTCTAAAGAATTCTATCAGACAAGATCCAGAAAAGTTGCAAAAAGCACTCCAGAAAACAAGTGATGCCCCCTGTCACATTCCTGGGAGAGACTTGTCAGCTCCATTAGTGGAGAAAGATGTAGGTCAGCCAATATGCAAGATGCTTAGTGCCTTCATTTTCCATATTACAAAGAGATTCATTATAGATGACATACAGGCTTACAAGTGGCATAATGTCTGCTATTAACTGTGTTGGAGACACTACAAATATTCTATCAATACAAACCTCACAGCCCTTTTAGATTGCACCCTTCCAAACTCAGAAGAAAAGCAATGATGCAAGGTGGGTCAAGTGACAGAGCCAAGGACATGTTAAATGTCATTAAGGCTTCACCTCAAAAACAGTGTTATCACAAGGAGTAACAGCAAAAGCGTGAGGATGGAACTTGTTTTGCCTGATTTCCAGTACTCACAACATTACATCAAAGTATTATTGCATTTGCATCCCAGATAAAAGATGTGGAAGTAGAAGGAAGATGGTAAAATAAGTTATGCAGGGGAAAAAAGATAAAGGGAGATAAAAGAGGTAAAAAATTCAGAAACTAAAAATGAAAGACTAAGAAGCACTCCAGGGAAAAGTACGCTATATATATGTAAGCAACTTTAGGAACTTAATTTTGGAAAGATCATAATCCCTCCAGAACTGCAGAAGTCTGCCTTCAGCTAGCAAGAGACATTTGTACTGTTGGTCCATCACATGGACAAAGCATACAGTCAGGTGGCAAGGGAGAAGGTTGACTTAGTTCACCTGGCCAGGTTTCAGCTTGAAGCCAGCACTACTTGCAGCCCATTTAACCTTACCCATCATCAAGTGGGTTTGCAAAGTCTTTATAGTATCTTGAAAATATTAACAATATCTTGATGGTATAGTTAGACACCTGAAAAGTCAAAGTTTTATATAAATTGTGAGAATATGGCTAATCTCTTACACAAACAGTGAAAGTCAGCTGTATTCAAAAAGCATCTGGAGCACACCACAACTTGGAGACGGACAGACGCCTGCACAGGGGCTGCACATTAATTCAGTAGCTTGAACTCAATCCCATGGCAAAATTAAGAAGGGAATTGGCTTGATCACATCCTCCTTCCATCTGAAGTTTATAATTCTTTTCTAGGATCTTGTGAAGGCAGTTGTCCCACAAGGCTGTAATTCTTACCTCCTTCTCCCAAGTGCTAGTGAGTACAACTCTACTTTTTTCCCCTTTCTGTTTAAAGAATACCAGTAAGTTTAAGTTTTAATCAAGAGCTAAAGCAAGAAATGTGTTAAGACTGGAGTGGGGACCTCTTTAAAGCAAGCAGTTTATTACTCTAAGCATCACATATCCATGAGAAAATTTTCCCCTAATTTTTAGGGCCAAAATTGCTAGTGTGTATAGGAACTTTCTTACCAAAGAAGGTCTCACAAAAATAGAAGTTTCCACTGTGTTTTGCTTATTAAGCAGCCTTATTGTTTTAAGAAGTAGTCAATTAATCATTGAAAATGTTGCCCTGACTATAATTAATAACTACAGAAAAAATACTATAGGCAAAAAGACAAGGTAGATCGAGAAAAGCAAACATCTCCAAGAATAGATTTTTGCTCTCTTTATTGCTCTAGGAGCTCACAGATTATTCTAACCTATGGCTGTACTATTAAAGTAAAAAAAATGGAGAAAAAGAAAAATAGCTGTTAAAGCTCAGCTACTTTTGAACCTTTATATGCAGGAAAAGAGAACAACTGATCAGATAAAAAGGACTGAACAGTAATACTTTGTGGATAAAAATGGATACCAAGAATATAAAACCAAGTTCTTCTGTCCTTCATACAGATACATTAAAATCACAAACTGGTATAACCATACAAATATGTGCAAATCTGGAAGCCAAATTTTGCATGAATGTACAAGTTTTCTAATTGGTTTTCATAAACAGGTAACAGGCAGCTCTAGGCAAGCAGGGGTGGAGAGCAGAAGGAAAGAAAAAATAAATACTTGAACCAGTTCTTTAAATGCCACCAAATACCCCAGCTACTCTGCAGTTTCCAAGACAGTTGACCTATGAGTTCCTTGGCACAAAAACAGGGAGAGAAACAACTTCTTCCCTTCTGCTCCTGTCTCAGCAGTCCCACTCCTTCCCCTGCACCACCCTGTGACTGCCCAGGTCCTTCCATTCAAACTCCCTGCAGATTTGGAGACTTCAGCACCCACTGGCTCACACAGCAGTTCAGTGCTGCTAGAGCTGCTGACAGATCAACAGTGCCTGTGCCAGCATAAGGCTGTGAGAAAGGAGAGAGAATGGGGTTGGAACATCCTTGGCAGCAGCACTGAGGCACAGAAATCTGTTTTGTCTCGTGCAACTGCCACCAAAGTCACTACCCACCGAGCTCTCCTAGGGATCCACCACCCAACAAACCTTCACTGAATGGCATGGATGTAAAAAACTGAGTCTACATCTGAGAAGTATAACGTAGGATAATACAACATAACCTTCCAGCTTTTGCCAAAGCAAAATATATATATTATAACCCGAGGTATGTACTCTTTTAATTCTATCTATACCAAAATAAGTTCAAGCCTCAATAAAATGTATCCAAAACATATATATCACTAGACAATATCGCTAAATCAGCACAAATTTGCAATATAGAGCTTGTAAATGGAATTTTACATAAGTAGAGATGACAGGCATAACTGTGAAGGACTTATTCTACAAGTCATCAAGGACCATCTCCACCATGTGCAAGTATATCACAGTCTTGGTCTCTGAGGCTAAATTGAATACTTTTTTTACACAACATTCCCACTGACTTGAAATAGGCACTCTACATATGAAATGATTAACAAATACTTGTGGTCTCCGTTTTATGTATGAGAACATATACAAGATAATATATTCATTCCTAGTTGTGTATGTACTAAGTAAATATAAAGACTAGGCATACATGCTTTAATCCTTGCTAATTTTGTCTTAAGAGCTATATATTTATCTTCAATTTCCATTCTTTCCTTTACAGCACATTTCATATTTTAAATTATCAATGTGCAACACAGGATGCCATTTGAATGTCAAAGAAGCAGTTGGCTGAAGACGCCTATCATTCAAAAGACAAACTGAAAGTAAATTTTTTTAACCTTTAAAAATGCTACAATATATTAGAAATACAAGAATTGCTTCTATTACTGCCTGGAATGCTGATTTTTTATTCATGCTTAGGATTATTGCCTTTACAAAGTACTAAATTCAGTAAGCATGTCATAAATTATGACAGTGATTTCTATGTAAGGAGACATGCTGCTGAACTCAAGGAGTGAAGAATAAAGTACTAGAAGGGAAATAAAAGCCCTTGCAAGCTGCAAAACAGACACAATACAGAGCCATCAAGTAAGTCTACCAGTTGAGCACAGTTTATATTCCAGACTAATATGCCAGAGGTAGCCAGGTTTCTGCTCACTCTATCTACTGCAAGTCCAACATCTGGGTACAATACTTCTCCTTCTGCCCTTAGTCCTCTAACTGGGACCAAGAAAACTGCTCTCTGTGTTGGTCAACCCACCCCTTAACACATGATGCCTGCTTAGAAAGCAAGAAAGTATCCAGCTTCTGCCACTGCCTTGCTGCTGCCTCACACACAATCCAAACAAGCAACTGGAAGGACAGCAACACTCCCACCCAAAAGGCGTGAAACAATAGAGGTGGCCCAGGAACTTATGCTGGAGAAAGGCTTTTAAAAACCTCCCTAAGCAGCCAATGCAGTGAGGTCCAGTCAGGGGTATATGCTCAAGGATCCTAAGTGGAGAGATAGACCTGCTTCTGATTCTCAAATTTAATTATTTTAAAATTATATTTGGTTTAGTAATAATCATTTGCAGGTGTTGTGTATCCTGCATATGAAGCTACCAGTAAACCTCACAGTTTGTGTGTCAGACAGTCTTATTTAAAAATTTATCTTAGTCAGTAAAGAACAACACACAGGATCCAGCTTTACTCACAGCTTTAGCACTAAGAAGTTATGAATGCAGTAATAAAGAAAACAGTAAAACTGAAGCTTGCTGAAGAATGAGTTATGGTTCAAGCTGGGAGAAACTAAGGGAACATACCAGACCAAGGTGCAGAGCCTGCCACCTCTGCAGGGAGCAGCAACTTCACAAACAGCACCAAGGGAGAACAACTTGGGAGAAGTAGGGGGGAGTAGAAAGACAAAGGGAAGCAAAGATGAACAACATGGCAAAAGATTCAGAAAGCATTTTGACTTTAAGTTTCTTCAATCATCTATCCAATGTATCTAATTTTGACAATTTAAACTGTCTAGAGGCATTTATAAAAAATATTTATGCATTGTTTGCATTGTTGAGCATTTTCCAGCTCAATCCTGCAGTTTAGGAATAGTGCTACTCCTGAGAAAACTAAAGCCCACAAGAGGTCTAGCATCTCCAGCAAAAGTCATCCTGAAATGTTATAAATGGATTCTACTTTATTTTTAATGAGACACATAACAGTGGTACAGTGTGTCCAGAGTCAGAGTGAATACAGAGCTATAATCAACTAAGTAATTTTCAAAAGGTTTAAATGGGAATTCTGTGGATACGAACAAGGTCATCTCATGGCACAGTTACAACAAAAGCAAGAGCTGAAAGTATTACAACTAGATTTTCAAATTAAGTACAAAATTATTTTAAAATTATGGGAGCTCTTTCACATGCTAGAGTTTGCACTAAGCACCTCAGTGCCTTTCACACAATTACTTTCACAGTCTGGTAAACCACTAAAGGTAGATCCTGGTATTACTGGTAAGTGGCACATTAAAAACTCACGCTACTACAGAGTAAGAAATTCAGCCTTTAAGCATTTTTCTTAACTAAAAATATATTTGTTTTTATTTTATATGGCTGATACCTTCTTTTTGCGTTGCTGCAGTACTCAAATGTGCAGTTTAGGATCATAAAACAAAAGGTTATTCACAGTGGCAATAGTAACTGTAAATGTTAACCTATATTGCAGAGGCACACATACACACTCTTCCAGCTCTCTTCCCCTCCTGCTGCGAAGAACAAGTTTTTTCAACACATATCTTTGATTGATGAGGGAAATTCTTGTTCCATTTACAGTCTCTAATTGTTCTCACACAAAATCAAAAGTTTCTCTTCCCCTTTTTAAACCTCACCTGATCTGTCTATTTTGCTTTCTGATTAGAGGTATAATGCTGAAGGGGAGAGCCTTAAATAATAATGAAGATATTTTTGAAAACACAAATTCATGGAAAAAGTCTAGATTTTGATATTCACACTGTGATGGCAATTACAAATTATATTTATTAGCAGTTTTGCAGTGCACACTCACCATGATTTAGTCACCTATCACTTTTCCTTTTCTCAGTGCTACTTTGGTTACATTTACTACAGACATGTATGATGAAGGCAGCATCTCTGAAAAGAATTGTATAAACAGTACCTTTTATATTCTTAAGGTTCTCCATGCCTATTGAATTTCTATTATGGAGGGAAAAAAAAATCATTCGTTAGGAAAAACACACTAGGTACAAGGAAGCAGAGGCACAATCTAGTCCATGGAATTCAGAGCCCATGAGAAGTCCACATCCGCAATCCTGACCTCAGTAGGGAAGGGTTACATAGCAGAGGATAACACCAGAAATTTGGACCTTAGGGCCTAAAATAAACAGTTGCAACATATAACACATCATAACAGTTGATGCAGTTCCAATGCTAAATGATTATTGCACTTTCTGGGACAGTTAAGCAACTTCAGACAAGACAACAATCAGCACTTATACATAGGAACTTCAGATACATTCATAGACTTTGGATCTATACCAAAGCAGTGGATCTTTAATGGAAGAAGCATTCACAGTGTTATTCTTTCCAAGTAATAGTATGGGTAAATAAAAACGGTTTGGGAAGGATGAGCTTGTGTTGTCTGTGACAGTGAATTAACCATCAGGGACCAATTCCTGTCTTTCAGCAAGTATTTTCAGAAGGATGAAAGGAAATTCCACATTTAAGCCTCTCCCCAGCCATTTTTCGTCCCCAAACTGCAGCATCTAAGACTCATAGCAGCTACAGTATCTGGGCACAGGAAAAAAGTTTTTATTTATAAGTTCAGGAGTACTGCTTGATTTTGATTTTCTTTCTATAAGGTTGGATTTGAACAGGAGGCAAACTATGACACATTTGGAAAAGCATTTGGAAGAACACCTTTCACCTTTCAGGTGCATCTACACACAAGCTCAATTCCAGCAGTGAAGCTCAGCCCCAGTCAGCCAGCACAGCCAGCAGATCCCCACCCCACAGTAAACACATGGAAGAATCTGAACTATTCCCTAGCAGGATTTCAAACATTCAGTTTCATGAGTAATTTGGTG
Organism: Corapipo altera; assembly: GCF_003945725.1. Lineage (NCBI taxonomy): Eukaryota > Metazoa > Chordata > Aves > Passeriformes > Pipridae > Corapipo > Corapipo altera. The sequence goes on along the minus strand of NW_020884877.1, from coordinate 12,489,571 downwards.
TTTTTCCTAAAGATTTAGTATGGAAACATTTTGTGATAATTCATTGCCGTTGCTATTATTCTAAACTTATAATTTTATTATTTTGTTGAAGGATAAAAATAATAGCCACAAAAAGCACTTGAAAGACTTAAAAAACCAATTTAAATTAAATATATTGATTTTTAATTTCTTGACTGGGACGACATTATTTTCATCTTTAGATTCCAGATTGGCAATATTACATGGGAATCCTACTCAATTCTGCCATTTCAAAGGTATAAGGGATCAATTTGGAGGTTCTGCAAAGTTTCTCCCAACTAAAAAAAACCTCTAGGCTAAAAAAGCATTAATTTAATTCATTGTGATATCACAGAATTACACTGGAAAAAGATTGTTAAGTGACTGAAATATGTAAGTTTTTTGACATTTAATGAATTATTCCCCTTGTGAAAAATGTGGAAAAGTTTGCTTCAAAAATATTATTAAAAATGGCAACTATAATAGTATTTTTTCCAAAAAAGGGTTCAATTTGCAAATTTGCTGAAAAGTTTGAACATTATTAACAATTGAATCTAAAATGAAGGTCAGCATTTTAATTCCCAGAACCAAGAGTCCATTTTTTCTCTTAGTCTCTGTACAGTGTATTTTTCTTGAAGCAATAAATACTCAGGCTCAGATATCAAAAGGCCAGTTTAATGGTAAACATTTATTTATTTCACATTTAAAGTCAACTACTTTTCTTTAATATGGTACCACCTCACATGGCCACATTTGATTTTAACAGTAATATCCGATGCTGAGTTCAACCCACGAAGAGTCTTTTTGCTGACTATGACTCCTGATCACTCAAAGATTACAAAAAAATAAGAATGCCATTTGGAAACACTTGCCAATGTCATATTTTGCTACTTTTCATTTGGCAAACCATATTTGACCTGCTGAATTTTAGACTAACATGCCCCTGAACTTTATCAACTACCATCCTGAGGGTCTATGAGACTTGAAATCAAAAATATAGTTACAAAGATTTTTATAGTAACGATAATACATAACACTGCAGAGAATGGAAGGACTCAAAGCACACAATGGGCTCTGGATCAGACCACATACAATGAGCAGCAAAACAGTGTTTCATACACAGTGCAGTCTAGTTACTACTACTTTCATTGCTGCCACTGAATTAATACAGAAATATTCCTTTAATGCTGTCAGGGTGGTACAAAGCATCCCATTCTTTCTGGAAAGTCATCAATAGATTATATCCAAAATGATACAGAGACCTATGCACTTTGTGTGAGAAAACAGCTTATTCTGCAAAGAGAGGCTCCAGCTGCAATGTTGTATGTTGCATTATATTGCTTGAAAACAAACTGCATCGATAGAAGACAAAAAAAAGTTTACTTAATCTAAATATGTAGGATTCCAGAAAAAGAAGGGCAGACAGAAGGCCAAAAGCATGAATTATGCATACTGTATCAAACTCCTATCCTACTTTAGAACTGGAGCAGGATTTGCATGGAAAACAAAATTAGGATGGAACATATATTGAACAATTTTCTCCATAACTGGTTCTTACTCACCTTAAATGTAAAATTTTATTTAGTTTATATCACAGGAAGTCATCCTTATTAAAGTAGCACATTTACGTGGGTCCCTTTGAAAGGATTTAATGCAAACGAGTCTGAAATAATTGGAGGAAAGATATTTTCTGACTGTTCTCAGAAGAGCTTAGTGAAGAAGAGGATAGCGGGGAAGAATTACTTTATTATATTGATTTCCTCAGGAAAAAAAAAATTCAAAGTAAAGGTACGTCAAACAAACCAATTCTCTTTTGTAAAATCAATAGAAGCATGCAGAACATGAGTGAATTTACATGTCAAAAAGTGTTTGCTACCATACTGCAAAACAAGAGCTGCACATTATTACTCTAATAAGGCAAGTAATAGAAGAGACTAGCTTGGTTCATTACTGCACCTTGCTATTTTAAAATAGCTTAAAGTGCAATGTGTATGCATTTTTACTAATTTAATCATACAAATAACCTGAAATATGACTGATTATACATTACAACTCACTAAAATATATTGAATCATACCATATGATGGATCTGTAGCTGCTTAAAAAACACCTAAAACTGAAAAATTGCTCTACACAAAGCTGTAAGGAAGATTGTCTATCTAAACTTTTATCCAAGGCATACATTCTTAACCTCTGAGACACTTCTGCTCTGTGACAAAAGAAATTCAGCCATCACCTAAAAACAAAACACACTGATTTCCACTACATATTCTCAGTACTTTGCTTGTTGTTCAAGAAAGAAATTAATGTTTAATAGTACTTCAGTACTTGATAAAACCTAAAACTCTACTAGCTTCTTTAAGTTAATATAGTTTCTCATCAAATACCTGAAAAGGAGTCCCTCCATCAATACTTCCAAGGCGATACTTGCAGTTCCAGACACTTGAAATTGCAGGTGATTTGGAGCATTAACCTCAGCTCAGTGTTACCAAGTCCTATCATTAATATCAATCACTTGAAACTTAGCCACAGAACTGACTCCAGTTCCCAGCAGGACCCAAGCTCAGGGCATAACTTATGTCCTGACTGTACAACATGGTATCCAGCTGTGAGATTCAAGGGACACAGGTGTCCAGCTTGAACTCTTTATCCATGAAACTCTAGCCACCCACTACACCTTCCCCAACCTATGAAAGACATGTATGACTCCCTACATTTCTTCTGTAGCTTCCCTGCCTCACTCTTTTAAGACAGCAGAACACTTTGGGTGCAAAAAAATTTGTAGGTGTAAACATCTAAACTGCTTTAGGTATTATCACCCTAAATTCACCACAAAGTGGTAGATTACCTACTGGAAGCAAGGACTTACATACAGGTCAATTTTGAGGTTTTGTAACCAATGTGAAAACTTCCCCTGACTTTGCCAGGGGTAGAATTAACAGGAAAGGAGCACAGAGTTTGAGGTATCTCTTGTTGATAGAACTTCTCAAGAAAAGCAAAGAATAGGGAACTGAGACCTATTTTTAAAAAATGTGCATCTAAGGTTCACACTGAGATCTTGATCCTATTTTTCCTGACTACTGTTCCCCAGGTTGACAGTCCAAGACTCAAACCTTTTTCTTGGCATTATTTAAGCTTCTTCCAAGATTATTCATTAGAGGAAATAAAAGAAAATCAAACAGCAACCCTAGCAGAGCTTCCAATATTAAAATAGCATCACATCCTCTACGGAATTCATATTGAACAATCAATATAACCTAACTAATAAGAAGTGGAAAAGGCATATACTTGTCTCACTCTTTTGAAGAGTACAACCTGCCTTCATACTGTTAAGGAAACTGAGTGAACTGACTGCTGCCAGGACAATCAAATCCTTGAAAAAGTTAGCAAAATATATTCAAAAATCAGCAATTAAATCCTCTTCTCTCCAAGAAAAAAGTATTCCAAAGCAGTACTAAGCATTTTTGCATTTGAAATAAGGAATGGTGGATTTACTTGGTCTCTAAGCACATTAAAAATAAAAAAAAGTCCAAAAACTTTTCCGTAAGTAAATACTTTTGCAGTCCTGACAAAACAAATGTTATGAGAATGAAGGTCAAAAGACAAGGTTGCACTCAGCCTTGCTCAGTGTCCATTATTTCCAGTAGAAATTAGTCTAATTTCCCCAGATATTCTGTAAATACTGTTTCTTATTGTTTCCCCATCTTCACTCTAACATGCGTCAATCAGCAAAACCAAGTTTTTTCTTTAGATACCCATTGCACAACTCTCTACAGTTTCAATTAAAAACAAAACAAAAACAAACAAACAAAATACCACAACACAAAACCTCCACAATTGATAACCTCCAAGCAGAGCCCATTCCCATCACTTGAGCAGTGCAGAGAGGGAAAAGCCTTTCCAAACCCCAAATTTAGTACACCTTAAAAGAGAGTAGAACCCAGTCACAGTTTTCATTTCTACCATCTGAGTTTACTACAGGGAAAATCCAGACCTTCCCAAACATATTCAGCCTTTGTTTACAGTAATAGTTAAGACACCTCTCTTTTTCATTTTCCTTCTGGTTTTTATTCACTCTTTAAAACTCTGGAGCCCAAGAGGAAGGAAGGAGTCCAGGGCAGGGTGAAAGCCTACCTTGCCAGGTCCTCCCCCCAGCCTACTGCAGACATTCGGACAAATGAAACACCAGGTCAGTGTGAGAAGGACAAGACCACTCAGAGGAGAGGTACAGAAATAGGCAATGGGACAGTCAGGCCACACCACTACATGCAGAGCTTGTGGTCTCACTGCAGACCTCCCATGCCTGGACAGGAGGAGAAGAAAAGTGACCACAACTCCTATCTCATTTCCTACTTTTCTATCTCTTCTTTAAAGCTTTGACTTCCTCCAGTTACTCAATAAATGTTCTTTTCATGGCTGTTTCTGTTCATTTCTTTCTTGTTTTCTATTCAGTTCATTTTCTTCTCCTCTTTATTGTCCACATTTTCCCCTCAACTACCTTCTTCATTTTCTTCAAGTTTTTTCCCCCCTTTCAGAGGACCAATTTGTTTTCACTGGTGAAACCAAATGCCTTTGCAGAACTGAATTTTTAACTTGGCTTTTGTATTTTAAAAGAACATGAATATAAGGTTCTATAGTCATTGAACAATAAATATCAGAAGAGTTTCCTTGAGACAGTATTTTTTTAATTATTTATTCATAAATGGCATAACACCTACGTAAATACAAGGTAGAAGAATTCAGAATATATTACTCACCCCATTAGTTTATCCTGGTAGCCAGATGCGAGTTTTATGCCACCCAACAGAGCTTCTCATTTTCCTTCTCCGTGACTCTTTCTACTAGGAATAAAAGAAAAAAAATTATTCAAAGTAACAGCAGCATACAATGATGGGGGAAAAAAGGACACACAGGCCTTCCACTTTAAGACGAACTGCCTGCCTGTTTTGAAATAAGAGACACAGAAATAGCTACAAAAGGAGAGTTTCAGTCCTGAGTAAATTAGAAATGGACCTAAAGAAGCCAGTGAACTTAAACTGGCAAGAAAACACGTGGGACTTCTGATGACCATTATTTAGAGCAGCTGTGTTGGTTCCCTCAGAGATAGTCCTGTTTCACACAGTTGCACCAAGATTTCTTTATTAAGCGATTGTCAGCCAAATCTTATCTTAATTTCTTTGGCTTACAAGCAACACTTGGAGAAATGGTCTTATCTCTACAATGAAAGTAACAGTCACAAGGGGGTTACACAGAGCAAGACAGAAATACTAGTTTAATTCCAGATGAATTATGATAATTCCCCAGCAATGCTGCACTTGGTTCCCACACAGTAGCACTCAATCAACTTTAAAGAACTACACTACAAAGCAACAATTACAGACAGGCCAAGAGGGGTTGTTCAGCCTGTAGACAAGAAGGCTCTGGGAAGACCTTAGAGCACCTTTCAAAACCTAAGGGACCTACAAAAAAGCTGGACAGGTATTTTTTTTAGAAGGATATGGAGGGACAGAACAAGAGGTAACAGGTTCAAAGGGAAAGAGTGTAGGTTTAGATTAAATATTAGAATGAAATTCTTTACTACCAGAGTGGTAAGGCACTGAAACAGGTTGCCCAGAGGAACTGTGGCTGCCCCATTCCTGCAAGTGTTCAAGACCAGGCTGGATGTGGCTCCAGGCAACATGGTCTAAAGTGGAAGGCATCCCTGACCAAGGTAAGGGGATTGGAACTAAGCAATGGTTAAGGTCCCTTCTAACCCAAACCATTCTGTGATTCTGTGAATTACAAGGTGCTCAAGACAGAAAACCAATCTAGGCATCTCCTAAAGAGAAGCACAGATTCTTCTTCCAGCAGCTCCAGAGAGACACAGCCTCTCAAGTCCTACAGAGATTAAGCCCTAATCTCCATGCTAAAACCAAAGAAAACTTCTTAGCAGAGCACCCCTCATAACCACTAACATAGCAAACGTATGAAAAAAGGATAAAACTGGAAGACAAGCAAATACAACAAGCAAATACCTGGAAACCAGTACAGAGACACAGTCTCATCACACCCTGAGCAACCCCAAACTAAGCAAGAACAGACTAATTGCCTTGCTCCTCCCTAGCTCTTATATGGCTCCTGATTAGAGTAACCCAGCACAGTTGCCTCAGCTGCCCTGCCACACACTCAGCTGCTCTCCCACCTCCTTTTCAGGCTGAGGAGCCTCCCTGCCCACACCTGTGGCCAATTCCCCGACCTGCTGGGGTTTTGCTTAGCACCAAGCATGTTTAGCAGCCATACCAACTCCCTTCTCTTCTAGCATACCACACTTTGGCAGAAATGAGTGACTCATTCAGTACAATGAAGCTTGCCTGATGGTGTATAGATATACATTTGCTTCTAAAGTGATACCAAGGGGGGCTAAATGGCAAATTTAACCTGGTTACACTATAGAATACCTATAGTACTATGAGATCAGTGTTGGCCCAAAGCTTAAAGAAGTATTTCTGTGAGAAGGAGTAGTCTTGAAGTAGTGTCCATGTTGTGCTGCATCCTTTTTGAGTAATATTTGTCTTTTTACTGAACTGTTGTTGCTTCAGAAATGCAATTATTGCTGATAATTATTTAAATCAAGGATTAAAACAGATCACCACAGATGATGTGAGAGCACTGAATACAATGAAAAAAGAGCCTCTTAAATTCTCGTGGGAACAAAAATGTTGTAATAAATGCAAGTTCTGTTGGTCTGTGGGTATCCAAATGGTCTTACATGTTTATCTGAAAATGTATCTCAATACAAAAATATTAGAAACATTTGTGGTAATATCTATTTATTGACAGACAGAGTTGGTGATATATATAATGTAAAATTAGCGACAAAAGAGAACAGACTCTTTGGTTATACTCACTGATACTTACTGAAATATATCTGGATCTTTTTATTTGCCTATTGTTAAGGGTAAGAAGAGGTGATCAGCACTAGTGTGTGATAATGAGCTGTGACCAGGCAAGAACTGTGCACAAGATCATTCTTTCAGGAGCCATTGAGAGCCTTTGGGTTGCAGTGAAGACCACAGAAGCCAGGGATAGCTTCTATTTCTCCAAATCTGACTGTAGCTGGAAGTTTTATGAGGAGATCTTGAAGTAGTGTAGCACTCTTTGTCTTGCTTACAATCCTGAGGCAGAAAGATCAGCCTTGTTAAATATCTGGGTGAAGTATTCCAGACATCACGCTGGACTGGGAGGCTGGAGTGATAGCGAGGAAAGAGGAAAGAAGAGATAGCAGAGCTCTTCCTTGTCTGAGACAGTGCTACTATCCCTATGAATACAAAATACAGATCTACTTAACAACATGGTACAAAAGCATTTTACATTTTGAAACTGGTACAGGGTTGTGTAGAGGCAGGCATGTTTTCTTATAGCATGGAATTAAAGGGAAAATTTTCTGTATGTGTACTGCTTCTCTCCTTTTATGACTGAAAATGGAGATACTTGGTTTATAGAAAAAAACCTCGAACTTTACTAGCATTCTGGACAGAAAGCAGGTATGAAAAAAACTGTCAAAAACTGATAATACTTGGATCCGCTCTAACAGTGAAAAAAGGAAGAAAACAGAAAAATTGTCAGTGTGGATTGTGTGTTATTAGTGACAATCATCTGGTTGGCAACTTTTCCTGTGCAGTGTACTTTTCTTTAGCTGAGAGGAGAAGTTTGCTGTTCCCTCAAAGTTCACTTTTTAAACAGCAAGATTCTGCCTTTAAACACAGTTTTTAAGAAACCCTTATCTCATTGCTGAGTTATCTCTGGGTTACAATACTGAATTTGTAATGATTGATATGTGATTGGTAGTGCTGCTACAGTGTGGATAGAGAAGGGGATATTTTGCTCTCGTGACATAGTTTTCTGTGACCATGATAGAAATACAATATCTTCATAACAACAGGTGGTCCTGTGCAGGACTAGTGCTTGGGCTTGGATGATTCTTTTGGGTCCCTTGCAACTCAGGATATTCTATGATTCTAGGATATACTTTTCTGTGGCTACAATAGAAATAAAATATCATTATGGCTCACCTTGTTATAGCTTGCTCCCAAGAAAGTCTTCTGACTCCAAAGTCCTTATTGCCAAGATTCTCCAACCATTCTGTTCTGTGTAAAAAAACAGAGTTAGAACAACTAACCAAAACATTCCTTAATGAAAAGGTACTTTTGCAGGACAATTGCACCGAAATGTGAAACTCAGTAGCACTGCAACATTCTTCACTGCAATCAACATGAGAAGTCTTCAAACCTTTTCTTTTTTTTCCTAATTTGTTGGAATTTTTAATTTGTACACTAGTTTCCACATCTGTAAGTGTGTTAGAGTGGAAGAGCAGCAGGGAGTGTTTTGCCATCAGCTGTTTGTTTTACCAACAGAAGGCTGGTTGACTGCTTTCAAACACCATCCTGCTCACATATATTTCTGCGGGGCAAGAGCACAATGCACTCCAGTGTCCCCTCCAGGAGGTGGCTGCGGTGACTCCTCTGTGTCCAACTGCTTCTGCAAGACCTTGAAAGACCTTGCACTGCAGAAATATGTCTGTCAGCTGCAGCTGTTTACTGTAATAGCATGGAGCCATTCAAGAAAGGAAATAGTTTTCTTATTGGAAAATGTTACTGTAGTAGATCTGTGAGAAATAAAGACATGAAATGGATAAATAAATACATTAGAGTGAACCCTAACAAACAAAAATGAAAACTTTTAACAGCTTAAAATATTTTTCGTAAATATATAATCTGTCTCATCTTCAAGTATCAATTACGTAAAATCAAGGAGACATAAATACACAATAAATCGTGTGCTGCTTCAGAGCACATTTGTGTTATAAAGAATGTATATTGCATCACGGCATAACTTTAATTCTGACTTTAAATAAATACTATTACAAGAGACCTCTCACATTCTAACCATAACAGTAATAACTACTTCTGGAAAAGACAACGTCAAAAAATTATTTATGTACACATTAATGGCATCTACTGACAAGCATCAAGTAGTAGTCTGCATATATATGTTTTTTTTAGAATGAGTGGAAAATACTTTAATAGTCTATCTGGCAGAACTAAGAGAAGTCACAGCAATTAAAAATACTTCTAAATTCTGCATCATGTTAATATATTAGACTATTAAAAATCCTGCAATAGTATCCATTAACATGTTGATTCAAGGAATCCCTGGCATACTGTCCAGGGTCAAGACTGTAGCACCATCATGAAGTCTGTATTTCTTTGTATTTGGATGAAAGTGTGCTCATTAGGGGGCTGGCAGCCCAGCTGATATGCCCAGAAGTATTTACATCTTATGTTTTAAAAACCTTGTTTTATGGTGATTAATTACTATCATTTGCCCAATGAATTAGATGTTAAGGTTTGGTTTTGCTTTTTTTCCTAGGAACTTCTACATAATAAAGCTAATTCTTATACATCACACAGGGATACGCACACGCGGATCAGCTCAGCTGGGCTCTCTACAGCCAGAGTTATAGCGTGATTTGGTGGCACTGCAGCACCTTGCCCCTTCACAGTCTTCTTTCAGGAGCACTTATGGGCCTGCTATGGGCATCTTTCCAGAAGGTAGCACCCAAAGAAGAGTTTGCATATATTTACCTCTATTTGGCACCCTTTTGCCCTGCCCTCGCTACAATTCTCCATACAGCTTACAAAGAAATTCATAAAATTGAACCCAAATGAGATTACATTGATAATACAGTGCTCCTTTGGAAGCCACCTTATAGAACAAGGTACAATACTGCAAATTTCCAAGCTGAGCAGGTGTGATAATGAATTCAAGAGCTGAGAATGTGTCACTGTGAATTCAGTTGTTCTCAAAGCTTAATACGTGCATGTTGCAATTTGATGATGCTTTATGCAATTGCAGGGTTGTTACTGTCAGAAACAATCTGTTTACTTTGCATATTTTCACATTTTTGTGAGCTGCCTAGATTCTATCTTCTGCAATTGGCATAGAGATTTACCAATTTATTTTATTTTTCAAGATGAGTAGCCTTGCAAAGGATCTGAAAAGGTCCCAGCATGCAGAATTTGGGGAAATTCTGGGACATAATGATATTCATGAAGATTCAGATTCCACATTCATCTGACCTTGACAGCTGAAATGAGGCCAGACGATCTCAAAGACCAAGTTCCATGGGTCAGAAAGCCCCCATTGCAGAGCAGAGGGAAAACTGCCCACCCTTGGTTTGCCACTCCAATATTCTGCAATTGGGTGGAGAGGCTCTTAGTCATGAAAAAAACAATATAAACAGCCTGGCGGAAGCCATGATGGGTTTATGGGTCCAGCACAAAAGGGGAATTAAATGTTTCTGCTGATGCTCTCTCCATGCAGCCAGTGGAGAGGGCAGGTGTCTGAAGAGAGGGCAGAGGGCCTACTCTGTGATCGATCACTGGACAGCAGAACCCAAGGTGCTGTCCACCCACCCACCGGCTGTGAGCTCATGGTAGGAGAGGGGCAGGCAAGAAGCAGAGGACTTCTGCCTCTTTTCATTGCTTGAATGAAGTATTATGAGCTCCTCTTATCTGCACAGGACAGCTTGAGACCTACTCTCACCTACATCCACTCCAGTGTGGTTGCTATCAGCCCAATTTGGCTCCTCCCTGCTGGCATCACTGGTTCCCTGACCTGAGGGACTGGGAATCACCTGGCTTTAAATCTGAGCTGAGCAGCAAGGTTGTTAACAAAGCCTACCTCCAACTCTGCTTGTACTTGGTCAGCTCTGTGTTGACAGCATGTCTTTACAAGCTTTTACTCGTTTTACCTTTTAATGTAGAAACTTCTGTGGAAATTACTATACTCTTGGAAAACAACTTTCCATGGAATCTTTCTTAATAAAGGAATAGACAAAAAACTGTGATATTAAAAGCCATGATTTATATGTTGTTTATTTTTCTACTAGCATTTCTGCCATTAAAGATATCATATTTAATTTTATGTAAACTCTTGAACCCAAGAAAATAACCCCTGTACTTCTCTTATGCACTGCTTAAAAAGTTAAGCACCTTTCGAGTGACCTTTTACGTTGCTAATTGAACCTTGATATTGTATTTCTCATATATCTAGTAGTTATATATACACACCATTCATCTGCAAATGGCCAAGTCCCATTCATGACAGTAGGAATGGCACAAGCACACCCTCTGGAAGGCAGCCAATGCCCAGTGCCTGAGTTGTTGAAACAAAAATTGAAATTAAAAGTCATTTTCTTGAAGTTGTTCAAGCTTTATTAGGGAGAATCCTCCCTGTAAAATATTTGCATTTTCAGGCTCACTATACAATTTTGATTATGTCAGATGCAATATCCGCAGAAAATGCAGGACTTAATTAGTTGTATCTAGAATGTGAGCAGAAGAAAAGTCAAGGTATTGCCTTTTACTTAAGGGGTGGCATCCACCAGCCGGCATTCAAAAAAAGCCCCAAACACACTAGTTCTTCAGTTCATTGGTCAGTTCACAGACTGTACTAAGAGATTCCAGCTAAAATATTATACTGTAAATTTGGATCTAAAAAAAAACTGAATTGCAGAAAATGAGCAAAGATAGTAGTTTATAATTAAAAAAAAAAAAAAGTAAGGATAGCAGATTTGAAGCCTTAACTCCAGTTATTGCTATTTATGTGACTGCAATTGCAATTTTAAACAATTTCTGGACACGGTCTATAATCTTTTGCTTGTATTTAAATAAGTGCCACTTCTCTGAATTTAATTGGTGTCATATAATACAGCACAAACTTATATTACCTGAGTATCTTGTCTGGCACATGCACACTTCGCGCAGTATTTGTTAAAAATGAAAACATCTTGTTATATATTTCCCCCCAGTACAGCTGGCAACATCCCCTTCTGCAATTGCTGAGTCCCAGAGGCTTTCTGAAACAACATTTTGTTTGCTTTCAGTCATATGTTCACGTGATAAAAGCCTTCTTTGCATTATGAAATCATAATGATTTATAAAATTCAATATAAATTCAGTTAATCTTTGCGAGAAGCCAAAGTGGAATGAATTCAGGGCATGTTGCACTTCCAAGGCAGAGGGCTTCATGGACCAAGTATTTAAAGGAGTCAAGAATGGATAGGTTTAAAAGTGAAACAAAATTGTGTGTTTAAATTTTTTTTTACAAATCAGATTTTAAAAGCAAAGCACCTCTGAAAATCTTCAGATCCACAGTTTTCAAAAGTCTAAGGTTTACACTAGAAAATAACCAGGAAAATGAGCAAAAAATTAGATATACTTTCAGAGTTCATCTACAGCTTTTGTGATAAGAAAAAAACATTTTCCAGGCTTTTCCAATGACATATTATTTAGGTAAGATCAACAGTTACTGCTACAGAAAAGAATTTAAAAACAAGTAAATTCTATTTAAAAGCAATAAATAAAGACTATTTTTTTTCTGAACTAAAATTTTGTGTTTACTCTGTTCCTAGTAATGTTTGATCTGTGTTCTCACCTGGAGGGAAAAAAAAATCCAAATATATGTAGTGGCAAGGCTAAAATCACATTTTTTAAAATCCATTAATTGTGTACTCCTGACAGCAAAGTTAAACCAATGTCTAAAAAATCCCCGCTTTTAATATCAGTTGAGACTACTCACTACTTTTCAGGAGGCACCCAGCAGTGTGCAGGATTGGGCCCACACGTCTGGGATAAGTGAAAAAATTATGAAAGCCACGTATTCCTGAAATGTTAGGTTCTGCATCCTTTCCTTCCTACTCTTTCCCCTAAGGTTGTCTGGGTTTTCAATCTAAATTTCTGAAGTTTATATGACTTCTCTTGTGTTGTTTCTTTCCAAATTGTTTTTTAGATATTAGAGAGAAGTATAACAGGAAATTTCATAAAATCTAAGGTAGTATTTTCTATTTTAAGATGTTAAGTGCCTCCTCTTTTCAACAGATAGCCTAATGGAAGTAAAATTAGTCCAGAAAGTCAATTTGGGGCTTACTTTCATATCTTTTTCACTCAAAAAACACTTAAGATTAGGCTATCAACAAAAAAAAAAAAAGAAACCGAAACCCAAAAACCCCCCAGGCTTGGTCCCTAGAAAGCTTAAGAATTGTTCACCCCTGTTTCCTTAATTTAATTTTTTTAATGTGGTTAGCATCTAAATAAACTTTATCAAACATTTCTTGCTCCACTGACAATTTTCTGACCTCCTAGTTGAAGATCTGAGCCCTAACTTAGTTCATGGATGAGTAATCACAGCAGGTTCACAGCAGAACCTCTCCGAGAACCACAAATATATCATCTGCAGTGTTGTAAATCAAAGCCTCAAAGAGCATCGTTTAGCCTGAAGCTAAAATTGCTTGTTTATCAGATGGTGCCTAGCTTAGCATGGAGCAGTTCCTTGTAAATCTCAGGGACCTTTTACAGCATATACTTAAGCAAGCATATTGGCTCCTGAGAGACTTTCCGAGAGCTTTAATGACTGCAGACTGCTAAAAGATCCAGGCCTTGGTTTAGTTAAGTGGTTACTTGTATAGCTTGGCTCCATTTTGTAAACTCCCAAAGATAAGGTGTCTGCTTTATCTGGGGAAAGAGCACGCATTAGTTTCTTGGGAAATCTTTATATCCTAAGTGTTAATGTTCTTGTGGCTTTTGGTATTTTGACCTTTGTCTGCTCACTTTTGATTTACAGAGGGAGCAAATCTTTTCCCCCTAAGCCCTTCCTATGTTTTATAGGTACTTTGAAAAGCACAGTGAAATATTCACAGCAGAGCTTTTAAAAGGAAGTGTAAGTCTGCAAGACTCATAAGTACGTTGTACAGCTCAGGACACTCTAATGACAAGGAGGTAGGAAGACCACCCATTTTATTTCTTACCGCTATTTGCTGTTTTATTTCCTAATAAAATGGGTGGTCACAACAACTCCATGGACCACTGCTTCAGCGTAACCCAGGACAAAGCCCAGGCTATTCATCCCAGTTGCAGCTCACCCCTCTGTGACAGAAAGGCTCACAGAGTCTGGCTGGACAGAGATTGTAGGAACAGGAAGGCAGCTCCCTTTGGTTTACAGCTTGGAGAAGTGCTTGCTATGGTCACGAACTGGCTGGATTTACCACTGATGTCCAGGCAGCTACTTCCTGATAGATAGTTGCATGCACTTGATGTAATTTGCTAATTGTAGAGCTTGTTATCTGGGTCTCTCAGTTTTTGATTTGAATTAATTAGAGTTCACCTCGATACAGCCACCTGCTGTGCTGTCACACGCAGCATACATTGGTACAACAAAAACAAGGAATTTTTTTAATAGGCTTATTCAAGCAAAATGTGCTCCCATTAGATGTGTGAAATGGCATCACTACAATGTCATAGACTAAAAAGGGGAACATCATTTATTTCAGCTGGCATGGTAATAATGCAAATAAGATTAAAAAATGGTCCATTGCATTTATAGGCAGAAGACCCAATACATTTAAAATCTAATTTGACTCTACCAATTATTCAATATCTTTGAGTATTTCTCACCTTCTGTATTTTTTTCCTTGATCCAAGTTAAGAGCAAGAAGGTCTAATTTTTATTGCTGCTAGTAGCAGTGTTAACATTTTTTAAACCACGAATTTTTGCTGGTCTTGTGAGTGCAAACCTCCTCTAGCACCACTGCAACCATTTGCCCATATCCCTGCAGGTAAGCACACTGCATATCATAGAACTGAAAATATACTCCCTTGATGCATGTTTTTCAAACAGAACAAATCCTTATAACACAGAGCTAAGGAAAAGATAAATAACTTTAAAAGTGCACAGCAGCATCTATCTTTTGAAAGCTGGTGCTTTCAAACTGTATTGAAAAACATGAGCTTCCTTTCCACTAGGTATTTAATATTGGCAATGGCAGACTTATTGGGATATGCAATTGTATTTGTTTGCTTTCGCACATTTTAAGAACTATATTGAAAACCAAATCCTGTTTTCTTTTACACAGAAGAACACAGCCTGCCCAAGTAAGCAAGCTTTTGTACAAAAGATGTCAGGACATCTGAAATACATCTGAAGCTATTTTTTCAACACAGGATCAGTAATGGGTGACAAATTTATTCCATTACTGTGTAAAGATGGTTGAGCTGGCTTTGAACTATCTGTTGTGGTTTAGATTGAGTTGCCGGAGCTCAGGGCAAAATAACTCACCCTGGCTGTGTCCTGTGGGCACATCACTCTTTCTCCTAGAACTCAACTTTTCTTCCCCATTCAGTTCTGTTCATTGTTCTACACATGACCTGGATGTTCAGTCAGGAACATCTTCATCATGTTTCACAGCGAAACTTTTTCAAATTTAACATGTACTCTATAGGAAATATAACATCAATTTCATAAAAGAAATTGTTGATAGCTTCTGATTTTCATTGGAAGGCAAAAGAAAAATAAAACAGGAAATATGGAATTAAAATTATATCCAGATAGCTGGATATATAGAGATGACATATGGCTCAAACTAATTAGTCTTTTTGAAAATAATTCATACCAAACAGGTAGAGGGGTTCTAATACTATCCACATTATTATAGGAGCCCTTTTGTGGCCTTATAAAAATATATCATTTCCAGGATATTAAATTAATCTTTGTAAGAACTGTGGTTATTTAAAAAACGCAGACTTCTACTAATAACAATATTTGGCATGGCTGGGCACTTTCTCAGTTCAGAGCACTGTATCACTTGAATATTTAACTCCATTCTAATTCTGTGATGAAAGTGTCAATATTTCTATTTGGCAAATGGAGAAATTGAAACAGAGCATCAATTTGATTACCCAGGATCACACAGGCTATAGCTATGATGAAGTTAAACATATGGCTGTTGCTTGCACCAGTAAGGGTTGCTCCCAGGAACGGAGGGCTACACCGCAGAAGCTGCAAATTCCATCCAGGACTTTGGGTAGAAGTTGCTACCTTAGCTAAGTACTTCAGGTATAATTTCTCGAGTTACAATTATGCCCTCAGATGCAGTTGCAACTATGCCTACAGAGAAATAGTAGCAAAATCAAAGTTAAAAATTAGGACTTCTCTCTTCCAAAAGCAGTGCCATTTCTCCAATATTGCAGTACGTATTCATTTTCCCAGTTAAAACACATGCAAGAGATAAAAACTGCCAACACAAGAAAACCTCCACCACCTGAGCATACATGCAAGAGTACACTACAGATTTGAGTTAGCAGGAAGGTAAATTGAAATAGTCTGTGGTAAAGGGTGCACTGCATTTAAACTTTGAAACCGAAGGACTGCAGGAATAGAAGGCTTCATTTAGTAAACATTGTTCAGTTGTTGATGCTAATTGTTTCAGAGAGAGATTAAGGACAAAAATGTCCATCCAAGGAAGAAAGAAAGCATTTGAGGTTTCCAGTCACTGATCCTACGTTGGAATTCATGTTCAGTCACTGCCCTGTCTTTTTTGCTTCGAATATTGTTGTGCCCCTGTCAGACTCCCAGGTTTAGCACCATCTGACTTCGTCACTTGAATTCTGTTTAGTTTTCAGGTCTGAAGTCTGTGTCTAAATCTTTATTCTGTGCAATACAAAATATAAAATGTGCAAACAAACCCACAGAAGTGAGTTTTCCAATCAGTATATTCATCAGAGGAAGAATCATAACTATCCAACTAAGGCCTAATCTCCTAAAGCCTGTGAGCAGAAGATGATAATCCTGGACCCATTGAAGTTGAGTAAAAAACTCCCCTGATACAATTTGCCTTGAGAGATGTTCATTTCTGCATGTCTATGTTCTTAAGACCATCCATTACTTCAAAACATGTTGAAAAGCAATATTTTTGTAACTATATAGCACTTACTGTGTTGGTGTTATTAAAAACTAGACAAGAGTTTGAACTTAAAGGCACACAATTTTAAATCAGACAAATGGTGCTGAGGATAATGAATCAAACTCCTACATGGAGTAATGGTTCCTCCAACTCTGGAAACCTCCTTGGTGAAGTCTGAAAGTAGCTGTGGAAGGTTCACAGGCCAAACAAATATTCAGCTCAGTGCTATAGTAGCAGGCTAAATATATTAATACATCCATACTAAAATCTACATCACTGAATTTAGTAGTCAGGTAATCTCACCCTGCACTGAGGAATCATAGGAACAGATTCGAATTCAGAGGAACTGGGAAAGTTACAATGTTCCAGTTTTACTTTATGGAAATATTTCTAAATTGAAAAAAAAAGTCTGAATTTAGGATTTATTATGGGGGAAGATTATTTCTAAAATGCTCCTGGTAGTTACCTGGTAGCTGTGGGACTTCAAAACATTCTCACGTACTTTTTTATTTTTGGCTGAGTAGGTTGTCACTGACTTCACTGGGAAAAAAAATTTAACCCAAATTTTCCAGGGAATAATGTTTCTAACAGCCTTAGCTGAAGAGTTTCATGTATGTGAACCATCTCACAAGTAATATGTTTATTACTCATACGTACAAATACTAACTAATGCACTTAACTGCCTCTGAAATTCTCCATAGGAATGAAAGGGGCTTGAGCTTGCAAGATCTGCCATTACACTTCCATGCATTAGGACAAGTAACTTCAAGCAAATTTTTTCTTCCTCCATGTTTCTAGTCAGGTCGGTCTCATTAGTGCCACCAAGGCACCAGGGTAGGTGGCTTGCATTTGCTGCTGGTTATTTATTTATGTACTTTTACATTGATCTGTAAATACATCCGGGAGCACTTGTACCATCTGCTGCACATTTGTCAGTCACTGAATGGAGGGTGGACATCTGGGGATGTCACTGGGTTTTGTTGATTTTGCCCCATTAGAGCTACTGTTTCCGTTTTAAGCACGACATGAGCAGAGACCCTGTCTGACTGGTGAAAAGGCAGATCCATGTAAGTGACACTGCCTCCAAATCCACCAGGTCAGAGTTTCTCCCAGACTTCCTCTCATTTTGTAGAGCTCAGTGTATCAAAAGAGCATGACACGTAAAAGGATCAACCTTAGTGCTCCTCTGCAGCGTGAATGGCAATATTGAATAGTAATATGACAGACAAACACAAGTACCTCCTATGTGTCCAGGACATCACAAAACCCCAGATTTCAGGGGGAGGGGGGAGAAATCACATAATTTAATATGTTCCCCTAAATTCTGTTTTGACAGCCAGTGCACGCCTTCAGATACAGATGGGTAACACCAAGACTGCTTACCTGGCTTCCAGAACCAAAGCCAGAATATAAATTAATACTCTTCAAAAAAATCCCTTTTTTATCACAAGTGATTGGGCTTTACTTCCCCTTTTTCCTGTGTATCTACTACCTGCACACTCACAAACATACAGTTTCTCACAAGTATGGTCTCCAGAATCATCAAGACAGTATTGTCCAATATTCGTGTTTAAACCCTGACTTTCGGGACAACTAAAAATAATAATAGATTGATTTTAACATAAAAACTTTGAGCATATTTTGTTTATGGTTTCAAGTCAAGCCTCTTTTAGTCTGAAAAGTAAAATTCAGAGATAATTATCTGATTCCCTTCCAGTGTAAGGGAAGAAACCACACTGATATCGTGAGAAGTAAAACAATCTCTGCCAGCTCCCAGCATTTTCTGCTTTGAAGCAGCTTTTTGTATATTGCTGAACTGAAACAGCAAGTGCTGCCACAAGGACTTCCCTGTGCTGGCAGAGGTAAGACCAACCATGAAGTAAAGCTGCTCAAGGTGTGCTCTGATGCACAACCTCTCTAGTTCTGCGGGCACATGGCCTTTACCCACCAAAAACATGGCTTGTTGGGGCTAAAATAAACTGATTGCAGCTTCTAAACATAGCTATGCCTGTGCTGTATCATAAAAATTCAAACCTGTGGGAGCTGAAAAGTTACTTGGGTGTAAGTAGGTTTGTAGAGCACATATGCATACACATTTTTCAAGACATTTGCCAGATGCCACCCTGCTTAGAGATACTGTCATTATGTTTTTAAAAATCTTTTATATGCCACAGCTCATACCTTGTGGCCTATAAGCTTTACTAGCCATAATGAATTCATAGATTAATATATGCAGTGTTCTTGAGTCAGTTGTTTTCCTGGTTCCAATACTTTGGAATAACTGTGAAGGTTTCAGGGAGTCACTGTGAGATCCTCCTCTGGCAGGGAGGGAAGGAAGGAAGACCTGTTTGTCCATCTTCCATGGGCTGCTACCTACAGCTCCTGCTGCTGCCAGGAAAACTAGCTGCAGACTGACCGCATGTTCCTTCAACACTGTAAATGCTATTGTGCTCAGTTTTCTTTCAGAATTGCCTCTTTCATTTTGTCTAGAGTAAATTATCAATATTAGAAAAATATAGTTGCAAGCAACTCCCAAGAAGTCCAAGAATAGTTTTTATTTTTGATGTTTTTCTAACAGGACTTTAGGTATTCACTTATTTTCAAATTTTAGTTTTTTATTTTCTTCGTAAAATCTTGCTTATCATTCTTCTGCTTTCAGTCTTGCTGCCTGCAGGGTGGTGGTAGAGTTGATATATCTCTCCCCGGTGTCATAAACGAAAAAAAAATAAATACTGCTTATCACTTGCTCTCGGCCTATTTTCTTTCTCATTCTTTTGCTCCTCAGTGTAATACAGCATTTACAGCCGTTTCTGCCTGTATGGGAGCCATGAACCAAATTTCCATTCTGAAATGGCTGTGAATTTCAAATTCATCCTTTATGTGCACAACAGTTAGGAGAAGGGAATTTGTACAATCCTCCCCCAGTGTTTGTATGTCATGTATTAGTAGCAAAGATTAGTATCACTCCTCTATATGGATTATATTCAGTAGGATATAGGATGAGGAAATCATATGATAATGTTTTCTTAGGGGTCAGGGTTAGAGGAAGGGGTCATAATACAAACCCAAAATACTCATTACTACAGACAGTTCAAAAGCTATGCTTGTTTGGATATCCTGATATTTTTATTCGGCTTTTAGGGTTTTTAATTTTTTATTTGAATAGCAAAATAAGAAAACAATAATGGGGTTTGTTGGTATCAGTTTCACAAGTTACAGAGAGTGGAATTTTTTTTATTGCTTGAGGCAGAATGAGCAGCCCATTCTTTTGCTTGACCTCTGTATATCTGCAGAATATGTAAACATATTGAAACTTGGTTGTGTTCTACAGTGGGGGAATGAAGTGCATCGATTGCTTGCGATTATTAGCTAGAGTGGGATAAGCCTTCTCCTTATTATGCAGATTAGTGAAGCTCTCAGTTCCAACATATTGTACAGATGCAGGAGAGCAGCTGCTCTTACAGATGGCAAGTACACAGCTCCATTAGTATGTATCTATTGTCTGCTCTTGGCTTGCTCAGAGGATGGACAGGATGGGTAAAGAGGAATTGTCACACAGTGAAATGTAAAGGAGAACACACTCTTAAAAATCCATACCCAAGAGACTATTTACACAGCAGGGCAGACAGCAATCAAATTAAAAATCTACCCTAAATAAGGACTTTCATATGTCACAATTAAGCTTCTCTAGTTTTAAAATATACTAACCATTAAAACCAAGGAATAGAATTCAAATTTGACAACTAAGTGGTATTAAATGAAATTAAATCCGGGGAGGTTCATTGAAAGTTTAGTCATGTATTTGGCCCATCCAAAGCTTTCTTTAACAAAACCTCCCCCTTCAAAAGACACCTCAGTACCCCAAAGAACAAATCCTCACTTATTTTGCATAACATTAAAGACAGAAAAGCAGAACTGTGCTTCATTTATTAAACTTTTTGCCATCAGAATATAGCATTTCATGCAATTTTTTGCATTAATGAGAGCTGAAACAGCTAAATTTAAGTTCGTATAGACAGCATCGATTGTGCATCTATGTCAATTATTCTTTGCAAAAATGCTAAACAGAACATTAGTTAACCATGTGGTAATTTTTAATGTGGTGAACAATTCCTGAGGAAAGATACAGCTGAAAATAGAGTCTAGTGAAGAACAGTTATTTATAACACAATCTGTGGTTGGATGCACAAATTATGGATGTACCAGCAGGTTTTATGATATACTTAACATAAAGTTTATCTTCATTTTTATTTAGCAGAGAGATAACATACAGTGGAAAAGGGTTGTAAGGTACCAACTAAGGTAGTAAACCCTAAGTCACAGTCTCATTCCAATCTGAAAGTCTGGGAATCCAAAGATGCCTAATCAAGTGCAAGGAAAATAACATATATAAAAATAGATAAACAGACCATCAGGTCCATATAACATTTGGGAGGCACTTGTCCTTAGTGACAAGCCTTTCACCCAAGGCAATCTCAAAAGATGACTTGCCTATGAGCAAAGTCAAATAGATTTGTTCCTGTGACATGCAGGACCTGGAGATCAGCAGCACAGTGACTGGGCTACAAGGTGCCCCTGCTACCCTTCAGCACTTGGTCTGGGGTCCTCTATGTTCGGGGAGAAATTACTTGATTTATTTTGTACACAGATTTTTTAAGTAAAATACTAAAGGGTAATACCAAAGCAAAGTGCCATTGTTTTTTGGTGGGTTTTTTCCCCATAAAGTGATAGAATTGGAGTTAGTCATTTCATTTAATTTGGCTTGCAGATATGCAGTCTTCACCCAGCTGCTGGGTGAAGATGCTGCATTTGCTTGTGTCCTTCATCTGGACTTCACCCAGAAGAAGACTTTGTTAAAAACATTGAGTAAGCATTCTCTTTCAAAAATGTGGTTGAATTTTGACAAGAATGTAAAAACATAAACGTATGATACAAAAATGGTAGGAGAAGAAGACTATTTTGGGCTGGCCAAGAGCAGAATATTTTTCTCCCAGAAAACCAGAAAGTAATATAATTTAATTCCCTTAGTGGTTTGTCAGTTTCTAAGTGAATATGATTGGTATCAGGCAATCCAGATACGCATCCATTCTTCTAAGCTTGGCCCCATCTAACTGCACATTTAGGGAGAGGTTGTTCTGCTTCCCTGCAAGTCTTACTCCCTAACCAGCTATAAATTTACTTAAGGAAGTTGGTGGTTTTCTTTGACAAGATGAAAATTCTCAAGAAGTTGAATGACAGATCTTTTCTTCTCACAGCAAAAATTTTAATTTCTACCTAATATAAGAGAGTAGCTATGCCAGGTCACTAGGATAGCTTTCCTGTTCTATCTGCTCACAGACAGTCCAAAGTTAAAGTTGAAGTATGTTGAAAGTATGTCCAGGAACTCATGCTGTGCACTCTGGGGTTAAAAAATTAAAGCAGTTTTGAGCCTCTGGGCAAGGCTGATATGCAAAGCACAGATGCTCAAGTCTCTTCAATGAGCTGTGTGAGCATCACCATGTCAGGCAGCATCTCAGGCAGCCCTTATGAGAAGCTCCAGTGTCTTGAGATCTGTAGATTAGCAGTACATTCAAATTAATCTTGTATCTGGTCTCACAGATTAAATAGATACACTTGAAGGATTTTGTTTTGAATGAGTCTTACAGGATTTAGGCTTAGATGAGAGCGGAATTTTTACTTTCCTCCCAAATGCATCCTGTGCATCTGAGTTCACAGCACACGGCTCAGTCTGAGGACAACCATGCAATCCCATCAGTCCCCCTAAGGTCCCCCTAAAGGCCATTGTTTTTGTGTTAATCCAGTCAAAAACAAATCCCCAAGTATTATGAATTCTGATTTTGTTCCTACAGGGGGTTTTTTTCATTAGTAATGATAAAATACATAAAGATGATACAATCATCATACAAAAGTAACACATTGTTTAGGAAGAAAAAAAGTTATGGTGGGCTACTTGGCTCCAGATGCTTCCTGGGTCATTTATTTTCTTTTTCCTAGATATATGTGTATTTATTTCTTTAATATTTCTGGACTGTATTTTCATGTTAATAGCACCTAAAGGTCTGTACTTTTTTCACAGCATATAACCATAAATTCCAGTACAATATCTGAGACCATTGCTTAATATAAAGAGAACATTCTCCTCTGACACCTTTTTATTTGATAATTTATCTGTAGCAAAAGGTACATATCACCTAAAACATAGGAGGACAATGTATTTGAAATTGTAAATTAGAGGGTTTTCCAATGCTATTTGAGATGAAGACAATTTTGCTGAAACCCACTATGCCTTGATTGATATTTTAACTTAATTCCAAGATTAAGTCTCCATATAACCTCAAAATGAAAAAAATTGATAAGGCAGAGATCTGTCTTTGTTTCTTCTGAATGTAGAGGGCTTTAATTCAACCCATCTCTAATATGAACAACGAGATCTATGCCCTGATTTCATCTTCTGACGCTGTAGCTGAGTTCAAATTTAAATTTCAATGCTGTATTGCTAACATACCGAGAGTCTATACCCAAATCATGCCACTTACATTCACAAATCTCTAGTAATGTTTAGGAATCAGGCAAGTACAGAAGGAGAGATACATTTTCATTAGCACAGCACAAAAAGAGTAGCAGAATGTCTGCCCTAAAAAGTTTGCCATACCAAACCTGACAAACATGAGGCAAAATACTAGCAGAATTGGTTGCTGTGGGTCTAGGAAGTCAGAACTATTTTTCATGGATTCTGTTGTTCTAGGATTCTAGAACCTATTTTTTAATAAAAAAGATGACACTACAAATCTCTAGAGGATTTTTTACAATAAATTGTCTTGCCCAAAGCAATAGTGACCTAGACCCATACCATTATCTTACCAAGTAGATGAGGTAACAGGCTGCCAGTGAACAGACTGAGCAAAACAGGGGAGATAGAGACATCTTTTACCAAATCCCAACTCAGCGCTCTGAAATGACAGCCTGTGAGAAAGTGTTCTCTATTGATTTAAAATAAAAAGACAACAAAATGGATCTCTTGGAAAGTCACATCCTTTAAAAATGAAATCCATAAATAACTGACTTGACATGTATTTTAATAAAAGTGTTAAAAATACACACACATAAATACGCTTTCACACTTTATGTATTTAATAGGTAAGATCTCATTGAAGAGACCATGAAAAACACATGGTATATTGTTTTGGAAAAATAAAGGACTTTTCTGATGTTGCTCAAACAAAACTAGGCAACCTCTCTACATTCCTATTTGTAAATCTGGCATATGTACAGCCAACTTTCCAAGGCTTACAGCTTTCCAGAAGAGACCTTAATGTTTAAAAGCCATGCACAAAGTAAAATTTGAAGACAAGGAGTTCAAGTTTCCTGAATTAAACCTGTTGGATATTAAATCTTTTATATGTCTCCCACAATAAACAAACAAAAACTATCACGGCTATATTTCACTATGAGATGAGTTGGACTAGGTGATCTTCAGAGGTTCCTTCTAACACTAATGATTCTGTGATTCTATGATTGTGTTTTTATAAAAACTAAATCAAAGAATTTTCAAACCAGATTTTATATGGGAAGTTGTGCAATACAAATATTTATTATTTCCAGTGTAACAAGCAACTTCTATGCTTTGCTGTCACTGGATGAGCTTTACAGACATTTGTGCTCCATGATGCAAAAATATAAAATCTTCAAGAAAAAGGCTGTATTTTTTCCTGTTGAACTACTTTATACAGTAAAAATATATTTAATATGGAAAACATTGATTACTTTCAGACAACAGCTATTCTTTCAGAGCTTATTGTAGCCTGTTACATTCAGTCAATTAGGGTAAAATTTCTAGTCTAGGCTCAAAGAATTTCAAACAGCATCCACCTAGTAGAGAAATTCACTGTCACAGGTATCAATGGCCAATAATTTAGTGTTGATAGGAAGATGGCAATCTGACCTAGATAACACACTCATCCATTTCTGGAATAATTAGTAGAGCTAACTGTAAGTACTTTTCCTTCAAACACACTCATGAATTTCCAAGTTTTTCCTGTTTCACACCAAAGAAAACTTCTCAAATTCCTTTTTCAAAGGAGACAATAATTTCCTACACTTGTCAATAACTTCGTTACCGAGGGATTCACAAGGATGGTGTAGAAGACAACTGAAGATCATGTGAGGACAGAAACCTTAAAAAACCCCAAAACAAACCAAAACCAAATCAAAACAAAAAACCACCAAACCTGAATATATAGAATATACGTATTCTAGACTCCTCATTCACTCAAAAGTAACTCCTTGAGGCTATGTGTGATGAAGAGAATGTTTCCTTCCAGAACACCTCCGGAGAGGTTTAGGCAGAATTGATCTGGAAGAACAAGGCCTCATAACAGAGGTCATTCCAAGGTTCTGGTCCTTCAGCTTTTAGCAGACCTGAATATTGAAAAAGATTTCTCTATGCATCATAAAACTCACTCCTGTTGATGGAAACAATTCACATAATTTGAGAGAACTGGAAAACAAAAAAATTATACCTAACAGCTGGGCCAGATTATTCTACTGAAATTAAAACCTCCCACAGCTCTTCAAACAATAGTCCTTATGCACCAAAACGTGTTGTATCATGTGTGATTTTCAGTGTAATGATTCCATGTTTTATAAACCATACATTTTCACAAGTCTTTCCCTGGTGAGGCCAGTAAAATAATTTATGCAAAATAAATGAGAATACAGAAAGGTCAATTAGGGTACATACAGTACAGTGGAGGGTTGCTAGTCTTGGTTTTTTCCTCCAGACTAATGTTTGAACCTCTAGATATCAAGAACGCTTAAGAGAGAGATAACAGAAAACAACTGAGATGAAGTTATAGTCCCTTAAGATTTCAAGAATTCTGTATATTAAACAAATTACTTTCAAGACATATCCTGTCTAAATGGAAGTTTAGAATTTTAAAAAATCATTTACTGTGTTAGATGACTTCAAATCATCCCTGTAAAGCAAAAAATACAGATCTAAATTCAGCTGTAGATAATGGAAGTTTTTGTCTTTATAGAAGAATATTAAGAAATTATGACTAAGATGGAAAAACCTAGCCTGAGGCAGCCAAAACTTACCAAATTCAGATGATTTTGTGTTTAAACAGCAATATTTATATGACAGTCACAACTGAAAAAAAAAATCACAAATTATATGAAGCAGGTAAATGTTCTGTAATAGACTTTACAACTTTATTTAACTTTTATTTATGGAACTTAACAGAGAGACTTCCTCGGAAACAATCTCTTCTAAAACCTGAAAATGATAATTTTTCATTGCCCCTCTATGATGGTTCCATTTTACATCAACCAGAATTTCAAAATTTAAGTACTAACACATATGACTCCTTAAGCTGATAAGTATATTTTGGCTACAAAAGCTAGAATTACGAAGTACTTCTCTCTTCATATATGTGAAACTTGAGTAGACAGAGAAGCAGTAAAATATCTTCCTTAAGCGGTGAAAGGTGGCCACTGCTCCCTGAAACAGCTGATATGTTTTCTTATGATTCCCACTCTTCCTACTCCTCAATGTAAAATCAAAAATGAAGACAATTTTAAGTGAGGAGATAATTGAAGTCACATCTTTCATTCTCAATTTGCTGTAAATACATACATAAAAAAATTCTATGCATGTCAGTAGAAAGCCAATACAATTACAGGTTATATGTGCACCCATAAGCATTGCTTATTTTAAAATACTGTTGGAGGTTTTTGATGCATTTAGGAGGACAGTTCTGTGGCTATGACCTGGAGATCAGGAGGTAGGAAAGTAAACAAACCTGTCTTTGCTTCCAGAGATGAAGTGGAAACATCTCCTCCCAGCTTGTTTATTTAGCACTTACACTCTTCAGGACAGGTATTTTAGCCATAGTATTAACCCACAGTTCTCCTCTAAGGCCTCTGTGTACTTTTCTATTGCAGATAAACAATGTAATATTGAACATCAGTCATAACAAGCAGAGGTAATTTGTGCTTGTACCTACTATGATTCCCTTTTAGCCCAGGTGAGCTCTTGCAGACTTGTGGTTACCAAGCTTCAGACTGCCAAGAAGAACCAAGGCACCTTCACATGGCAGTGCCTGCCAAACTGCAACACCAGAGAAGTCTGCTGCACCCTAGAAAGGGAGCTACTGTGTAAGAGACCAGTCAGAAGAGAAAAATGAGCAACATAAGCATTTATGATCCCTGCATTTGTTGGAAGCAAAGAGTGATCTCCACAAGGCACAGTCGAGTTCGAGGGACAGATGAGCAGGTGAGGGGGGGAAAGGAGGCTCCTCAGTTTTTGCTGCCAGACAAATTGCAATTCTATTATTTTTCCATGTAGCGTCTGCCCTCATCCAAGGCACATTCCACACAGAGTAATACATAGCTGTTGGTCCAGGCCTACGAGCAGTAACGAGTCTTCTCTCAAATCTTGCAGGCTTCCTGCATTTTCCTCTCTCTGAATAAAAGGGCTCAGCTTTCAGCAAAATTTCCCTTGACAAGTAAAGCACAAAACACTTCTTTCCCTCCTCTGTCAGTCAGCATTGAAGGTTCTCAGCAGTCGGACACCCAAAGATGATGTGCCAGGAGCATGTTCTCTTTCCCAAATATTGTTTTTAAGACATCTCAAGCATCATACCTCTCATCCTGTCACCAGAAGAGAGCTCTCAGACACTGAAAGCCTGACTTTCCCATTAACTTTAGAATATAATTCATATAATGATTTTGAAATACCTAAAGAAAACTATGCACAATCATTTCCTGCTCCAAACTATTGTAACATATATTGGGGTAGGGGTTCCAAGAGTCAGACTGTGTCCAAAGTAACAGTCCATCAACCTGATCTTGGTGCTGGACATGTTACTGGCTAGACAAATCAGGGATTGGTGACACCTGTTGATTTTACATCTGGAAAAGAAGATACAGATAGATACAGACTGGGGAACGAAATGCTTTGCCATGGAAAGGGACCTGGGGGTCCTGGTCGATGGCAAGTTGAATATGAGTCAGCAGTGCCCTGGCAGCCAGGAGGGCCAACCATGTCCTGGGAGGCATCAGGAAAGCATCGCCAGCCAGTTGAGGGAGGGGATTGTCCCGCTCTGCTCTGCACTGGGGTGGTCTCACCTTGAGTATTATGTGCAGTTTTGAGCACCACAATATAAGAAAGATATTAAGCCATTAGAGAGTGTCCAAAGGAGGGCAATGAAGATGGTTAAGGGCCTTGAGGGGAAGTTGTATGAGGAGTGGCTGAGGTCACTTGGTCTGTTCAGCCTGGAGAAGAGGAGACTGAGGGCAGACTGCATTGCAGTTACAACTTCCTTGTGAGGAGAAGAAAAAGGGACAGGCACTGATCTCTTCTCTGTGGTGACCAGTGACAGGACCTGAGGCAATGGCCTGAAGTTGTGTCAGGGGAGGTTTAAGCTGGATCTTAGAAAAAGGCTCTTCGTGCAGAGGGTGGTTGGGCACTGGAACAGGCTCCCCAGGGAAGTGGTCACAGCACTATGCCTGAGAGAGTTCAAGAAGCATTTGAATGATACTCTCAAGCACATGGTGTGACTCCTGGGGATGGTCTTATGCAGGGCTAAGGGTTGCACTCGATGATCCTTGTAGGTCCCTTCCAACTCAGCATATTCTGTGATATAGATATGGAATGATAAAGGAAATATATATATAAAATTATATATAATTATATGTCACTTAACAAGAGATTGCTTTTCCACCTCCATCAGGACAAGCCTCTACAGAGACTGCATCGTTTCCCTGAGCCTGCAGTCACAGGTTTCTTTTGGGCTTCATAATGAGCCTCATCTCTGTTTGCATCAATGTATCTTCTTCATCCATGCCAGAATTCCCATCGATGTCACAGTGATATTAGTGGGGACTGCAGCTGCCTTAGAAATACCCACAGCAAAGCTCTATCGGAGCTTGACTCTCACTAACTTTTTATCCAAACACACACGCAGGTATTGGGCAGGAGGGAGAAAGAAGCACAGGAAGAACAATATCATATAGCATGGGATATCACCACCCCTACTATAAAGGATTTCTGACCATTTTAGAGAAAAGAGAAAATCAGTAAACTGCTTACAAGATAATGCACTCTGAACAAGTCTCCTCTAACCTCTACCATCACAAGAGTTCAGCTCGCTTAGAGTTTTAAGCTTGCAAGAATAAAGGATCTCCTAAAATCTAGGGCCATTACCCTTCTGTATAAATTTTACTTAAAATACTTCTTGTAAGTGATGTTCTTTCACTTTCTCAGGGTGTGCTTTGTCTGCTTCGTGCTTGCAGCAAAGGTGACATTCCCAGTATCCTGAAGACCATCATGGACAAGTAGAGAGTCAAAGGAGCTCCTTTTCTTCTTTGTCTCACCCCCATATGTAAGAATTTTGACTCTCTCATCATATCCCATCATGTCTGTTCAGCAGATCAGCAATAGCAAACACACAAATATTTCAGTGCTCACTGTTGTTTGCATGGTTGTTTTCCTAAAAGAGACAAAGTGGGGGAAAAGTTATTTGTAGTGAGAGCTACACTTGTACCAACAAGATTGCTCAGCATGTATTCCTCCAATTACAATATTAGTGACCTTTATACATGATTTATTAACTTAAAGATCTAGAAAACCACACCTAAATTAACTTTCACAAGATAGCTCCTGATATGAAGGACTGACACAAAGCCCAATTGCGAGGTCATTAACCCCTATGGTATCATTAGTGTCTAAAAATGACCAAAAAGAATTGATAATTTTGTGATCATCATGCAAAAAGGAAGAATTCTGTTTGAATTATATAACAGATGTTTGCTAGGATCCACTATGCAGCCTGCATACACAGTTATGCTAATTTGGCACTGTTTCCCTTCAAGTTAGCTCTGAGTCATTAGAGCACGCAGCTAGTAGGTCCTTCTGTCTAACTAATAATTGCCTATTATTGATATTAATTAACATTTTTTGCACCTACCCTCAGCTTTGACCTAATATCTGTTGGTAGTCTAATCACAGTGGCCTATTAAAAGTCAAAATACAGAGGCCTATAGCAGTCACGAGCCATTTATCAAAAAGCAAACAAGGCCAATTAAACAGGCAGCCAGACAGTTGTCTTGATTTGCCACTGACTGTTTCTTGATCACCATTATAAATTGCTAATCGGGCAGAAAGTGCTAAGCAGTGCATCTGCAGGGGGCGGTTATTGCTCATTCCCTGCCTGGTGACAGGTGAGGGAGGCTAGTGATGGTCTTATTGATGTGAACTGCCCATCAGTTGGTAGTTATTGTTAAAGTTCATGATGCTACAGCTGATCCTTTCCTGCTGAGAGTCAATCAAATTAATTAGTGATAGAAATTCTTCTGTATTATTCTAATACAGAAATACAGAAGGAACGTAGTTTAATTTTGTTCTAGAGGCACTGGGGAAAAAAATCTCCATGTATTATAGAGTGGGAGGATGAAAAAAAAAGGGAAAAAATCAAATATCGCTTCTTCCATTATTTTATAATAAGGGCTGCAGCTAAAGGTTTTTATAGCCACAGATCAAGAGATCATAATAGAAGCATATTGACAGATTTTTTCTGCAATACTCCAAGGAACCAGCTGTAGCAGGAAAATATATCAAAACCTTATCATCAGAGCTGAGATCTTCTGTGAAAAATCAATAAAGAGTTATACATGGTTTGAGTTTAAACAGTTCTCTGTAGTCATTTAAACATAGTGCATCTGTGCAGCTTTTTACCTCTGGAGACTGGTGTAGCCTAGCAACTGCAAGGCTTAAACCGATTAACTACAAATGAAGTACTGTACGCCTATCAAAGCAATTGCTCATGGTTGCCTTTGTTGCAGGGGCTGAGCTAATTGAACATGATACAGTATGAAGATAATTAACACCCATGAGTTTGTTAATTGCCTGTTAGCATTACAACACAGGCTCTGCATTTCTTTTTAACTTACTCTTCTGTAGCACCTTCCTCCCTTAAAAGGGTGCAGGACTGATTTAGTTAGCAATGATATCTTATAGTTTATTAACCCCTTTCCAAGAAAAAAAATAACCCACACGTAGTAATGAAGCAAATCTATGCTCTTGTCAAACACAAACTCCCACTTAGTCTAAGCAATTTACAGGGAGAAGAAATTTGGTTTACATAGGCTGTCCAAAATATGTTTATTTTCAGATCTAATTTATTTCAAGCAATTTAGTCATAATAAATGCTTTAAAATATCTTTTGTGGTTGCTTTTATGACTCAGCTGCTCTGCCTTCTAAACTGAACGATAAATGTCTTTTAGGGTTGGAATATTAATTGAAGGCAGCATCTGGTCAGCAGCTGACCTCCTATGCTTGTCTTTGTTGACTAACCAGTTAAAACTAACAGCTTATTTGCTTTATTTACCAACTTCTCTTTCTATTACAGGGGTGGACAGCAAAGTTCTATTTTAATTATGTCAAAAGGTAGTGCCAACTAATATAAAATAAAAGTGATTTTCCGCAATCTATTAATCTGAAAGAGATTTAATTTTAGCAAATTTCTTTTAAATTGGTTATTGTACTTGGGAAAGTATTTCCTTTATTACACTATCTTCTGAATTTGTGAAGAATGCATATGAGAGCTCATAAAGACAATGTAATGCATGCCATAAAATTATATAGGGCATTTCCTCATAAGTAGGCAATGCTTAAAGTGAAGCAAAATGCAAGTAAAATAGACCAAAATAGTAGCATTTGCTTGCCGTAGGCAAGTCTCCAATGTTTAAGCTCTACATTTCCAATATTGAATGTAAATGCCTTGATTGTGTCACAGTTGTTTAGAGCAGATTTTCTTAAACTATCTTGGGTTTCTGAGCTGTTACTGTCATAGTTAATACTGGCAGAGAAGCTGTTCCCTTGAGGACCACTACTAGTGCCCAATTACAAGTTCCATCATCAATCATAAGTATTATTTATTCAGCAAAATGAATTGCTAATTAATAACTGATGAGCATTATGGCCTTGAAGTCTGTAACACTATTAATTACCTTGGCAATTGGGATTCTGCCAGTGTAGACTACCAAGCACATTTTCCCAACAATTAGTACGGCAAGATTACAAGGCACATACCTGCTATGATAACAAGGGTGTGATGATCTCTAAGGCTTTTAGAGAGCCATGTAGCGTCTGCAAAAAATAAACAAGATTACAGCCCTACTGTGCTGGACTGTATCCTTAAAATTGTCCAATGACAAAGAGGAAGCTATTTTATACTGTGTGTTGACTGGAAGATTTGGCATCACGTCCTAAAATGAATGTTCCTGCGTAGAAGCAATGTGGTAGCAGTATGCTCAGGGTAATGTTGCTGCCTTGTGCTCGGTACCCCGCGGCTGTTTGGCTGGTGCGGCACACTGTGATTAGTACACTGACCTGTGACTTTAGACCTCTAGCAACTGCTACCTACATGGTCTCATAGTGGTTACACATTAACATCACTGCGAAAGTGAATATTTAATGAGAAAAGAAGAACACAATCTACAAACAGCAGGTTTTCCTGTGACTTCAGTATTCAGAATGCTGACATTAATGTTGCTCTACAGGTTGATGATTTGCTCCAAGTCTTCCTCCCAGACATCATCTGCTTTCTCTTCTACTCCTGTGCCACCTTGCATTTTGAATGTAAATTCCTTGGGGCAGAGACTGAAGCTATATCTGTCTGTAAAGTATTCAGAATATCTACAGAGCTGTATGAACAACTTGAATATTGCCCAATAAACTGCAAGGCTAAGATCAGCTCCTACCACAATGCCAAGATTTGGGCTTTGATTGTCAATAAAATATAACCTATTGCAAGAGCTCAGTTAAGATCCTAGATTATGTGATAGCAGCATGGTGATAAAGGCGAAAATTATTATTGTGGAACAGAGAGGACTCAAATATGGTGCATGCACTATAAAAACACAGAATCCAACTGCAATACAAAAGCAAAGCCCTATATGAAAGCTGTCATATTTGCATCTGTTTTCTTTGAAGTACTGAAAAGGCCTAGAGGATGCCGGAAACATGTGCTAAGTGTATCTTTTCTGTATGTCTTTATAACCTGCTGGCAGACAGTCACTATTGTCATTTTATCTCCTTACCCCAAGGCTAAATTTTGCCTTCATCAAACAATAAAACCAACAGCAGTTTTTGTACCATGCAGCAAGAAGATATCTGCCATCCCATCAAGAGGGGGATATTTGCTGCAGCTGTCCAGCACAAAGCTGGCAATGTACATTCATAGTGGCTAGGTAACTAGCTTTGTTGGAAACCTCTATGTACTGGACAATTTTCAAATAGCAAAGCAAAAACTCATTAACTTGGCCTAGTTCATCACTGTGGCTATCTTTATGGGAAAATTTTCAGAGTTTGATCCTAGATGGTATGTTTCTGATTTCTGCATATGAATTTAAAAAGAATAAATATGCTCCTTCCTGAAAAACTAGACAGTGACAGCAATGATCATCCCAATATTCATAAAGAAAAATTTTCTTTATGTCCCCCATGGATGGCTTACACAGAGATAATTTTATTTGGAGATGGGACTTCTTTCACCTTTCTTCCTAAGCCAAATGGTTTCTACTGAATGTCAAACTACTTTTTGTCTCTGTATTGGGTAGCTGTAAAATAATTAAAAAAAAATCCTTTGTTCTTTAACAAAAAAAGTATCTAAAGTAGAATATGGAGGAAAAGTTTATTTGTCATGCAAACTGTCTTCATACAGAATAGAACACATTAAACTCAGCTATAAATGTTATCAGTCTTCCCTTTATCCTACTAATTGTAAGGTCTGCTTGGATCCCTATTTCTTATGTTGAGAGGTAAAGGGAGGAGAGGTCCCTATGCTCCAGAATATCACCATCACCTCGCAGACCACCACCATTCCACACTCAACTATTTGGGAATCAACTGATTTGGAAAGACTTTGCTAAAGGAAATCTTTGATCATTGTATGTTCATTTTTACTTGCTCTATTATGTAAAACCACCCAGGTAAAGAAGAGATTATTTTAATGATAGAAGGTATAAACACAATCTGTGCCACATTTTCTTCCCTCTACCCAGTTGTCCACTGTTTTTTTGGCAGGCCCTAAGCTGTCTGACACCCTGACATATCCTCACATCATGACAGCATACCATAAAAAAAAAGTCTGGAAGCAAGGCAGCTTTCAAATATTTGGCCATCTGGCTTCATTCGTTATAACTTGGGATCTGGAAAGAGCAAGGGTCCTTGGCTGTGATCTCCTGGGATCTTGACTAAACCTAAGGCCATGGCTGTGAAGTTTCCTCAGCCCGACACACACCACCTCTGAGCCTAAAAGGTCACATCTGCTAGTAGTAGCTTGTCTATCTCATAAAGGAAATTAAAAGTACACATATCTATGTACGTAGATATATATATGTATACACACACATATATGTTTGTGTTTTGGAGTGAGACATCAAATTCTGAACAGTGGCTACTGATGGAGCAGGTGGTGAGCAGGAGCCTCACAGCACCCATCAAACATCAGCCATGTTGCTGCATTGGTTGCATGGAGGTTATTTGCTGTAGGGGGACAAGTGCTTAGGGCAGGGGCACATTGGAGAGACTGGCTCTGTGAAGTCACAGAATCACAGGATATGCTGAATTTGAAAGGACCCACAAGGATCATTGAGTCCAACCCTTAGCCCTGCACAAGACCATCCCCAGGAGTCACATCAGGTGCCTGAGAGTATCATTCAAATGCTTCTTGAACTCTCTCCGGCATAGTGCTGTGACCACTTCCCTGGGGAGCCTGTTTCAGTGCCCAACCACCCTCTGCATGAAGAGCCTTTTTCTAAGATCCAGCTTAAACCTCCCCTGACACAACTTCAGGCCATTGCCTCAGGTCCTGTCACTGGTCACCACAGAGAAGAGATCAGTGCCTGTCCCTTTTTCTTCTCCTCACAAGGAAGGTGTAACTGCAATGCAGTCTGCCCTCAGTCTCCTCTTCTCCAGGCTGAACAGACCAAGTGACCTCAGCTGCTCCTCACACAGCTTCCCCTCAAGGCCCTTCACCATCCCTGTTGCCCTCCTTTGGATGGCAAAGCCTGTGGGGTAGGCGCTGCACCAGAGCATGTTCTGTGTGGAATGCCACAGGGAAAACCCTAGCCTTGAGCAATAAAAAGAACCAGATCCCCCCAGTTAGCTGGAGAATCAAAGCTCACTGCACCAACCACAAAGACCAGCTACACACTCTTTTGCTCCCAAAACAGAGCATGTGCCTTTGCTAAGAGAAAGTCCAGAAATGCACTCAGGGAACTGCCATGGAATTGGCTCAGGCAGAGCTGTCCTGAAGACAAATCACTCTAAAGCATCATTATCTTTTCAGAAAACTATGTTTGAGCAGTGCCAATCAGAACCCTGGAACTCATAAACTTACTCAAGATACAAAATGCTGATACATTTTAGATAACTTTTTTTTAAACTCTTTACTAAATATTGTAGGAATTGGTAAATTGACAACATTTGCTAGGAAATGCTGTACAATACTTGGAAAATATTGCTTAAAGAGATGAAATGTTATTGCTCTGTCTCCAGTTGTACTTCTTTTGGATAAAGGGGAAGAATCACTTAAAATGTGGGCTACAATATTTGTAAAGTTTAATCCTGGAGATATCAATGTCTGGAAAAAAGCCTGTGCTGAATTTTGCATTTAATTTCGAGAAACTTCTGTAGACAGTTCAAAGGCCAAGAAGCATGTAAAGTTCACAGCCAGAATTGCAGAAGAAAAGATCTTGCTTTGGAAATAACATCTATTACCACTGTTAAAGCTGAGAGAGCTTATAATTAGTTTCTTTCAATTCCTGGTCAGTGCAGCATGTAAACTAATAATGAGGTGTTGAGATTGATACCTGTTCCATATTTCATAAACTGTAAGGTAGTAGATTTTCTATTCCCCGATTGAAGTCAAAATAAAAAAGACAAACAGCAAAATTGCTTCATAGTAAAATCACTCATTTGTTCAATTTCATCAAGCTGGTATTTGGTCCTCCAGAGACATGTTCATCTCTAGAGAGTTCTTTTAAGAAGTTACTAAGGAAGTTAATGGAAGACTGAAGCTAATGGCACACTCCAGGGAAAAGAAACTGGAAAAAAAGAAACCGTGTTCTAAAAAGCAGCCTGAGCTGTTTGAGACACATGTTGCAGGAGCCCTCAGCTCCCCTGTACGACTAGTAAACACGTTTCACTGTGAATTTTCATACCCTTCTTCAGTCAATTTTCTTCTTCCCAAATTCCTCTTCATTTTAAGCTATCTGCAACAGTGTGTTCCTCTGGATTCAACAGCATTTGTCCTAGTGCTGTTTATTTTTAAAGCAGATCTTTATCATAATTTGTATTATATTACAGACAGTAGGGCAGTTTGCAGTACGAGTCTAATGTATGGGCTCAAAATCATAATTCTTGCCAAATGGAAACTTACAGTCAAATAAACTTTACAAAAATTAATTTCCCATTTCCACGTATGGCTTTTGTAACTCAGGATTTTGTATAAGATCATTTTGCTGAATTAAGCATACAAAGCTTTCGGGGAGAGAGAGACTACAACTTCCATGGTGAGCAACAACAAACCTAGACCAGAATACACCTTTCTGAAAATAAAATGTGATGCAAACAGCCTACAGTTTGCTGAGCCCTGTACTGAACTGTTGAAGAGAAAAATTAGGAGAATGTAAAGGAATAAGATGGAGTGCTGAATATACAAAAAAATTATCTAGATATAAAAAAATTACCACAGCTGATTTTATAACTAAAACTCAGTGTAGAACTATAACGTGTAATGGAGAAAGTGACAAAAGAATCCAGAACTCTAACAATTAATTGTACAAAACAGTTACCAAAATAGAAGCACTTTTCTACGAAGAGCCAGGGTAGAGGAGAGTGGGGAAAATATTTCATAGAAGAATACACAATCCTGAAGGGAAGAGAAATGAGATTTTACAAGGCTGTTTGAGCTTATGTCAAACACAAGAACAAGGGAGCATAAACTAAAGCTAAGGGAAGGGTCAGACCCTCAAGGAATTTAGTCAGAATTTCTTTAGATAGGGAGTAGTGAATATATAGAATAAAAGGCAAAGGGCAGCAATAGAGGGGAAAAAAATACTTCAAAACTATTTCAAATGGTTATAAAACAGAGCCAGAACTCTGAAATAGTAAAAAACACTATGGAGCAAAATGGCTAACTGAGGAAAGAGAGGTAAATGGTCGGGCTTACTTCCTTCAAGGTTTATTTTCTAAATTTCTCCCTCGCAAATACAAAGTAAGTGCTGCACAAGACCCGTGGGACAAAGAAATTTACCATCTCACCCCCAGTAGGACTTCTGGCCACCCAGACCCTGGCGAATTAGAGTTCTTACTCAAATACTTGCTTATCCCACCTTTATTGAAAACTGAAGTCCTCAGACTGACATCGAGCTGCCAGCTATCTCCAAAGCCACCCAAAATCCATAGATGTCTTCCATTTTTCAACAACAAATTTTGAGATGTCCCAAAAATGTCTGCTTCCAGGCAGGTTCTGACAATTCTGGCAAACCTACAGCCTGTCCCTCCCTATTGCTTTTTGGGATCCACAAACAAGTTTTTCCTCTGTTTACACCCTGAGGTCACAACAGACCCAGAAGACACAAGTCATGCATGAAATGCAAAGGAAGGAGGCACTATCCTTACTTCTCAAAGACAACACCAAAGCAGGGAATGAAACTTGGGTTTCACTGCTCTCAGTGGGGGCTGGCCCATGGGCTATTTGGGCTTATTCCTGCCACACTCCAGCCCACAAAATTTAAGCTGTCTACAAACCTGAGGAGCTTTTTACCAGGGAGTGCAAAGTTCCAGCACTCAAACTCCTCCTTCAGTTAGGAGCTCTCAGGGAGAACAAGATGACACTCTCAACCTCTCCCCCGGGAAGGTTTTGGTACAGACAGGTTCTCACATGCCGGGTAAGCACAAATGGACACTGAGCTTTCACAAATGGGGACACCACCACCTTGCTTTGGCACACCTGAAGACAAAGGCTTTCCTTCTACCTGGTTGAAGAACAACAGCAGCTGTCTCCTGGAAAGCTTTTCTGGGTCCAGAGTAAAAGTCATGCATCCCCAGGACACTGCACCTGTGGGCTAGAGAGGCTGGGGTATGAGCCAGCCTTACTGGTTCAGGCTGCCCAGTAAGCTGAGCTGTGGAGATTCCTTGATGAGAACCACTGCTGAGACACAGTACAGCATAGAAGAGTGTGCTCTACATCCTCCACAGGGCTCCCATAGCCTGCTCAGGATTGGTTGTGGTGTTGCACTAACACATAGGTACAAGAAACGTTGCTGTTCTCATCCTCACACATAATAGGAATCAAGCCCTTCAGATCAAAGTCTTCATTAGATATTTATGCATCTCACTTCCACCAATTTCAAATAGAGATGAGCGGTGAAAGATACTTTGATGCATTAGGTTTAACCAAATTATGCCTGTAAATGATACACAGGAAACAGTAAAACCACTGATAAAGGTGTATGCTTCGGTTTCTTGCTTCTGGAGCTTCCTTAGCCGCATGCCTGACAACATTTTGCCCAGGTTTAAAAATATACAGGCAGCAGTTTGCACTGCTCCCCATGGACTCAGCAGCCTAATATATTTCAGTAATGATTTTTTCCTAAGATTCACCTTAAATTTTCTCTTGCTTAATTTCACCCCATCATTCTTAGTTATACCTTCTTGTACTGTCCTAACTACTCTCTCACTCTTTTTCTTTTTTTTTTTTTTTTTAATTCAGGATCCTTTCAAACTTGTCTGTGTTTCCCATCAATCATCCTCTAGCGAAGTCATAGATATGGCACTTAGCTTTTTTTTAATCCTTTCTCATCATTTGGTCTCTTCTGCTCTGATTGCTTTGTTGCTCCTCTCACCTTCTCAACAGTTTGTCAATATTTTCGTAATGATGCTGTTCCCAGGATTTCGTGCTGTTTTACAGGTGTGGCCGAAGACTGACACCCACAAATTCTATTGCCACTCTAACATAATGTCCTTTTACATAAAAGCCCAAACTGTATCAATCACCGCTACTTCTGCCCTCACATTCCCAATTCACTACAGACATAGAGCACTGGCAAAAAATACCGTGGGTTCTAGGACCCAGTTTTCAGGAGGCCCCTGCTTCAGCTGCAACACCAACTTGCAAAAAAGCCAGCACCAAGCTGTTTCTAAATCTGGTCTTTGTCTGCAAGCCTGCTGAGAGCACAGGCCCAAATGAAAGCAATAAATGCTTAAGAAAAACAAATAAATTATTTTTGAGCTATTTCAGAAAATTCAGTTGAACAGTCCTCAGCAACCTGGTGCAGCCCTGAAGACCCTTCAGCCACAGCACACAAAGCAGTGACATTTTCACGTAGGGAACCTTCTGCAAAAACAAGGGAAGGTTCACTTGAAAAACTTCAGAATTTCCTGTGGATTTTGTTTTTCACTCGGGAGTCTAGAGCTGGAGCACATAAAGGGCAAACCTGTCATCTGTTAAACAAAAGGCCTAGGGAAATCCAAGCCTCTGAACCACAGTGAGGCCAGAAGCCCCCTTCTCCACAGAGCCCTGCCAGACCACTATCAGCTCACCCACAGCCCTAGCACACCTACCAGCACAGGGAGACTGCCAATCCTGCTTCTTATCACAGAAACAACAAATTGAATATAACCTTAATAAAATTACCCCATTTTTTGCACTGGGATGCAATAAATTATATTTTTGGTAAATTCTGACAAATCTCTCTTAACATTGATAACTTCTTTCAGGAATTCATTCTCTGGTACTCTTTTCTCCCCATATAGCTTTAAAAATAACATTCACCATGTAACCACATAAAACAGAGTGTATCTCCTAACAGGTAGTGCTCACATAATTCAGCTAAAGAGAAGTGAAAAGACAAACTTAAATGCTTACCACAGTTTAGGCAGTAAAGCACTAACCCTCTTCTCACGAGGTACTCGTGCAAGTGATAGGACAGTAACTTCACCGAGAGATACTACATTCTGTAAACGTTTATGGAAGAGGAGTTAAAAAAAAAAAAGAACAAAACAAAACAAACAAACAAACAAACAAACAAACAAAGGAACTCGTATCCTTAAATTAGCCCAGACTTGAGTAGTTGCATCCGAAATGGTTTAGCAGGTAATCCTGACTCCTCCCTGCAGAAGGCAAAGAAGGAAGTGAGCACCCAACCACTGTTCCTTCATACACCTCTCAGAGCCATATGTAATATCTATTCCTTCATATTTTGGTTCTTTTGCGAAGACTTATCTCTCAAAGTTTGATCATCTTTAATAAAATCTCTCCAATTGTGTTGGCTATTCACTCCAATAATGCCCAAGTGATCAAAATCAGATCTATGGACTTGCCTTACTTCATACTGTATGAAAGAAGAGGCAGTGTGTATTAGCACTAGCCTAGTAGAAGACAATATGAAGAAAAATTTCTTAATGCACCTTTATTTAATTAAGTTTCTTTTAGTTTTACTCACATGCAAAGCCCTGGTAAGACAGAATGTGGGTGTACAGAGGCAGTCATGGTGCCTAAACTAGTTATTGTTCATTAGCTGAGCAGCATTACTCCTACCTTCTCTTAACCTATAGTAATTACAAAATCGAGTGTGTGAGCTTAAACCATTCATTTCAATTCACCCATGGGACAGTGCCTCGCCATATAAAACCTTGAGACACAAGGTACTAAAACCAAAAAGAGTTTGGTTTTTCCTTTCCTTTTGCATCTGTTTGTACAAATCCCAAGGCAGCTACAAATTTCAGACATTAGCTGTTCTCCTGAAAAATGCTGTGGAAGAAAAGGAACCAGCAGTGAAGTATAGCCAGGGCTAGTGCAGAGCTGGGAGAGCACAACTGATATCTGCTAGCCAGGAATAATGCAATACTCTTGGTATCTCCCTGAATCAAACCTAGATATTACATGTACAATAAAAGTAAAACCATTTACTTCATAAACCAAGTTTCTATGAAGGTAGTTGCCACACCAGTTCAAAATAATGGTTCGCCTAATGTGGAGAGGGTTTCCTACCAAAGCTTCAGCTTTTTAAGAGCAAACGCAAGAAGTCCATGGCAGGCAAACAGAATAAATGTACATAGGAGAGATCATTTCCTAGAGCCTCTTGATTATTCATTTTCTTAGACCATGAAGCCTGAGAGCTTAGTTCCCTCTAAAGCCATTTACACCACGTCTAAGGTAACTCAGAAAACACTGTGTAAATGTTGTAATTGTTTTTCAAGATTCACTAGTTACTTTGCTTGGACTGTAACTCATTGCAATAAGCCTTTTAAGATGGGTTCAAATATCTCTTTTTTTTTGGCTGAAATGTTCACTTTATGTCTTTTTATTCAGGTGTAAAGAGAAGAGGCAAAGTGGTTCTGGTTTTACCTTCTCACTAGCTTCTGTTACCTGCTATACCTCTGTCATGTCCCTTCTTGTTTATCTTCATCTAAATTAAATAGTACCAAGCTTTTTACTCTCTCTTCATTCAGAAGTCTTTTCACATCTGCACAAATTTCCATCATTCCAGTATAAGCTCTGTTATTCCTGCTATTTCCTTTTTGAGTCAAAGTAATGAGAACTGAACACAAAGAAAGGTTTTTTTATAATAATGTCATTCTAATATTCTCATTGTTGTTTTGTTCTCCTGACTGATTCCATTCATTTGACTTTTAACCACTGCAAGACAAGGAGGGGAGCCCTTCACTGTGCTGTCCAGGGCAATGCCCACATCTCTTTCACAAGTGGCTACCATGAATTGGGAATCAGTAATATGATCCAGATCTTCCCTTGTAATCTCTGCCATCTCTGCTGATGCCAAATGCTCCAGAGCCTCTGTTTATTCATTCTGTCAGACC
Organism: Corapipo altera; assembly: GCF_003945725.1. NCBI lineage: Eukaryota > Metazoa > Chordata > Aves > Passeriformes > Pipridae > Corapipo > Corapipo altera. The sequence goes on along the minus strand of NW_020884877.1, from coordinate 12,447,904 downwards.
AAAGAAGCTGATTGCATTTATTACTCTCCTAAGGCCAAGCCCCAAGGATTTTAGTCCTTATATTAAATCAAGCTTGTCCTGAAGGCAGTGAGTGTTTGCCAGAGCACAAAAACTGAATCAAACTCAGTCCTTCAAACTCAGAGTAGCTCAGACCTTGTTCATAATGAGCACTGGGGGGCCAGAAGGTCAGAGGAGTGGGAGAATCTGTGATTGCAGAACATTTACTGTCAAATCATCAGCACAGTCTTTCCATACCTTGCAAATCCTCCCCCCACAAGCCCTTCACTTCTATTCTGCTTTAAAAAGTGAGACTGCAGAAAGATTTAGAGACAACAAAAGTCCCCATACCACCCCTGCCAGCCTCCTTGGCTGAGCTGGCAAGCAGCATGGCTCCAGCCCCACACGTTGACGGGACAACACAGCCCAGGGTGGCTTCCCAGGCGTCTTGCTCCTTGTCCCAGCACCCTTCACAAGTTTTTCCCATTACCTTAAATCAGTCACAGATTTACCATGCATTATAAGCAGCCCAAGGCTTATGGCACTTGAGAATATTGGCTACCCTTAGCAAGCCCTTTTGGCAACTGCACCTTCCCTTGGTCAGGCCAGATGTGCTAAAGGGTGTGGGATTTAGAGACACCAGGGAAGAGAGCAGATCTTGCTGGCAGGATTTGGTCCCAGAAACAGACCCAGCAGCCCATCCTCAGGTCACGGCAGTGCTGAGGATGCAGGTCAGCTGAAGTCAGTACCAGTGACCACGGGAATGTCCCACTGAGGCCTCGAGGTTTGGTACAATTAAAACTCTCTTCTCAGCTAGTGGTAAACCCCAGATGCAACCTATGTGGCAAGTCGTTGCATTCATCCATTCAGCCTGCCTGGCCCGGAGACCTGGCACGTGCTGACCACCTTGAATTTGTGAGGAAGCGCATTTTGAATCGCCCATCAAAAATTTGCTCTCTTAATTTTATACTATTTCAGGTGCATGTGGACTCATATATCAGCTTCTTCTGCAACCTAAGAGAAGCAGTAGGATTTTATTGACTGTTATAGAAATATATTTGCACACGTTTATGTAGCAGATACTAGGATGCATTGTCAGGCACTGAGCCACTTTGTCACTACCTGCTATTAAAATAAAATTTAATAATCTGTATCAATCAACTGTAGCCACCATTGACCAACAGGGACCACCTCTCAGTCATCATGCATTTCTAGCATAATGAATATATTTGTACAAAATACACAATGGGTATTTCAATTCCTAATACTACTGTCCCTATACCATTTGCATTTGTTATTTGTATTCATGAACATTTCCAGAACTAGGCAAGAAAATAAAATATTTATTTTTCTTCAGGAATTTGAGTGAGTTGCTGGACAGTGGATGGCAGGATATGGACATGATCCAGTCTTTCATGATGGAATTGCACAACATCTAATAATAATAAAAAATAGACCAAAACATAAAGGGAAGAAAACTGGACATCCTGCAACTCTTTCTCTTAGGCAAAGCCAGTTGGGCTGCAACATGTTGCTGAGTTAGCATTGTAACATCAGTTTTAAAATAATCTTATACTAGGCCTGACTTCTGAAAAACAAAACCAATGTTCTATTTCTCCAGGTTAGGTATCTTGCTTTTTGGATGGCCATCTTTTCACATAGCTTTCCTTTGGATATACTTTTTATTTTGCAGAGCCATGAAGAGAAAACAAAACTTCTTCTGAAACAGGATGCCATTGTCAGGGTGAGTTGGTGGTATCTCAGGCCCTGGAAGCAGAGGGTATAGAAGTTAATTCATGCTGATGGTCACATACTGTGCATAGAAGTTGTAAGGAACTACACTATACACAACACGCTGAAGAAAGGAAGCATCTATTAATGTAGATGCTTTATGACTTCAATAGAACAGGACAAGAGAACAATTAAAATATTAACCCAGAGCAACTCTGGTTGGATTTTGGGCTTAGTATGGAAGAAAGTCTCAACTGAATTACAAAAATAGATTATTTAAAGGTCTGTCAGACAACATAGGCATATCAATTTTGCCAAGCAAAATGCAACTTTAGCCTCAGTTCCCAACAAGACTGTCTCACTAATTTTTTATTAGCTTGAGGTACTACTTGGTAAAAATCAGTGTTCTAGGGAACCCTCATGATGAACAAGCAATGCACACAAAAAGCTGCTTGTCAGCTACACTGGAAATTACCCAAAAGCAATTCTATATCTGAGAAAACAAAAGGTAAAGAGCAATGAATTACATCCTAACCAAACACACATCACAAGACCACATTTAGGCAGAGGAGACAAAGATTTCCTCTAGATCTTGGGCACAGGCAGTCTCTGCACCATTCACCCTCTACTCTACACCCTAGCTGAGCCTCTTAGAAGCAGCATAAGCAGTATGTCTTGTGAGATAGCAAACAGCTAAGTTAGACCAAGATTTGGCCTTAAGAAATCCATTGCAGGCATAGACTCATTCTTCCCCCAGGTATTTTGCCTAGAGGCAGAGTTCTAGGAGTACCTTATATGACATATAAGTACCTGTATTTCTCTATTCTCACTCCCAGATATTTGCTGTGGAACCCTGAATATAGCAGAAGACAGCAAGGAGTTAAATTCACATGTGTTATGTGAGATCTAGGTTAAAAATTGTTGAACTGCTAGGAGTTATGTTTTACCAGGTCTTTTTGTATTGTTCAAGAAAAGGGGGTTTGGGAAACAAGTAAAGTAGTTCTGCTAGATGCTAGCAGAGAGAGGATACAAAAATGAGGTTGAAAGAAATAGGCCTATAAATCTGACATCCAGTGCCCTGGTCCTGTAATGTGATCTGCAACAAGACCGATTGATTTCAGCAGGTCCCATACATCCCCGAGCACCTGTCACACATGGCCCCTGGCAGGGCTGGGGCTTGCACTGCTCCAACAACATGGTCTTGTTTGGAACAACTGAAATGCACACTGTGCAAGAGGGAGTGCAGATTTCCAAAGTATTTTTTGCAAGGAAACATTCCCACGGACCGTTTCAATTTCCAATGTTTTCACAATGCATTTGTTGTTGCCTCACTACCATCATTTCCTCCAGACCACCTATTTATGTGCCACACAATGAGTGGGTCTTGCACAAACACATACTTCTGACTTCCAGCAAAGTTGCCAAAAACATTCTTTAAAGTTTATTGAATAACATTCCTAAGTAACGTTCCCTGATTATCTGAATAACTGAATGAAACCACTTTCACAGTTATCTGCTTCAGCAGTGAAATAGCAGAGATTATATATTTTTAATTGTTTTCTTGCTTTTTTAAATTTTGCAATTACTATGATGAGCTGCAGTTTTCTAGCATCATCAATAGGTGGTGCTATCAATTTCCATAATGGTCCACTATAACTTCAGCTGGCAAAGAAAAGATGAGGTAATGGCGTGATATTTAAGCTTTCAGAAGCTGAATATGCCCATCAATAAAGGCTGCAGTTCTTTGTTAAGGCATGTTAGCAAATCTTCTCAGTAAGATCTAAAATTAATGTGTAAAAAAAAAAATCACCACTCCTTTTACTCTCCCCAAGGTATCAGCAAGCTCTTAAAAATGCTGCCAAATTGTCAGAGGTACTGGGATTTGGATGGGCAACTAACTTCATACGCTGGATGCAAAAGAACTTCACTTTTCATAAGTAAAAAAGGAAAATGTAATATTTTAAAATTATATGTCTAAATGATAGCCAAAGTAAAATTATGCTTCAATTTAACTTTTAAATCCATATATTTTCAAATATACTTTATAATACATTGTGGATAAATTATATTCTAAAAGGAAACAGGTATGTTGGTACGTTAAGCATTATCCTGGTGGATACATCCAAACTGCTATTAGAATTATGTCCAGGAAAAAAAATAGTGAATAGTGGAAAATAGTGTATTTTCCAAAATATAGGCACTTATTGGGTTGATGAGTTCATTTATAAACCATGCCCTTCTGAAATCATTACCTTTCTGCTATGCTATATATTTACATCCACTGACTTACATATTCTAAATATAGTAAGCAAGCCATTATGACCTTCTCCTAATTGAACAAGACAGACAGGAGTGTGTGTTACAGTGCATCTATATCTGGGGGAGAGAGAGAATGTGCACACAAGACAGCGTGGGTAATGAGATCTTCTCTGCTATTACAAGCAACCTATGGCTCTGGGGCGCCCAGCGCTCACGGCTACTTACAGATTTCAAAAACGGCTCAGTTGAGTTTTCCATCAGTCTTTATCTGAGAGGTGACCTGTTATGTCCCGATGGCTAGTGCCGTTTCGTTCCTGTGCCTTAACTAGCTCACAGCAAAGAGACTGTATCACCCCTGCCAGCCTTTAGCCCTAGCCAAGACGAAAACACTCATTTGGTCAGGCTTAGCTATGATCCAGTTTATGGCCATTCCTTTGTTCCCAATGTTCAAGTGAAGAGGGTTAATTACTTCCCTTTGTTGCAATTAACGATTCTAAACGCCAGGGAAAGAGGAGAGCTAAGAGCACGAATTACATTTTCCAAGCAACATTCTGGCATTAAAAAAGCACTCTTCTGGCAAGACAAAAAATTTGAATTTCCTGTGCTTAAAAAAAAAAAAAAAAAGCATATTGATTTGGCACTGCTATATTTTATCTTACAGTGCTGCAACCCTTTTGTTTTAATAACAACATTTTATTTCAATTCTTGTAATTTAGAATATTAGTCCAGCCCTGATTACATATTTCAGTACTGCACAAACAACATATTCCAGTCTTTTTCCCATCAGAAAACATCAGTGAAGTGGGAAATGCTACTGTGAAACATTTTGAGGAATAAAAGGATACTCTTTCAGTATAAATGTTTCAGCCATCTCTGGCTTTTTAACTGGCACAGTCCCTCTTTAATAGAAAATTCAACAGACTAATGGTTTTGAAAAGTATGCCTGGATGGGCAGCTACATCCTCACAGGGCCCAAGGCCCAGATCGTAGTGGGCTCCCAGGACACACGGCCTCAGCTCCTGTGCTGAGAGC
>NW_020884877.1:12387885-12440385 GCF_003945725.1 Corapipo altera | reverse complement strand
CATCCCAGAAATACTGGAGCCAGATAAAAATTCAGACTAAACATCAAAGATCTAGCTGAAGGTCCAGTACTTTAAGGAAAGGGGAAAAGCTTCAACTATGAGAAGTATTCAAAGTATTCATAAAATAATTTGCGAGAAACAATCTTTCCCAGGACTAAATCACACAGACTCCAAAATGCTTCCTCTTCATAACCTTCTTAGCAACACAAGCCCACATTTACTTTCTGCAATACAAACTGCAACTGGAATTCACAAAAAATAGAAAAAATTAATAAGCCTAATAGGGAAGAGAGGAGTGAGGTTGCTTCAGTGTAATGACTGTAGCTGATCATAGATGCCCTGGTTTATAACTGTGCTAATTTTTTTTCCTTGTTGTAGGACTGCCCATTTCCTGGTACACACTATTCCTCTCATCTGTAGCTGATTTCACTCCCAACACATTTGTTACTCAAAGTTGAGGTGAGCAGAAGGGACATGTTAGTTTGTTCAGGCACTCTCATTGTTTAAGCCCAAACTAAGAGAAACCTAAGGGAACAAGCCTTTGGAGTTAACGGAAAGGGTGCCAAGCGTAGCTGCTTGCTCCTGAAAAGCAGAGGACTCCCAGATGACAGGGGGTGGGCTGCCTCTGCTGCAAACAGGGCACACATGCTGTGTGACAGGAAAGTCTGTGTCTCCTTACAGCTCCCAGCTGTCCACTCTTACAAGCTGAAGACAGCTCCTGCCATTTCAAGGCACTATTTATAAGTACTCCTGTAAAGTACTGGAAAGAGCAGACATGTCACAGCCTGGAACTGGGCACTGGCTGAGCACCAGGAGCTCAAACCAGCACAACTTTCTTCTGGGAGATTTTCATTCCATGCTACTGAGGTGACACTGCCACCAGTAGCTGCTGTTTAGCCCACAACTTCCTCGGATGTGGTCCACCTTGCAGAGACAGGCATTGGAGGTCTCCATGTTGCAGAGAAATCCAGGCCTGGCACAGCACTGATTTTGCCGTTGGTCTTCAGAGATTTTCTTGTTTATTTGTTTTTGTTTAAATGTTCCAACAAAAAGAATTTAGTTTGTGAAGTGCAAAACAAGAGCCAAGGCTGCATTTTCCCACCGCAAGATAAGTAAGAAACTTCATACAAGAATAGCCACCACAAATACCATGTAACTGTTGACATGAGAGCTCCTTTCTCCAGTAACTGCATTTCCCAGAGCTTCCTGGGATTTCTTGGCCAAAAATACTTTTTTATTCAGTGAAAGCAGATTAATTCTCTAGAGAGACTCCTTAGAACTCCAGTGAATAATAATCTTTAAATAATTTACTTATAGTCCTAGCATATTTTCAGCATAAAAGACAGGAAGTTAACAATTGAAAAGTGCCTTTTTTCTATAACTAATCTTCTGGTCTCCCATCTCACATGGAAAATGACATGTTGCCCACAACTAAGGAACTTTAAACTAAGCATTAACTGTTTATAAAAAACACTAAACAAATATTTCGATTCATAATTACTTGGACAAATATCACATCAGATTAAGATTTCTGAGGAAAGAATTGATGTAACATCATTAAAAAATGAGAAATGACTGGTAGACAAGTAATGCTGTATGATTTGAGGCACTTGAGCCTTTTGCTGAAGAGAAAACTGAAATGAATCTTGGGTGGATCAGTAATATTTCAATTTTGAACTTAATATTACCATGTTCATTCCTTCCTATATTTGCTGTACAGAAGCGCACATTCAGCTATCACCACCATAATTATATAGAACAGTGAACACATACACAGAACACAGAAATTAACTTTTCTAGAATGCTAGCCCTGACCCTGACAAAAACTCCCTACCCAAGCCTTTTTTTCATTCAGTGGAGACTCACTCAATTAAATGTTATTAGTCTAGTAAACTCCATCTTTTGTTCAAGTATTAAAATACCAGGTAATACTCCAGTCTTGTATAAGCTCATAGGGAAAAGTTTATTAAATCAATACTTTTTAAAGATTGAAAAAGAAAAAAAAAATCTTTTTTTTTTGGAGGGGGGGTGTCACTATTAAGCACATACATATTTACAAAATACATGCATCTTGTATTCTGTGAATATAATCACAGAATTTAGCCCAACACAGAGTCCACTGACTGAGAATCCTCACAAAAATAACATTAAAGCTGGTTTTAATCAACTCTGCAGACCACATAAGTCCAAAGCATAATAAGAGAGCCTTGAAGACATACATTACTCAAATGCAGCTGAAAGTACACTCCCTCAACAGGCAATGCTTTGAAAGATGTACAGACACTTGGTGCCTTGGCCAGTCTTGGGTAATGGGGCATTTGTAGAGCATGGCATCAGGTTACTCAATACTGCCCAAGGAAGGTTTTTCCATCTCAGCTTTTATGTCAGTAATGGAAATTAGAGTGGTAGCAGCACCCTTACACTGGAGAGTGCACTTCTGGGAGTCACAAGATTTGGAGGAACTTCCCTTCATCCTCAGTGTGCCAGCCTTTGGCAGAACCTGAAGAAAGCAACAGCCAGGCCACACACATCTGTCACTCACACACTGACCATTGGTGCAGCACCTGTGGAAGGATCTTAGAACCCTTAGCTAAGTTTTCAGTGCAGCACTACTGGCTCAGAGGGAAATCTCAGAGCTTTAAGCAGGATACACAACTCCAAATGGGCAGCTGGATGTCCCACCATCAACATGAACATTCAGCTACTTGACACCTTATAAACCTGTCTGTGTTTAGCAACTGAGCTTTTTGATATTTGATAATTTCATCAAGCTACCTTCTGAGCCCGGAAGCAAAGGTAATGGGGAATCAGCATTAGTTTCTCTGAGGGAAGGCAAGAGAAGAACAAGATATATTCTTGTACATTTGTTATGCATATTTTTGGGAGTTATACAACCTTAGTTTTGCAAAGCAATTTTCTGAACTTTCACTGACAAACAAATCTGATCTGAAAAATCTTACATCAGCAGGGTTGGTTTGCAGATGTTATTTGCACCATTTATTTATCAAAAATAACTAGAAAATGTTTTTAAAACATCATTCCAGACTGTACAAATAGGAATGTGACATGGGCTGTCTGTTTTACTTTACTGTTCTACTGTTTCGTATTCTGAGCAACTAGAGAGGCTATTTTCCCCAGGGGTTCAGGAGGGCATACTATTTCATTTCTTCAGAAAATTGTTTCTCTGGATTTCAATCTTTTTAGCTAGATATGACAAAATATAATATCAAGAACACTTATGCTTTTTTATCAGCTCTATTTTCAAAGCATAAATAATAGATCAGTATATATTTAAGTCAGGTGACCAACTCTTATTTCTGAAATCAAATAAGCATTTTGCAATTTTTAAATGATGCTGTACATTTTCACTACAGTATCATTATGCCTTTAAAATGCTTTCAAAAGACTAATTTATAAGCATGGAGTGATTTTGAAGATATTTCACTAGCGTTAATAATACCTCACTCAGGTGGCACTCAATTTTCTGAATCCTTGGGTTAATGAGGCAAATAAATCAAAATTAAATTGGCCTTGGGAAAAAAAAATTCAAACAAAATTGCATCTATTACATTATATATCCTGAGACTCCTTCTGTACTGTTCACAATGGCTAACAATATTCCAGCTCTGAGAATCATTACACTTAGTCATAACACAATCTGAGATTTTAAAATCAAATAGATCAGACTTCACGACTAGGTTAACATAACACCTTATAATAATATATCAGGAGTATTCACAACAAGTTGTACACAGTTTTAGTCAAGTACTTTCCACTAAGTGTCCATAAATTTCAGCTGCTCACCATTTGTTCAATAATCCAACAAACTCCTTCCAGGAGGTTTTCACCATTGCAAACTGGTAAGTTTTAAAATAAACTCTAAAAAGACAATACTTTCTGCAACCAGGTTGTCATTCACCATTTGAAAAAAAAGCCCCCAAACCACATAGATAGATATAGGTAAATAGCTGAAACAAAAAAAAAACCCTAGCATTTCTGAAAAATAAGTACTTCTAGTCATATTGCTGTAGTAGTATTCTTTATCAAAAATATGAGAGAAAGGAAATATTTTATAGATATTATAAAGAAGATTCTACTGTTGGGGAATACCAGTGTTGTCAGCTCTTTTAAAAAATGGCAAATAATATACAATACAGAGAACTAAAGAGGCCTAAGTTGTTACCAGAAGTAATAAATTTAGCATGAGCAAACAACAATCAACAAATACTGACATGCAATGAGCAGTTGCCATTGTTCTCCTGTTGTTATTTGTAGTCAAGTAACAAATGCACTTCTCTGCCCAGAGTCACAAGGGCAGCCTTTCAGCCTAAGGAATTTCCTACAAACACGGAGTCCCAGTCGAAAAACAGAATTCTCCACTGAGCTGCTGTAACCACCATCATCTGCTAACTCAGCAGCACAGACTCAAGATTTCCACATACACACTATTTATATTTTTTGATGGAAAACACTGCACAAAAGTAGGTTGGGTATTTTTTTCAAAATAAGTTACTACTATTAACATTTAGAATTTATAAAAGCATGCAAAAAAAAAAGAGCCTAGGGTTTGGGGTTTTTTTTTATTTTAAGGGAGTTAAGGGCCCAAGTGCCCTTATGTGGCAAAGGTCAAAAGCAACAAGAAACAGCACAGACACGTTTGCACCTTTTCCCCAGTTAGCACATTCTTCTTGGCTTTGTAAAACAATTTCTGTGGTCAACTGCTTGATTAGGAGCAATTTATATGGTGGTCTAATGTATTTCTTTTGATTTTCCTCCTCAAGAACAAACACCACCATGATAGTTAAGAATTTTCTCTTGCTAGAAAATACCGAGAAAATTTGTTAGGGACACCCTTCCACGAGAGTTGTATTAGGAAAGTTTTTAGGTTAATTATCAATCTATAACTAGTGCACACGTACAGCAAGTGAGCAATTGCCACAGGCAAGAGTTCAAAAAGGAAAGCTACCCTAGTGAAAGCACTCACTCCTCTGCTCATGGTAGACTTGGAAGAGAATGGCTCTATTCAGTCCCCATTCCACATTGGCCACTTGGATCAGCTGTCTCCTGGGCCTGGATCCTAGAACAGCCAGATGGTATTGGGGACTAGGGCTTTAGATTTTTGACAGCTTAAAGAAAGCCATTCCAAAAGGTGTTGATTTCACTTCAGTATAGAACAAACCATTTTCCCAGCTCCTGAATTAAAGTTCAGTGCCTAAGTCCAGCACACCAACACTGCTTAGTGCTTGGCTGCTGAAGAAGCAGATATTTTCAAACAAGAAGGTCTACTTCAAATTATTCCTTCAAATTTGGGTTGTGACAGACAGCATTGACAGAAAGTCACCATTCAATTGCTTGCTCAGAATGACACAGTAATTTTATTCTGATTTTCAGTCCACAGAACAGAGGAACCACAGGACCACAACTGCTATCAGTCCTCTCAAGGCTTTATGCTCTTTGGCAAGGAGTACTGATTTGTGGTTTTATAATGCTACCAGGTAGTGGTTGTGCACTATCATTATCCAAATAATTTATAACTACAGGTGAGAAAGAACATTTGCAAATAAACCGAGTGTATCTTGATCTGCTCAGGAAAAAGACGAAACATTTAAAACCAGCATTTTAAATCAATATGTGGTGCAGGTCTGATATGCTCTTGTGTTCTAAAAGGCATTTAAAAGCATGTAAACTTGATTACCATGCACATAACCCACTCATGAGTATTATCATGGGAGCAACATGAACACAGTGACATGTCAACAGCTTGCAGGGTCAGGCTTTAGCCATAAATTAGAACATGAAACTTAGATTACAATAGAACACAACAAAAATGGTTAAAAAAACTCTTCCAGAAAAAAAGTAGTATAAAAGCCAGGGGCACAAGATTCATTTCTACCAAGGAACCAATGTTAATTTAAAAGCCAAGATTCATTTGAAAACATTCACCTGTAAATCAAAAAGTCCCCAAAGATTAATTTCTGCATTTACACTATTTGCAAAATATATTTAACTTAAAGGCATCCCTTTTTTCTTGAAATAATTGCTTACAAGATGAGAACTAAAACACAATCTGAAGTGTAGTAAAGGTAATTGCTGCACTTACTGCTTGTGTCATGTTGATGTATTACTATGTATCAAAGGTCACAGTTCTGTACTCATACATTATCAAATTTGAAAGAGCAATATTCGAATCCGACCAACCTTTAAACTGCCCAGAATGTGTGTGAAAATGGATGCAGGCTAACTTGGGCTTAAAAAAAAAAAAAAATGAACCCATGTTTTGGAAGCTGAGGGGTCAATCAAGCCAGACTGACAGGGTTAGGTGCCACTTCTGTGCATCTAATACCCTCTTAGATTATCAATGAGGTGCAGTACACTGATCACAAGCTAAAGCAGCTGTACTAATGAAAATGAAACAGTCTGAAAAAATTAGGTAATACAGGCCTGTGACACAGGGCAGTACCTTGTGGACAATAATGGAGGAATAAGGACATAAATCACCATTTAGACAAAATCTGTAATATCTACCCTGAAATGTCTCTGTAACTGTGGGCCAAATTCAGCATCTTTGCAACTCCACAGTTCCCTCTGAAGCTGCCACATATTTTTTATACTGAGTTTTCCCTGCCTCTTCTTCAGCACACACAAAATTCTGCCATCCTGTGCCAGTCTGACCTTTGAGGGTAGATAGCTGGCTGTTCATGCCATGAGCCAGGAGTTCTCACAACTGGTTGCAGCACAGATAAATGGGTCTTATCAGCATCTACTGAACCTTGAACAACCTTCTTCTCCTACATATGCCTGTCCAGCTTGGGGATGGAGACTGTAATAAAAAGGCTGGGCCACTCTCATTTTTGTTTGGTAACACAAGGTCCTTAAAAAAAAACCCTATGAAATTCAAGCTGATTGAGTGCAGCCAGCACAGAAGGAACTACTAAACAGAATTATCACCTTGAAACCATAAATGAAGATCAAGTGAATAAATAGCATCTTCATAATCAGGATTTTTTTCCTCGAGAAGCAAAGGCACCATATATTCAAACAACAAGCTATATAATTTAATTTCATATGCTTTAAAATTTACTTCATTTAGTCAAATAGTAAATTTCAAAAGGGGAGCACAAATTCAAATATTTTCTCAATTACAAGCAGAAAAACTAAGATATTTCATGAAGTCTATTAGACCCCAGGAATTCACACTAAGTAATGTCTTTGCAATTGATTTTAATGGGATTTCAATTGCAGGTGATGTAACTACTGGTCAAGGCCACAGCTAGGATTAAAATGATACTTCTGATTAAAGATACTATTTATAGTACATAAACACACACACCCTTTGCTAATGTAACAACAAGGCTATTACAACAATAACATCTATAAATATACAGGATCTCCTGTTTAAATAAAAGCTCAATATACAAAAAATACAAGTTCAAACATTCCTAAAGAAATAACAACTTTCACATTTCCTTTAAAACATCATTCAAAATAGTTTTCTTAAAATTAATTTTCTTGGTGGTTTTGTAAAATGTTTTTCTTTGAGTGCTGAACAAGTCAAAATTAAGTTTCATCAAGTGAGTAGAACTCCTTGAAATGACGCAAGGAATTAGAGGGCAGACCACTTCAGAAGAGCTGGAAAGTCTTTGTTGCTTGAGTTTTCTACAAATCCAGCTTCTCTATTTTCATTGAGGCAGTAAAATGGAGAGAGAAAGAGAAAAAGAATTATTATTTCAATATAAGTTACAAATTTAGAGATGACTTTGAATTCACAAATTGAACACCCAAAATTGTCAGGTCTTCAGTATCCACACCCCTTTTCTCCTATATCTGATTACCTCAGGATTTTGCTGCATGTATTCCTCTCTGGCAGTTACAACCTCACTTTCGCAAATTATTTTTGTCACAAAAAACAGAGAATACATGATTTTACAGTGGCAAAGGCTTATGAAGCCCTCTTGAAAAACATTAGTAATTATCTACTGAAAATCCTAGCACTATAATGCTAGGTACATATAGAGGCAGTCCTGAAGTAGGTTTATTCCCACAGTGACTACAGTGAGAGATAACCAGTATTATGAGAATTGGTCAGGACACTCCCTTCTATGCAAAAATTTAAGTCATGATCAAATTGATTTTATGCAACCTTGAAAGGGTTATATTATGATACAGTGCTTTAGATTTTGCACTGTTGCAAAGTTAAATAATCTATCAAGAATCTTGGTGTGTTTGCTTTAATCTCAAAACCCCATGGTTTGGGAGAAAATTATTGTATAATCAATACATTTCATTTTAAAACCCTGCTCACTATCCTGCCCATCATACACTCTCTAAGTCTTATTCTTCATAGAATCATTATTCTTGCAGAGAAAAGATTGAATGTGACCTGATAAGACCCTAGAGGGGTCCACAAATCAAAAGCAATGGTGAAGTCAAATTCCTTGAGACTTGTGATCTTAAGGGACAACTCAATTTATTATTTTTTTAAATGCTGGAGGGTAGCAGTTCCTATTGTTAAACAGTATTATAGCTTATTCTATTTGTTGTGTAAACAACCCCCTAGTAAAGACCTAGTGCTAAGAAATTCCCACCTACTCAGGAGGCCATCCCTTTCCTCCAAAGACCAAGAATCCAGAGCATGAAGGACACTTAATTTCAGACAACCAGATACATCTCAAATATGACACATTTCTGATGGAAGTTTACAGCTTTTCCTCTGCCAGAAACTTTGGTGTGTTACTAAACACCAAGACCTGGAGCCAACAGCCCTATGCCAGTCAGCCCCATTGGCTGCAATTCCTCACCTTCATCACCCTCCACAAACCTGAGAACTATGAACTCCACCTAAAGACCACATGATGGAAGAGAGGAGCACACCCACAGATCAGTAATTAACCATTTCACACACATTTTCAGTGAATCAAAACTTCCTGACAACAGACAAAACTCTCACTTAGATACTCTCATTAAATATATTCCTAATCAAAAACAAGAAGGTACACACCATTGGTTACAGAGTAATCTGTTACTGCCCTCTTGTTCTCCAACTCCATCTTAAACCTAATGCCTCCTGCAAGGCTATTTGTCCAATTTATTAAGAACTTTCAAACTTCCAGTTGAAAAAAAAACTTACTTTCCTCCTAGTGTTTATGCACTTGATGTATCTGCAGCCTTTTCTTAAATTAGCCTGTATTGGGGTATGTTTTCTATGCAGTCTCCTTCAGATGCTCACTACACCAGAAATCTGGACAGGTTTGCATGTATCAATTTCAGAAAGGAACTGAAACATGAAATACTGAGATCTGATGTACTAACTTTTAATCATGTTGCTGGACAGGAAACAAGGGCCTGAACATTTTGCTTGAGAACACCCAGTGAACTGGTCAAATAAATCTTCAAGGTAATAACCTTCTAGTGAACCATTTGCAGACAGGATATGCCTTACCCCATGAACAGTCTTCCACACTGTGGAAGACCTAACAAAACCTTATTCCAGAAGCAGAATAAATAAGAAGCAGCAGCTTATTTAAAGCTGTCTTTACATCTAGTACTCTTGTACTGGATGTGTTCAGACTTCATGAAGATTAAGACTTTTGAAGTTTTTAATAGCAGATGTAACTATGGAATCATGGACAATTTCCTCTACCCTACTCACTCATCCATCACCAAAGACAAGTGCACAAACATTGCTACGTTCAGAACCACGTACCAGAGAAGTGTTTCTCCTAGCTTGCTATAGCTAGACAGTTTATTCTAGAAGTTATTAACATCTGTTTAGTCAAAAATTAACTCTAAAACACAAACAAGTTTTGCCAATATGATTCATTGTCAATTGCAGCCTTATTACTTCTGAAATAAGAGTATGGTATTAACCTGGGGTATGCACTGCCATGTAGTAATAGCCAAACCCTCTCACATTTTCTGAAAAATGTTTGCAAGCTCATCTTCTTTAACTCTCGATTAAGACCTTGTTCTGACAGATAAAACCACTATCCCTTCCATTCTTCCAATATCTTTCACTCTGTCATTAAGTCCTTCATTGGCTTCTACTCATGCACCACAGTGTTCAAACCTCTTGTTCTTGACTTCAAGGCAACCTTACACAACCCTAGTTACATGCTTTTGATAACCTCTAGACCATTCCTAAATTGGCAACTTCCACATTATTTTCCTTTGCCATTGAGCAAAGTGTCTCTTTCTCCTTGCATGTGGCCTAAACAGAATTCTTGAGACAAACCATCATCATACCAAGATTCCACTAAATGATCTATTTCTGTCAAAATGTCCAAGGTTAATCAACTGTTTTCTCCTTTAGAAAAGTATCAAAGTTTGAAATAACATTACCTTTCTTCCCTGCTCAGCAGACTTCTTAGTAAAGCTTAAATTTGACCAACTCATTTCAATTTATTTTGAATTAGAACAGTCATTTGTCTTTTGTGGTAGAGTTTACATAGTCCAGATAATTCCTCCCTTATTTATAAGCTATGTTTGACTAAAAGGAGATCTCTGCAGTTATTCACAATATTTCAGAATCAATAAAAACATGGCACCAACAAGCTTGCTAAGTATTACTTTACTACCCCACTCAATTTTGCTTTTCATTTTGGCCACAGAAAGAAAGGGGGATCCTATAACATCTGAGGTTTTTCACACGACCAGGCTTTTAAGTACTTTTGAAAAAATTGAGATTCAAGTACCTACTAGGAAGTCAGAAGACAACAAAACATGGAACCATAGCAATTGTGGTATTTTTCCCCCTACTTTCTTCCATTTCCTGATCTTTAAGAGTCAGTCTGCAACTGGATTAAATATGACTGACAATTGCTGTACTTTTTTGGCCTACATACTCCTACTTCCAAGGTTTTTTTGGTGTTATAAAGACCAAGTGACTAAGTGGCTACTGCTGTTCATTTACAAGTATTTTTGGATTTTGATTCCATTCCTGTTGGGCAGGTGCCTTTTACTTCTGCCACACTTACAGTACACAGAAGCCAAGAAGTAACTGCTGCAGAAACATAATCCTCCTCTCATATTCCTATCAGGACTAAGGTAGACATACTTGGCAGGAATAACATGTGAATGCTTACTGTAAATTGAGGAAAGCCCACAGTCTATCACCATCACATGTATCTCCATGAGCCTGAATTCACTCACAGATTAATTAAATCTGTACCCTTATTTACTACAGCTGCTTTAAAACCCTGAAAAATTACGAAGTTAAAAATGGATTTTTCCCTACCAAAATACCAGGACATCCTTAACATAACCTTCAAGCCCTCTGAAGCAGTTAACGTAAATGACTGCCTGAATACTTTTTTAGTATGAAAATCTACCAGGAAAACTCTACCACGTGCTTAAAACATACTTCCCCTCCTCAAAAATTCTAGGTAGTTTTAGATCTAAAAGCTAGGTTTTCACATTCTAAAAAGTATTCATTTTCACATCAGGTTTAAAAAATAAAGTAATAATCATTCTTGTGGAAAGTTGCTAATGCCACATTTAATTTCACGTTTAAGAACACTGGGAGAAACAAAACCCCACCCCATTCCAGATAGTGAGTCTCTTTTTTCAAGAAAAGTTCATATTCCCAACAACCTAAGAAGCATCAGCTTCTTTGGCAAAAGCAGGACATGTGAAAACATGTGTCCCAGGCTAACAAAAATATTTTTAATAGGTAAAATAACAGATGGTTTTCTCAGGCAATTCCACAGATATTACATGCATTACAGCCCAGCAGCTGCTTGTCATGGAAAGGACCTGATATGACCCTAGACAAGAACAGACACTTAAGATACACATTTTTAAAAGGAACTAATATCTGTGCCTAGGGTAACCTTAAGTTCTGAAGTGACAGTTATTCATGCCTTCATATGCCGTATGAGGGATCAGGATGTCAAATTTTACTTCGTTTTAGTGATTCTAATGTAAGTACATTCAACAATTTATTGTGCTGAATTACTGATGTGGTCTGTGAATTTTTTTTTCCTCTCCAAAGAAACCAGCCTTTAAGCAGACAAATCAGTGAGGTACAAAATGCAGAGAGATTAAGTAAACTTTGGCCCCTTTCAGGCAAAATTGTTTCCATTTTAAATAAGTTCTAGAATCTAAAATACATTCTCTGCAAATATTAAAATAAAGCATTCCCCTATCACTTTGTACCCTGTACTTTTCTCACACTGTAAGACATGTTTGTTAAAGGGACTGTTTTCTTTGTATTCCCAACTACGATAGTAAATAAACATTTTGTATGTAACTAATTGTTTATGTAAGTATAGTCAAACACCTATAAGTACATCTTTAATCACATGCCTACATTCTATTAAGGCTACTAATTAAAATATGAATTGCAGTTTAGATAGCAAAGCAGAAAAAAAATTCCTCATTTTTCTAAATACAGACCAAACGTGACTCTGACGGATGCAAGGTTGAGCTTCTAAACTAACCCCAAGGAATCAGAAGATAAAGCATGTATTTGGAAAAGAAAATTAATCACTGATGTTCAAGTAATATATAATTATGTCTTGTAAAAAGACATGGATACTAAGGTCACATTTAGTAACATGCTTTTCTTGTAGAGGGCTTTTGAGCTACTAAGATTTAGGGGTTTTGTTGTCTTTACAGAGTAAAAACCAGTTCCCTTTGAGAACAAGACAATAGACTAAAAATGGTTTTGAAATTCCTCCTCTCCCTATACTGAGGAACGCAGAGAGCATTGCACACAAAACTCTTATCAGAAGTACTACTAAATCAACCAAGTTACACAGGGTCACCATTTATTTCTAAAGAAATCTGATTGATTTAGGTACCTCACTTCCAGGTACCAGAAAAATTCTATTCCAGGATCCCAGCTGTTACATTTAACAGGATATGTATAACAAGTGTCCTTAGTTTGAAAAGCTATATGATAAAAAAAAGTACAGTTTCAGTAATTCAGCAGCAAATATTAATTGTAATTGTAACAATAAATAGTATCAACAAGCTTTGGGCACAGTTAAGAAAGCCTTTGGCAAATGCACATGCGCTTCCCCTATTCTTCAGGGATCTATTTCTAGTCTATCAAAGCCACCTTGGCTACATATAGACATTCTCCTTTTAAGGTGTCATCTTCCTTCTGAATTTGCACAAAGTAACTGTAGAATAGCTGCATACAGCAGAACAAATTCTCTTCAGCTTTAGGAATCACAAAGCAAGTAGTGCTGCTAGATGTCTTTATTTTCCTTTAACAAAATACACAAAGGCACAAAATTCACTTATATCTTGTCATTATTGTACAAGTATAAATAGTGCTTTGTATTCAAGTACAATCAAGTGTAGAGACTTTCTATATTTTATGTAAACACAAAACAGTTTTGTATGTAGGTGCCTCTGGTTCATCTGCAATGCAAACACCAAAGGAGATGCCATTTATCCGAGTGCCATTTAACTGAATTCTGTCAAGAAGTTAGACAACAAATAATATTAACACCACCGCAATGACACTTCCATATGCTTAAGTCAAATGTCAGATGACACTTTAGCTTGTAAACATCTGTGTATTTAACATGTACTCAATTTGTTTAACAGGGCAGCATTAAAATGTATCTTAAATTCACTAGACCAAACTTACTAGGTCACTTGCTGTCAGTAATTGCTCTTTACATGTGACAGCTAAAGATATGTCAAATTATAAGTCACCCTTAGCAAAGCTTATACTTCAAAGTTTTTAAATATGCAAACTAAACAATGGCTACAACTGTTAGACTTCAACCAACTATACATTCTACATGTTAACTTAACGAAACATGCTTAATTTACAATACCCACTTTTACACAAAGCTTTGACACACTGTGGCAGCTGAGGCAGTTTAAGCTCAAGCAAGATTTAAGTTGTACCATTAAAAAAAGCTCACCTGAATAGTAACAACAGGCATGAACAAAGCTAAAAACTAGCTACAGAAGGCACTTGAAGTACTTTATTCTGCTTTCATTAAAGATTCTTCACTTTGTTCAGCTGAAATAGACTCTGAAATAGAGTCTTCAGTTGTTGAAATGTTCTCTGCTTCTTCTTTTTCAATTTCTTCAGCTAGTTTATCATTTAGCTGCTCAGAACTTGGTGTTTTATCATCTGTTTCATTTGTCTCAATGATCTGGGCCACATCATCTTCAGATTCTGTGAAAAGAAAAATGATGAAATAACTATTTCCAGAAATAAGGAGGCAGGTAATATTCTTGAAAAGCAAATGAAACATTTTGTAATCACATGCAGGTTTTGACTAGTAACTGCATGACATTCTCAACTGGTAAAAACTATTTGATTTTTCTAACAAGAGGGTCACATGTAAAACCTATAAAATTTAAGAATAAAGAAAATGCTATGGAAAAGAGTTTAGATCCTATTAAGAAAATATTATGTATTAATGTATCCGTTCACCCTCAACAATTTCTCTAAGCTTGTTCATTAATGTGAGACGTTAGAAACAATGCATGATGGTAATTCAGCTTCCTTGTGCTTGGTAATGTCAGTTTTACCAACTGTATAACTTTTCCTAAAGGGTTCAATCTGCAAACAGAACCTAAACATACTACTTGGTGGAAACTACTTTAAATATAAGTCAGACAACTAGAAAAGAAACCCAGCAGAACATATCAAACCAGCCAGTTAAAATTAGTGTATATTCCCAGTCTTCCAAGGGCAAGTGTAGGAAGGAGTATATTTCTTCTTAATCTGGGATGGGAGTGTCCTTGATGATATGCATATTTTGAAGACCAAAAACATTTATTGTAAGTACTACCTCTAAAGAGGCAAATTCTAGCTGCACAACAGGATTTCAGTAGCATATGAGAAATGAGTCACATTTTGAAGCCAGCAGGAAAACTGAACGCAAAGTGTTGTACTAAATGATGCAAAGGTACTGTAGAATGATGGTACTGATGGCAGTTTATTTATTGACTAGAATTAGTCAATACCATACAGCTTTAATGTATACTGTGAAGGTGAACAGTTTGCAAAACTGATGCAAAGTTACAGCTCAAAAATGTTAGCCTTATCAAATGTTTGTAACTTCAGAGAATCATAGAATGGTTTGGGTTGGAAGGGGGCTTAAAGATCATTTAGTTCCAACAGCTCTGCTATGGGCAGGGACACTGGCCCCTAGAACAAGTTGCTCAAACCCTCATCCAACCTGGCCTTGAACACTTACAGGAAGGGAGCATCCACAGCTTCTCTGGGCAGCCTATTACAGTGTCTCACCACCCTCACAGTGAAGAATTTGTTCCTAATATCTAATCTAAAGCTACTCTCTTCCAGTTCACAGCCATCTCTCCTTGTTCTATCACTACATGCCATTGTAAAAAGTCCCTCTTCAGCTCTCTTGAGGTCCTGAAGGGCTGCTCCAAGGTCTTCCCAAAGCATGTCCTTCTTATGCTGGGGGTCTGTTGTGGTTAAACCCAGCCTGCAACTAAGTATCACACAGACACTGGTTCACTCTGCACCCACCCTCCTGCCACCATGGTGGGATGGGGAGGAGAATCACAAAAAAGTTAGAATCCATGGATTAAAAATAGAACAGCCTAATAGTTGAAAGAAATTAAAATAGTAACAACTACAACAACTGTAACTAAATGGGAGGAAAGCGGGAAGGGGAAAAGGAGGGGGGGAGAGAGAAAAAAAATTAAACAAGTGATACCCAATACAACTGCTCGCCATATGCTGACTGATGCCCAGCCCATTTCCTAGCAGTCATCAGCCCCTCACATCCAAATCCCCCCAGTTTATGTATACTGTCCATGACATTCTGTGGTATGGAATATTCCTTTGACTGGTTCATGTAACCTCTCCTGGCTATGCTCTCCCCCAGCTTCTTGTGTAGCTCCCCACTGGCAGAGCATGAGACACCAAAAATTCCTTGACTTAAAATAAGCACTACTTAGCAACAGCCAAAACATTACTGTGTTATCAACATGATTCCTACAAGAATTCAAAACACAGCACTATACCAGTTACTAAGAAGAAAATTAACTCTATCATAGTTGAAAACAGGTCAGGCCCAGAAAGATGGACAAAGGTGGGATCTCACAAGAGTGAAGGGGCAGAATCACCACCTTTGATCTGCTGGTCATATTTCTTTTGATGCAGCCCAGGTCACAGTTGGTTTTCTGGGCTGCAAGTACACATTGCCCAGTTATATTAAGCTTCTTGCCAACCAATACTCCCAAGTCATTCTACTCAGGACTGCTCTCAATCCATTCTCCCAGTCTGTGTTTGTGCTTGGAATTACCCCAACCCAGGTGCAGTACCTTGCACTTGGCCTTGTTGAACTTCATGAGGGTTGCACAGGCCCACCTCTCCAGCCTGTCAAGGTCCCTCTGGATGGCACCCTCAACTGCACCACACAGCTTGACATCACCAGCAAACCTGCTGACAGTGCACTCAATCCCACTGTCCATGTTCCTGACAAAGATATTTAGCAGTGTTGGTCCCAAAACCAACCCCTGAGAAAAACAGCGCCAGTCAAATGCCACTTGCTCATATTTATCAAAACATGCTGGGTGTCTGATTAGACTGCTTCAGGCTGACATTCACAATTCAAGCAGGGATGAAAGTTTTAGAACCATTGCTCTGGCTTCTCAGGTCATGACTGACAAGAGGAGCTGCTACACACCCTTGTCCATCAGACCAAGTACAATTGCCATCTGACACCAAGAATTTAAGACCCCTCTTCCCACACAAGGCTCCATTTAGTTCCAGGCTCCATTTCAGGCTGCTCAGAGCAGCTCAGTTTCTCCATTTTTTTGTCAGACTTGATCTTTCATCTCAGCAAGTCTGCAGTTGACTTGCCTCCTGATTCAGCTTCCTTCTCTGCTTTCTCAACCACAGGCTGCTCAACACCTGTCCTGGTTTTTTGTTCCAAAATTTCTCTAGAGCCCTCTCTCAGACAGTCAACCCCCCTATTTCTGCCCAAGCAAATTAATATTCCCAGTTACTTCCCAGGCCATCCCACTCTCTCTTCCCACTCTCCAATTTCCATCTTGATCCCATCTCTGCCTGTACTCAATCTTTATCTCCCAACTGTCAGTTTTCTTTCTGTTTCATCTCTGCATTTTTTCCTTTGGCCTCAAATTCTATGAATAAGTTTGTGCCTTTTCCTGCTACAATCCTTCCACACTTGAGTTACATTCCTTCTTTATTGCTGCTGTTCAGGCTGGAGTCAAAGACAGAATACGATGTAAGGAAGATGCAGCTCCACACCCTCTCAACTCATTTGTAGCATAGCCCAACCATTACTTTATCTACAGAGTTTCAGTCCTGCAGTCCTCAGCTGAATCATGCTTAGCACTCTGCAGAAGTGACTCATTCTAACACAGGTAAAGAGACTATTTGCTCAGTCTGATCAGAAGGATGCCATCTACAACACCTTCAGTTAAGACCCAGGGACAATCACAGCCCTAGCAGAAGCAAGGAGAAGTTTCTAATGAAAACCCGATGAAGTGCATATTCTAACTATCTATATTCAGAGGAACAGGTGCAAAAATTGTCAGGTATTATATGACTTTTCCCTTCACTCTGTTCTTATTAAACTTACTGGAACTCTTGAAACTCTCCAGAATATTCAGTTAAAACAAAGTTACATGAAAAATTTTGGTCTTATAATTATGCTTGACAAAGTTATAAGGAACTCAAGAGTAGGTCCTTTAAAACAGTAGTCAAGCAATCAGAGTAAGTGATGCTAACTCCAAATATGATCAGTCTTCATTAAAAATATATAGTGATTCCATTTTACATACAGCAATTAACGGAAAGCTTGCCTAAAGTCAACCTGATTTCAATATTGCATGATTTAAGTTATTGTGAGAGCAGCTAACAAGTGAAAGCTGACTACAAACTTAAAGATAACACAAGAAAATTGAAGTGTCCTTGATGATTAACACTTAATCCATAATTTAACCAAAGAATGTAGCTACACCTACATGATCTTAACAGCAAACAGCCCTACGCTGGCCTGAGGTAAATTTAAGACCTGTAACAATGCAACCTTAAAAACCCCGCTCCTGGCAACAGCAGTTATTTTTAGTCCCAACACTCCTGGTTAACCTGTAGTACTTAAAAAGTGTATGTACTTCACATTGTAAGTCAGCTACCCCTCCTCTTGTTGCAGAGTATTTCACTGAGTAACCAGTGAAATCACAATACTGCATCACTATTAAATTAAATAGAAAATACCTCTTATGTAGGAATTCAAAAAACTAGTATAAGTGCTCTAAAATATAGCTATTTGTGCTTTCAAGACCTTTGGGACAAGTTTTCTTCATTACTACAGCTCCTTGTTAAGACAGACTTTCACATAGTGCCATGTGGCTGAAGTAGCTTTAAGGAGCACTTTTAAGGAGCACGTGCCTTACAATAGCCTGTTAATGGCTTTGATTATCACAGAAAGCTACTGTGAAGCCTTTGAAAAAGAAGTCCCATAATAGCATAGCATTCCCTCTACCCTTCATATCCTACCAAAAAGGCAAGGCTATGTTGTTCAGCAAAACTGAACTGTGCTTGACTGGAAACATAATACATTTTAAAATCAAAAGAACTTGTTTACAAGCCATTGAACTCAAGGTAAGCTGACCTATGTCTGCTTGAGAAATCACTGAGTTCCAGGTATAGTAGCTGAAATAGGGAAAGAACATAGCACACAGTAGTAAATCATCATAAAAGTATTTGAGCAAGATGGTCAAAGAATTCCACACAAATCTGGAGACAATACATAAAGCAGTCCATGAAGTGCTGACCACTGTGGTCAAATCTGAAGCAGTCAAATTTTCTTTCAACCTTCAAAACAGTGCTAAATGATAAACCTGAATCAAGAATGCAGCATAACAGTACTATAGGCAAGGCAAAATTAATCAAGAGGTTAAAAGTTGTTCCTGTTTTTCAATACGATCCAAACATTAATACTTTTTTAAAAAGTACATAAGAGAACCAACTAGCCTTTAATGAAGAAAAAAAAATACTATCAAGAGTGAGCCATTTAAGGAAAAGGTAAGAAGAGAGCTGAAGTACATTTCTTCATTCTGGTACTAAAATTTCCCAAGTTAGTCTGCTGAATAAGTAAGCATGGTATTTGTACTAGTAAACTGCATCAGATTGACAGCTGATGACTTTGTATTTCAAGAGGATTAAAAAAAAAAAATTCCTAAGTTCAGTGCCAACAGCACTTCCCATAACCATTCTTCAGATCTCTTATGCACAGAAGTTGTATGTAACATGCTGTCACTGCATGAGCACACAACTGAAAAAAAGATTCAGCTTCTTGCTCTACTCATTAGTCAAAGCAGCTGACTGGTAAAAAATATTTATAGCACTTCTGTATCACATTAGCTTGCAGTTTCTTTGAGCTATAAAGCTATGGTTTAAATGAGTTACAGAGAAGAGTTGAGACTTCTCTGTGTTGTCAACATTGTGGTGAAGTTGGTTTCCTGATGTTAATGTTTGTCTACATCTGTAAGAGAAGATATTCTCTATTCTTGCTACAACAGCAGCTGTATTACTGGGGTGAACAGAAGCCTTCCCCAGAGCTCTACCTTAATGATAGATTCATACCTTAAACTTACAATCAAGGAATACGTTCATTTACTAATAAAGCCCAACTGCATGTAAGCAGTTATGCTTCCTATTATGGTTCTGATGGAAAAAGTGATTTACTGGAAATATTTTCTCATTCAGAAGAGATTCCTTCACAGCAAGTCACAGACAGGCACTGGCTTCTTCTACATCAACAAGGTATATCTTAGATATTAGTTATGGAAAATATCAACACATACTCTATTTCTGGCTGCTTAGCAATTATCAAAACAGAATGACTTATATCATCTTGGAGATTAAATATTCAGAAAAGATCAGCTATTTAACCCAGAAAACCAAAAATCAGTATACCGGTTACTTATTTCATATGCCTCTTCTGAAAAATTTCAACACATACTTCCTATCAGGAAAAGAGAACTGGGGAATAAAGCCCACAGTTGCTCTTTTTGTTGTTTTTAAATAAAGCAGTACATTAATACAAGACCACACCACAAAAAACAATTTTCATTGTTAAAGGTAAATCGGTAAAATCACATTTACTGCAATACTGCAGATAAAATTCTGCTTTCAAAAAAGCAAAAGCTATTTTGCAGTTTTAAGTCCTACATCTGAAGTGCCTAATGAAAATCTCACACTAACTCTTAAGGTTTTACTTATTATACAACATTCATAGACTGACTCAGCAGCTCAGACCCACTAAAAGCATAGTTTGATAACCATTTCTTTCAATGATAATACCAGATTAATTAGCAAACACCCCTCCCAAAACCTCTAAGAACCTGTAGTTATAATACTCAGAAGCCCCTGAGGCACACAACTCCAAGAGTTGAGTATCCTTTAAGGACTTCTCCATTTGAGTCACACAGAGGAAAACAAGCCCACTTTTAAAGATCTCAGTAATAAATAATGTCTTTATAAGTTCAAAAGTAGCCAAGAAGCAACTAAACCTACCACTCACTACAAAGATGATTCTATGATTTGAGGGCAAATAAGACATTTTCACTGTCTTAGTTTCATGCATCTGCATTCATTCTTACTTTCATGCCAGTAACAGTACTTCCTCTGAGGGAAGAGCACATTGTGGCACAGGAAAAGAAACCAACCAAGTTTTTGCTACATGCACTCTCACAAGGCCACACCCCGAGACAGCCACTGTTAGATACAACTTCCCTACTGGTCCTGTGCAGTCTTCCCATGCCAGTAAGTAAAGGCCAAAGCCATTTTGTGCTCCCTGTTAAAAATAATCAAGCAGAAACGTTCTTTCTATTGCACTGTGAGTTTCCCACAGTTGGTGTGTTCCTAGCTGCACACTATTCAATAGCTTCCCACCATGATCCCTGCTTAAACTAACATGAAGTCCCATCAAGCACTCAACAGCACATCTAACTGGAGATCCTCTGGTTTGAAGTTGTAATTTCTGGAGTCTTTTAAAACACTGCATCTTCCTGTTGGCTGTACACCAGATGCCTACTGTATCTGCAGACTATAAAATGTCTCAAAAGGAACTATGTTAAATTAAAATTGACAATTTGTCTTTGAACTACCTGAAATTAAACAAGGCAGTTTTACTAGATTTTCCTGCCCTGAGGAAAAGAGCAAAAGGAACAAAGGCAGAAATTCCAACACACCTCAATCAAATAACCTGCCAAACACAGTGAAAGTTAACTACTTTGGGACATAGTCCCTTCTTAACCATTTCTGTAATTTACAGTGCTAGTTCCTGTTTGTCAGTAACATTTGAGTGAAAAAATTTGTTATGCCATCACTTGCATGAGATATTAACTAATATGAAGAAATTTTAAAGTACAGGAAAAAAGACACTAACAACCTAAGTTAGAAGCAGGGACAAGAACTGAGAAAACATATAAACTGCACTTATTATGAAGTCAGAATAAACTGTACTTCAGTTAGAAGGGACCAACAACAATCATCTAGACCAACTACATAAGGCTTGACCAAAAGTTAAAGCATGTTAAGGGCATTGTTCAAATGCCTCAAACACTGACAAGCATTGACCACCTCACCAGGAAGCCTGCTTGAGCAGTGTTTGATTATTTCAGCTGTTCTTATTCTTATTAAAAATATCTATCTAAACAGAGAGATAGATGACAGGGGGGATTTCATCAGACATTTTAAAAAGACCAGACTTGATGAGATTAGTACATACCTTCTGTCTGTTCAGCCTCCTGGGGCTTTTTCTCTCTGGGTTCTAGAGGTTCAGTTTCAGCTTGCGATTCCATAGATCGCCTTTTTTCAAAACTGAAGTCTGGAAGTCGTGGAGCTTGAGGTCTAGTTTTTCTTGCAGGATTCAGGAAAAAGCAGTAGGCACACCTAAATGCTACACAAAGCAGACCTCATAAGTAGCCTCACTAATTAACTTCACATTTCACCTTTTTTCCTACACTATATTCTGACAGCCCAAAACACAAAAAACGAGAATTAAATAAGTGACTATCAGTACCTGAAAGTATCTCCACCAAATTTGCACAAGCAGTTCCATATAGGTCCTTTTTAAATTCAGCATATAGTTGCTTTTTAAAAATCTGTTTGCTTTCAGTGCTGCTGTGCTGAGTAGAGCCCAACACTATTACAGATTTGACCACAATGAACATAATAATGCAATTCAGTACCCCCAGATGTTGCCATTGTTCTTCTCTTCTTTCCTACAAAATAAATTACTTGGCAGATGAGTTCTTTTTTTTTGCTCCCCTTAAGATGCCCTTTTCCTCACCTTTTGAGTAAGGAGATGATAGAAATTCCACAAGGTATGTCTCTCTCTGCTTTTTGAGGAGCATTCTGATTCAGTGGTGCTTAACTAAGAAAAAGCAGTTTTGTTCTGCAGAAGTACTGGATACCACTTAGCAGTTAAGCACCTACTTCTGCTCTCCCCATTCTTGCCAAAAGGGCAGAAGTGCCAATTTCTGGCACAGTTGAGTTGTGAACTCACTTGAACTAAGGTGACATATAGACTACATATCTTTGGTTTCATAGGAAACATTCAGTGCTGTATATTTACTTACAAAGTTAAGTAAAACATAATTAAATAGAAGATTTATCTCAGATTCCCTGGTTTCTTAAGTATCAGGCTTACACTTGTGGTAGAAGGCAGGCAAAGTAAAACATCTGTGTTCTATAAAGAGCTGTGTCTGTCTCAAGTTATTGTCAGCCATAAATTCACATAGAGCCCCCAAGGGCTTGTTCCCACTTTTCCCGATATCTCCCCAAGATCTTCTTGACAAAGCAAAATTTTAAGTTCTGTTAAAAGAGGTACACTTTAAAGTCAGATAGCTTCTCAACATAAAACCCTTCTGAGAACCATTCATAGCCAGTAGCAATGTTCAGGGAATGTTCAGCTTATTTCCACTGAACAGTTTTCTACACGTAAAATGCTTGACCTCAAGGTTGCAATAAAGTACTTCTTTAAGTCTTGAAGGAAGTCTTTAGATACAGCGTAATAAGTTACCCAAAAATGTTTCCATATGATTTGGTACTTCACAATGACAGTTAAGTACTTAACTGCAACCAAAAAGAAGTATGATGAATACTAGTTATGAAACATTAGCTTAGTAACAGAGCCTAACACAGATTATCTCTTACCTATGTATTCAAACTCCTCCTTCAAAGCCATACCATTGTGGGAAAAGCATTGTTGACATATAAGGGCATACCTGGAAAGTATGAATAATATATAATTACATACCTTTAAGTAATAACACACTGAAGGGAGATGTATTTTACCTTACATATTGACTAATACCTTAGATATTTTCTCTTAAAAGGTAATTTCCACAATGAAATTATTATCCCGAAAAGCAAACTAAATCTGTATATTACATAATAGTATTTAAAGTTGGTTTAAGCACAGTGAAATATTCTTAGCTACACTTGAAACCTCATGGTTCAACATATTTCTAATATCATCAGTGTTAGAAAATAACATCCAAATTAAGTTAATATTCACTAGAATACAGTCAATACGAAAAGTTACCACAGTTAACATGGAAGTTCTGATAGGACTGGACAGTTCTGAAGACAATCTTAAAGGTATTTAAAATGGATATAAAGCTGAAGTGTTAATGCAATTGGTTTGGGGTTTTTTTGTTCAAAATATAAATCATTCACCCACTTGAGCACAGATTTTTCTTTGTATCACATGGCTAAGACCACCCAAAACAGAGGTTAATTTTGCCAAAATATTACCAGTATACCTGCAAAGAGATACCAGGTGAAACAAGGAGAAAAAAACATTTAATTATGAAAATTTTGGACAAATTCATTTGCAATCCTTTTAACCTTGACGTCTGGCTTAAACAAAAAGGTTAAGAAGCTTTCTTTCCCCTAAGTGTTTAGTATTTCTTTTATAACACTTTTACCTGTTCTGAGGACCATCACCAACCAAATATTCAATAACTCTATCCACAACTCCTCTTTCTCGAGGAAGAATAGGTCTTGCCAAAGGTGGGCCTGGAGGATGAAGACCTAGGAAGACATGAATTATGTCAAAATTATTTTCAACTATATTATTATATTTGATATTTTACTATGTGTTCTAGTGTAATAAAATAAATTGCACCTACTTAATAGACATGGCCATATTTCTCAGTCCACTAGGAAAGCTGTAAGATTTTTAAACCTGTGGTAAATCCCAAACATTGTAAGAATCAAATATTTTCAATAGTGCCCTCTTGAAGTGCTACATACAGAACAAGACTAATCCTGCCATTAAGGCTGCATTATTCATAACAGCACAGCCTTTCAGAACAGGTCTCATCAATACTGGATAACTGATCTAAATGGACTGTCCCAATCTTTAAAAGCACAAGAAAATTTGATCAGAAAATACCGCAACTTACAACTCTTCAACAATAAGCACAAAAAAGTTTCATACTTAATGTTTTTAAAATAGGTCTCATTTTCACAAACAAGAGGACTGAATTCAGGAGATAACAACCAGTGAATGTATTCCCAAGTTATCCCTGTATTTTGTCCTCAGGCAGGAAGCCAGATCAAGAAAACCTTCACAGCAGCAAGGTAGAACAAATTCAGTGCAATATAAACTGGATTCTGCAAAAGCCGTTTAAAGTAGAGGTCAGGCAAAATGCATTTCCTAAAGGTTCACAGAAACCAGAAAGACTTCTATCAAGAAAATGCACTGATAAAATCTGCAATAAAATTAAAGCTCTAGAATAATTTTGTGAATACCTGGCTTACACTTAAATGTTTTAGACCTACATTCAAACAACCCAAGTTTCCATATGACCTGTAAATCACCAATATATTAAAAGTTTCTAAAAGACAAACTAAGTAAAAATTGAATAAAAGTTACCTAGAATGAAACATCACAACACACTCCAAGAACTACTTCAATTAACTGTCTGCTAATAATTCAGACCAACTATCTTGGTTCTCATGCTGTTATGGACACCAGTAATTAATATAAACATCAAAAGCAATCATTGTAGAAAGACTGGTCATTTCTGCAAAGCTTGGCAAACTCTCAACTACCTGCTGGTTATTAATTTTCAAACATATGGGAGCTCTGTGGTAATACACGTTAAATTGATTCTCCTCTACAAAATATAGCATAATGAAAATGAATTATTAATCTTCTGTAGCGATAATTAAGGCTATTCATATTTGTTGCAAGCCATGCATAAACTTAGATACAATATTATTCTTATAGATATTGAATTTACACACTTTTCACTACAACTTCATGACTGAGATCTTATATGCCTGGAAGGTTTGGGGAAATACAAGAAAAAGTAGGGCTTCCGTATGAGCTGACAGTTGCAGTGGCTCCCACTGCTATCATGAAAAAATAACATGTTTGGTCAAAATACCAGTTACTAGTGGGAAAAAAGTGCCTGTAAGACATTATCACAGAAACTACATTGAATATTTTAATTCCCAGGCTTAGCAACTGTCCTTTCAAACAAGTCAGTTTCTTTCTTTCTCTGAATCATTTATGCAGTAAAGGCTGAATTTCATCCAGCTTATTCAATGTGTCTGAATCTTCCCTTAAGAATAAAGCTATTATATAGTTGATATTATTTTATTTTATAGTCAGCTTCCTTAACAAGGAACATGCAATTTTAAACTCATGATGGAATTTTCAGTAAGCAGGTATCAGTAGATGTGGTTTATAACCAAATGACCAATTTCCTGTGCAAGGAGCCAATTTTTGGTACTTCGAGGTAATCAGGATTTACTAATAACTTGCCTTTACAGTTCATAGAAGTTTCATAATACAGGCAAAGAACTACTAACAAAAATAAGGCTTAATGGACTCTACAGAGAAGTGAGACCACAACTTTCCATGATAAGTTTACTCCACTACACTAAACAATATGAAAAGGCATTTTAAAATTCAGCTTTCCAAGATCTTCCACTAGAGAGCAGGTATATTATGTATAGTCCTACTTTTTGACTGCATCATGGAAATTTGTAAGGAAGGACATGCAGTTTGTAAGACTTAAGTAGCTTCAAGTAAAAATCAGGAACACAGGGCAGAGGAACATATTCTTGATCCCTGTATATACAGCAAAGAACCACCCCACGTTACAGTGGTGGTCATGAGATTCTTGGTAAGTTGCATTCCTTCTATACTCAAGAAAGCATTTCATCTCCTTTCTTGCCTTGTGATCCAACTTGCCAAACATCCTGCAAGGATGAAAGGCCTGGCATGAACCCATACACAGCTTTACCATCTATGAGGAAAATGAGAACAATACTGCCCACCCAAAACTTTCAAATTTTGCAATCCTTTCAATATAATTTAGTTCATATTCTATTTAATAAAGTCCATTCCACCAAACCAGAAATCAAGGGAAAAACATTTTCAGGACATGAAACTAAATTTTAAGGAGTACTCAATTCTACCAGATTGCAACCTAGTGCTAAGCTTTTGACTCTTGTACCAAAATAACAATGCCATTTTAGAGTTCAGCTACAACAGAGACAACTTCTCTGTTGTATTTGGTATTTTACACTTTAATCTATGAGTATAGATTGCATGACTATACCTCCTAGAGTAAAAATTTAAATAAATGTCAAGATGTATGTTAAAAAAATATGTGCAGGGTTTAGTGAGAAACATGAATGTATTCTGAAAGTGTTCTCCTCTGCACCTGATTTATATAAGCATAGAGCTCTTCTAAACTAAGAACATAAAAAGGTATGCTATATTGTTGACTACAGAATACTGCAAAGTTTTATTGCCATTTAAACAAAGAAGCCATAACAGTTAAATGAGCTCAGGCAATAGGTTTCAGCATCAAAAGGTGCCAGCTGTAAAGAGTTATGGCTAATTGAATATGGAACTCCTGCTTAATCAGATAACTGCTCTGCTATTTCCAAATGAAATGCCATTTCCATACTGTCTGAAAATGGCCTATTTTATCGGTAACCAGAGAAAACAATATAAACTGTAAATAACATTAAGTGCTCTGTTTACCCATTCCAGGCACTGAAGTAGCAGGGGATCCAGGGCGTCTTGGTAAAACATTCGATTGTAAGGATGGCACAACAGTCCTTTCTGGGAGTCCACTCAGACCTGATGAGTCTCTCTGCAGATTAGGAGATGCTGGAACAGGTGACTTGGGAGAACCTTGTTTAGGAGTCACAGGTGGGGTTGTAGAAGCATTTCTTTGAGCTGCAGTCCTCTGACGAATTTCTGACAAGAAACATGCATACTGAATTTAACATCTAGCATTCTAAGCAAGATATTAGAAGTAGTAAATTAATAGTCTTATTCCAATCAGCAAATTACAGAGTCAAACAAAACCAGGAAGGTCTAAAACTAAAGATCACCAGCTATCTGGCTGAGCATGCCATAGAAGTAAATACCACACAGAATACTGAATTTTAATAGCAATAATCATTAACTGTTACATACTTTGGGCAAAATTCTGCTGGAAGGAAATTAGCAGACACCTTATGATTCTGTTCTCTAAGGCAGAACATTAGAGAGACGAACAGCTAGACTCAAACCACAGTGTACACAACTGACTACTTTTAATCCATGGTTTAAACATGCTTCCAAGTACTGAGCTTTCCATGGGACCAAAACTATTCAGTCAGAATCTAAAATGCCCAGGCTAAGTGCCTAAAGTTATTTAAAAAAAACAGACTGGATAAAATGAAACCATTCTAAAACCAAAAGATCATAGTTTCAGTCACTTGTTTCAGCAACCCTACCATAAAACCACATGCTTGAATTGTCATAGAGCAAGAACGGGCTCTGCTAGAACAAGTCTTTACTTTTACCTCTTCTCACATCACTATCAGAGTTACTATTAAATCACTATCATGAAAAACATACTAGGTTTCCTCAGTTGTTCTTACCTGAAGCCAGAATTCTCATTAAGTCCAGTGGGAATATCACCACAGTAATATATTATGGTTTGAATATTATAATAATCATGCAAACCTGAAGTTCATACGCTACTGCAACAAATCAAATTGAAATGAAACAGTCGCTTTAGGTCTGCAGACATTAACATGGTTAACAAGTAGCAGCTTAGTCTCTAAAAGGAACAGCCTAAGAATGCCCACAACTAAGACTACAGTACCCTACAGAGTAGGCATATAGCATCCACATCACTTTGAACAACCTTGCCTGTCTTCCTTCACAACATTTAGACTTTAAAATCATCCACATGCATTTCAAGATTAGAGAGATTTTTATCTGCTGACTTTGTGTCAGGCTGGAAGAGTTTAAATGCTTAGCAGGCAGTTTACAGGTCCACTGGCAATCAGCCACTGGAAAATGGGTGTGCTGAGTCTGAAGGAATGATCCCTGTCCCTGAAAGTACAACACTACCAGGCTAAGCTTCTACTTCAGATGGAGAAGGGGGAGGGAGTGTGTGACATCAGCTTACACTAGCTAAGAAAGAGTTGCTATCACTGAAGTACTAGGTCAAACATAAAAGTTCTGTTGGCAAACCGCCAACATCTAGTGCCATGAAAATTGCAACATACATAGGTTATGGTCTTGCCTACTTATCCGTATGTAAAAATAAGATTTAATATACAACAGAAGAAAGAATTAAAAATTCTTTGGTTACACCAATTAAAAAACTATAAATGCTCAAACTCTTATTAAAAATCCACCTAGTTCAGTTTCCTATGAAGCAGAAAAAATTACTAGTTTTCCCCGCCACCCTTCACATCCATGACTGCATCACCTCACACAACTTCATCATCCAAGTTAGATCACCCAATGAGTATGAAGATTCTGTATTTTAACTTGATTTTAGAAAGTAAAGTTTGTCCCTTCACTATTTAAGCTATTCAGAATCTGGAAACCAGGATAAATTGGTAGCTGCAGAAATTCCATTAAGGTTTCCTTGGTGACTTGTTTCTATTTTGAAAACTGCTCCTGTGTTGAGAGTTTTATCTTAATTAAGTATTCATTTATGATGAACCTCACCATTAAAATGTCTTCAAGAGCTTTTCGTGAGAGACAGTAGTAGTAACCTTTCAAGTTTTACTACACTAGAATAACTGCATCATCCTCTCCACGCCATCTGACCAACAGGCATGACTCATATTCAAACTATATTGATTATGACCCATGATTTATTATCCATTATACTCAAGTTTGTGTTATAGTTTCCAGTCACATACTAGCTCCAAAATTTAAGCTAAAGGTATGCAATTTCTCAATTCTTCTCAGCTCCACATATGTTCAAAAAATTAGTGATAAATATAAAGCCTAATTCCACTTGTTCCAAGATCATTTAAAATATCTATAAAAAGACATATTAATCCATTCTCTTTTCATTACAAAGCCTTCTTTACACTGTTTTTTATATAAAAACGTCGAAGATCATGACTGTAATTTCTACATATGGATGTTATTTTTACATTGTGAAGGTTGTCTTTCTAGATCATGTGGTTCAAGCACGTTAATTTTGATTGCTTAACAGCTCTAAGTCTGTTTCAATAGGTCATGGTTATATTCATATTTATTCTGAGCCCATTATTCCTAAGCAATTTCCATGCTGCCTGCAAGAGCTTTGCCCCTTTTGCCTGTTCTTTCTAAAGGGTCATTCCTGGCAAGTCTTCTTTAAATGACTTTCAATTAAGAAAAGTTACTGCTACTTTAATAACTCTTTCCCCATATTTTTGTTCCTGCAAAGATGTTGAACTCGAATACTACGGTCAGTATTAGAGAGATGTGCTTCAGTAGTTTTAGTCTCATTACAGAGTTAAGAATGCAAGACTCATTGCTAGTTTCCACAAAATTATATTGGGTTATTCACAATGCCTTTTTCTTTTTCCTCCACTTAGAAGTTCATTTGGCTCTCACTCTATTTTATGATTCATACTTAAGACAACTTGCCAACACACTGCTGCTCCCCAAGTAAGAGAAGTTACCAGAACCTGCATTATGAGAATATGAAAAATGCTCTCCTTGGCAAGACCTATAGCCCATCCATCCCAGTACTTCATTTCCTAGAGTGTCTGTAGATGTTATTTAGTGACAACACACTAACCTAAATTTCTGTTGCCTACATCTCTGATACCATCCCCAGAATCCATAAACACATTGTCAGGGATGTTAGAGAGCACAGCCCTGTCTAATCCATCTCCATCACATATGCATCCTGTTTCCAACGAACTCCTCTAAATCCTTTTAAATCTGCTGTCCACTTCTACTGTAATAGCCCTAATATTTTTTTGCAGTAACTGAATATGATCTATATAGTTCTCAAATTGCCTTATTTTGAGATGCAATGTGTTAAAAATCGCCTCTTGCAAAGTTCCAGATTTCCATACTTCCAAGTTCCACAACTTAGCTGAGTAACATGTCCATTGACCTCAACCCTAACACAACATACAGCTACTGCTGCTGTAGTTTTAATGAAGTCTTGCAATTTTCCAAGGATTTTCTTCATTAATGATTTTTGTGTATCCAAAAGCCAACTGCATGAAGACACTTAAATAACTTAAAAATAGGACTTTTATTCTTAAAGCACACTACAGTTTAAATTCTGCAGTTACCAGCACCGAACAAGACGGATGCGTAAGCAGACACATTACTTAGCAGGTATGCTACTCAACTGATGATTCAGTATGATCTCTTAAAGAATATTAGGATATTGCAGTGGTGAGGCAGCTGCATCTTTCATGTTTACAAGCATAACTATTTTATTTTTCCCTCACTTCAAAACTCCTTGGGTTTTGTAGAGAAGAATATATCATTTTTAAAGAGCTACAGTACAATGCAGGTCAATATATAGTTTACATAACTTGTTGGCTTTAGTACCAAAGACCAACCAAGCATTTTCTTTCTTCCTCCTCATGCCTATACCCATCCCAGCCTGTAACCATCTGGTATTGCACTACTTTTAATCCAAGTCATGGAGCAAATTAATTTAAAATACAGCCCTGCTAACAGTCATATTAGCACAATGAAAAGAGTAGGTATAAACAACAGGATATGGCTGATAAATATTTATTTCACTGCAAATATATACTTACCCTATTTTTTCTCTATGGCCAAAGTACTGAATAAGTATATGCTCATTAAGTCCACCCCTCAAAACATTTCTGAATAGATGAAGTTGCACTTAAATTTTCACATTCCTCTCCCTCTAGATTTCCTGGTGCTTTCTTATGCCAAACTCAAGATTGATATGAATCATCTGTTAAAGCTACCATTATCTATTTAAGAAGCACATGTCAAAATCACAAAAAAGAGCTAAATACATTGAAAAATTGGGGCACTACCAGCTGTTTTTCTGAGAACCAACTATTATGCAACGCTAGTAAAATCTTTGTACTGATTAGTAAAAGTGGGTATTCAGACTGTTGTATTTTGGAGATGCATTATAATTCAGGAAGGACACCCCATTTGGGATCAAAAGTAGGGGCACTGTGCTTTGAAAACCCAAACATACACAAGACTAGTTATTTAATAGGGACTGAGTAACTTACTTGTCACCACTGCTACTTACACAGCCTGGGTAGAGGGGAAGAGAACAATCATGTAACTCCTAAGGACTTTCAAAACTGCTGCTGCTATCTCTTAATAAAGCCAGGGTGACTAAAGACTTAACAGTGTCTTATTTATAGATAGCTATCTCTGTCTCTACAAGAAACACACATTTCCAGGCAGTTTCCTCCCCTGGTCAGTGTTACTTGCATTCTACAAACAGACCTGTCACACTACTACTGGACTAGTGTAGTGGTTTCTAACATATCTCAAGGAGAAGGATGAATTTTATAAAGAGTTTAAGAAATGCCAACCATAGGCTACCTAAACATTACAGTTATGACAGAAAATTCTTGGCAACCACCCATGAGCTGTATTAAAACAGAACAGAACAGGGTGTCAGAATGGCCCTTCAGACTGAACAAAACTATCAACACTGCAGAAATGGAATGATGGGAGAGACAGGTAAGGGGCAAACTTGAGAAAAAGCTGTTGAGCCTAAGACACCAGAAGAGATTGAAGCTTTACTGCTAAGGTACTGGACTGCAAATATTCACTGTCAATGTCAATGAGTAAGGATGGTTTTAAAATGACAATTTGAAGCTAAGCAAGAAGAACAAAACAGTGGATTTGATGATGCACCTTATAAACTCCTTTGTTAGTAAAACCAGGTGCTCTGCACCCAAGAAAACCAGTACTCCAAGAGTGAAAAAAGAAAAAATGTGTTTGGTTACCCACAAAAATTAGATACACAGTTGAAAATTCTAATACATTCTCTAAAGCAATATGTTTATTTTATGGAAAATTATTAAATGCACATCAGATTCTGAAGTTTATTTTGAGCATCAGCCCTTAGGTTATAACATAGAAAGTTAGCTACGAAGGTCTCTCTTAAGTGTGAGTACCATCTTCAGTATTTAAATGTTTCTTTTATATTGTCTTCATACTAGCATTTTCAGCCAAATTACAGCATATTATATTCAACCTCAACAAAAACATAACAGTAGTTTTTTTGCATAAACATTTGCATAAATTTCACATTTTTAATGCAAGCATTCTACTGTGAGTGTAGAGGAGAGATCTTTGCAGTCTTGAAACCTGTGTGTGCAATCTAGAAACAAGGTTTCCTTGAAATACATGCAAGGTCTTTTCTATTTTATTATTTTATTCAATAGCACCTTTAAATGGAACATCATAAACCAGTAAAGAACTAGTCATTCTTTTCAACTAGAAAATCCCTGATTTCTGCACCAGCTTTTCTTTTCCCTCTCTGTGCACCAAATAGAAGTAGCTTAAACACTGCATTAGGAAAGACCTAAGTAGTCAGAAATAGAATTGAAAAGCTAAGTGAATGAACATTACATAAGATTTGAAAACACCTTAATATTCTAGAAAAATTGCAAGCATGCCACAAGAAGTTAATTTTCTCTCTGCTTTAACATCAAGCAGCATTAAATATCCTGCTGTCTAGAACATCAGCCTTTAGCAATAGAACCTTTGTCTGAAAATACAGAGCAGTAATGGCCAGTCTAATGAACAGTCTATTAACCCTAAATAAAGGTCAACTGATTTACAAATTTTATCATAGAGAGACTTCTAGAGTGGAAATAGCTGTGGAAGATGAATATCTATGCTAAAGAGTAGCCGTTTTACAGGGCTATTACCTTGTCCAGGTCTTGGGGTTGCAGATGTTCCAGCAGATGGTAGTTCAGCCTCCTGCCAATTAATTATAAATAACATTATCTGAATGTTCAGCTCCATAGTACCTTCCATATTACATCAATAACAAGACTCTTACCTTTGCACTTGATTCTGGATCAAACCTTTCAAGGATTAATTTAGCAGTCTTGTATGTTTCCTTCTCCATTACTTCCTCAAGCTGGAAACAAAAGGTTCCATATATAAATACAGAATTCTTCAAAGTACTTCCCCCCATCACAGCCTCCCACTTACAAACAACTTATCAATGTTACCAAAAGGTGAAGCTCAGTCCAATGAACCAGTAGTATGTCCAGATACCTGGGGGTTCACTGTATTCAATGGAAATTAAATTTTGCTTTCAAAAATAGTTTCTAAATTCTAATGGACTACTTAACAGCTTTATTGCAA
This sequence comes from Corapipo altera, assembly GCF_003945725.1. Classification (NCBI taxonomy): domain Eukaryota; kingdom Metazoa; phylum Chordata; class Aves; order Passeriformes; family Pipridae; genus Corapipo; species Corapipo altera. The sequence goes on along the minus strand of NW_020884877.1, from coordinate 12,406,786 downwards.
GGAAACACCAAATATTGCTAATTGTTTACATATAATGAGGAGAATAATTACAAGCACCAACTTCAATAATGGAATGTGCAAAAATCTATCAGCCATCATTATTGGAAGTTATTAGACATGACAAGCAAATGACAGGCAATTCCTTAGATTTATTTCCTCATAGCACTTAATGCTATTAATTTAAGGAAGGTCATTAGCCAAGTGCTTTACAGAATAAAGTCCCTGCGCCAATTAACTGCTGTCAGCATTGATTTTAGATTATTTATTAGCAGAAGCAATTAGCTTGCTGCAAATGCTGTGAAAACTCACTAACTAGAGAACAGCCGCGGAATTCGCTCAAATGACTTTAAAGGCTGGATCTCCATCTTTACAGCCATTCAAACTGCTTTTCAGAAAAAAGGGAACATGCTAAGAATTTAAATAAAAAAATTTACTGAGAACTATGCATACTTTAGGGAGTGTAATTAAAGCACTTCATTATTACAGCGTTTTATTTACAATGCACTCAAGTGGCTTTATAGCTAATACATGGGCTTAATTAAAAAAGTAATCACTAGTAAAGTATCATTTTAGTGGTTAACAGCCAACATTAGAAAAAGCTTAACTTCAAAACTGAGATAGTTGAAGTTATGACAAATACCTAATATGTATAGAAATCATAATGTGTTTTACAGTATCTTAAGCAGACCTTTTCTCCCAGATATGCTGACTAATGGCCACGTTCAGCTAAAAGTGGGGAGTTTGTTTGTTCTTAAGTTTGCTGTTGGCATGAACTGCAAAACTGAAAAGGTCAGTGGTCAAAAAATTAAATTCTCTCAAACTCATTTATCACTGCTAAAATAACAAATGGTGCAGGTTAACATGACTTTTATGCCATTATTTCGCTAGTGAGAAACTAAAGTTTCAGCCAATCTGCATTTACAGACTGTGCAGGGGTTTTACATTTAGACAGACCTCAGAAGCTAAATAATTTAATGGATACTGTGTATCCATCTAACACTCATTCCACCACACACTTCTTGAAGTTTAAGGCAAGGAATACAGGCTGTTAATTAAGGACTGTTGAAACAAAAAGGGAGTGAAAAAGGAAGTAAAAATCAATTTCCTAAACTCGTATTTCAGCAGGACTTTGGAGTTAACCCACTAACTTTGTAAAACAAATGCCACACAGCATAGTAAGATCAGAATTAATGGTCTAATAGGAAAAATAAAGTATTTATTGCTTATAAAAGTAAAAACCATAAGGCAGACTTTTATATAAAGGGGTAAGGTTAGTGAGGCGAAGCTGCAAAGCGAGGACGTGTTAACAGTCAGTGTCAATAGCTGGCCCCCCAAATCAAAATTTAAAATAAACAAGTTCACTTTACATCAATGAACACAAAATGCACACAAAGGAAAATGACAAATAACGTTCTGCAGGGCAAAGCAACCTTTAGGAAGAGAAAAACCAGAATGCTCCACCATCACTTGACACTTTCTTTATCTAAGGTACTTCTTGCTATAGCAGTACTAGACAGTATGGTAGCTATTTGTGGATATTTAAGTTTTGCAAAAACAGGGCCATTACTTTGAAACAGAAAAATTCAACTCTCAAGATTCAGATGTCAAAGTTATTCTTCATGTTATATAGTTATTAGATAATTCAACAAGTTAGTCTTCATATTTTGAAATTCATATACAGCTTTATAATTCTAGTAAAGCTGAATCTGAACAAGAATTCAGTATCACAACTGACTCTTTAGAAATTTTTTGAAAATGTTTAGAAATTGTCAGGATTTCTATAAGTACGTTCACAATTCTCATGCTTTCACTTCTAGGATAGACTTTTCTAGAGTAAATTGAAATTTGGCTGACACTACCAAATTAAGAATCAAAAAGGTCGAAGTTCACTCACTGTGAGCAAATTAGTGTAATTACTAGAAGCAAATAAGTGCCTATGTAAAATTTAAATACTAATTCTATGTTTGCATAGAGAAGAAACTGGTTTGTGCTCTGCCACAGCAAGGTCGTTTATGAATGCAAATCATAATGCATACTGACTTCTGGAGCACCCACCATCCTGAAGCATAATCCTGGAAAGGTTAACCTAGTGCTGAGCACTGGCTTACTAACACAAACTGTTCAACACCTCTTACTCTTTTTCCATAATACTCTTCTCTGAGATCCAAAACTTTTCCCACAAAAACATTTTCTATTTTCTGCCAAGGGCTAATTCATATTCTATCATTATCAAGCATAAATGTTGAGCAACTAGAATCACAAGTGAAGTCTCTATGAAAGTTAATACCAGTCTAAGCATGTATTTTTCATGGGATTAACTTATTTCATGGAATTAACTAAATCTTAATAAAGAAGCATGGTCATGTACCACATTCTCTCCTATGAATAACTGCAAGGATTGCCTCCTTTTCAACTGGCAACCAAACAAAAATTCTGGTGGGAACGACATCAGTTGCCTGTATTGAAAAGCAATATGAGTAATGTATTTTAAGCTTCTTGTAAAAGCAATTTAGCAACTGAAGTCTTAAGTACTGGCACAATGCAAACTACTTATTTGCCACACTACTATGTGAGTTCATAAATTGAATTACTTGCTATGTCAAACCCAACTACGAAGAGGTATTTATTTCTTTATGTTCACACAAAGCCATGAGACTCATTTGAGTCTACCATGTAAGATACGCCAGTACACATAGCAAAAGTTTCCTTAAAATAGGAAATAAATCATTTAAGTCACAGTAATCAAGTATACTCTGAACAGATCCATACAAAGAGTAAAACCACCAAAGTAACTGCTTTGAGTGAACACTGCATAAAAGAACTCACTCATTTGAGCCTTCATCAGTAAATACGATTTTTAACTGTTATTTTGAGCTTCCAACTGCATGCTTGCAGTATTCTAACACATACTGGTAACATGTTCTTGACAAAACTGGACTTGTATACAACAACCAACTCCTAGTAAAGTTTTTGTCACATACTAAAGGCTATCAAAATATTAATGGTTTTCTCTGCCTGGAAGGCTGAAGGCATAAAGTAAATTAAACAGTCATTATTTTAAGTAACAGAATTCATATGCTGCTGGGGTTTTTTCCATTACTAACGTAACTCCAAGACAGCATTGAACTCTGACTAGTTTGTTGGTTTTTTTGGTTGGTTTTTTTTTTCTTAGAAGATTAACAGATGCAACTTTCTAAACTCTTATATGGAATGTCTAAGTCTGTCAAAGTCTAATATTATACTCAGACTACTTTTCAGAGTAGCTGAGCAAACTTCAGCAAGGTTTAATTCTAAAATTAGCAAGGTAATTACTACACTATCTTCACAGTTCTGTCCTCAGGCTAAGAATTATCCCATCTTTAAGACTGCTGTTCCAGGTAAACTCTCCATTAATTCCCAGCTGTATCAGCTTAATACATGTCCTGTACCCTTGTTTTAATATGCTTAACCCTCTGAACTTGCTCATCTATACATGTTCAGGCTTAAGGGCTGATATCCTCATTAAGTGAGAACTCTAAGGCCAAAATTACAGCTAAACAGTCACGAACACAACCACAGTATCCCCATGATCAAGGAGGGAAAAAAAAAGTTGTATCTTGTAGTAGTGCATTAAGTACAGCTAATCAATTTAATCCCTACCCCCAGTTCATAATTCAACATGCTTTAAAGTATTCACTAGGGAAAAAAGCAGCATAGAGAGTCAGTTCTGTGAGAAATAAGTATTACACAAACTTTGAGTCGAAGTACAGGGTAGACAATACTAATGGTCATTTCCAGATGAAGTATTTGTGTTTGTCAAGTATTTTACCCACACAAGTATCCATATGACTATATCACCAAAGACAGAATAGCAACTGAACAGAAATCAATTTCTATCGAGCAGTCACTGCACAGCCACCAGGACATCACATCTAGCAGATGAGGAGCTTACACCAATTACAGGTAAGCCCTATAACAGGCTTATGTCCCTTCAGCCTACAAGTAACATCTGTAGGGAAAATACAAACCACATGTTGGCAAAACACAAGTACCGTAACATTTTTCAAAAGGACAATTGTCTTCAACATAAGATTTCTCCAGCAATTAGGTAGCTGAGATGCAATAAAGTGAAAAAGCACAGTTGTTGAGGCAGGCTCACAGTGCCTAGACAACAATTTGCATTACGAATAAACAGGAAATACACGATTTACTTATCCTAGATACTTTGAGGATCACAATGTAAATATCTGAGTAACTAAATCTATTTGCAAACCCCGCAGCAAATCAGAATTGAACAAAAAAAAAAAAATCCTCTCCCTCCCCATTACTTTACTTGAAGATTTTTGTTTTCTTTTACTAAAAAGTAGGTGTTGCTACAGTTATTCATAGTCAAAGACAGCCCTAAGGAAATCAATCCAAAACAAAACCAAGACTAAATCTGAGTATTATCAAAAATTTTACAGAATGCAATTTTATGAGTGTTTCCATCTAAAACACAAATTATATTGTCTCATTACTTGCATCCCCTTCCTGCTCATTTCAACATGTTCCATTTCATGTATAATTATCAAATTTTAATGCTCAATTGAATGTCTTAATTTATGACGAAACTCCTAAGTCTCCTAAGTTCTGAGTAAAAAATACCAACAGCACCCCGATTCAAGAGGTTAAATAAGTTCTCTATTTCTGGCTCCTTGCTAGGAACCAGGCACACACAAGATCAAGAGACAGTCACCAATTTTTTAGTGCTCTCAGATTGAAAAATAGCTGAGTCATATGTTATTGGACTTCCCAGAACTCTGTTTTACTAATCCTATTTAGAAGTTTATCTTTAATGATAAAAGCTTGAGTTGCATACATACTAATGACAATTTATATTTTCAGGTTTAAATTCTCCATAGTTACACTACAATTTCATTAATATTCATTAAGTATTTGTGCAGTTTTTTAATTTTTAACTACTGCCTGGTCTTCTACATTATGTTATTTTGACTTCTTGCATATGCAAAATACATATTTACATCCTGTTTCAACAGTACCAATTCTCCAAGTAAAAAACTTTCCCTTTTCTAAACCAGGGTTTTCCTGACTAATCTTTTATTCGATGCCTTTACTCTGAAGTGCTTCTCACACACAAAAATTCAGGATCACTAGTTCCTCTAGAATAAATATGAAGATTTTTATGATTACAGAAAACCAAACTTAAAATGAAATGAAGACTTTACATTTAAGATTCCAAAAACTGTTTGCTCTCCACTGTGCTTTTCCTGTTCCAAGAACTTTCCCTTCAAAGCTACCAAATGGCTATGTTAATTGCAAACATTAACTAATTTCAGTTAAGCAGTTTTTCATAAAATAAAATTAACAACATAGTTGTCATGCTCATTTATTTCTTTCTCAAAAATGTAAGCCTGTCCAACCTCTTTTTATCATTACTCCAAACAAAGGACACATCCATTTAAATATTAGCAAACCCTCTTTAACAAAAGACAATAACAATTAGGTTACAGGTTATCTTTTTTACATCGACATTTTAAAAGTGACAAAAAACAGAGCAGAAGATTGTGACATAATAAACTCCCTTTTGGTATCTTTGTTGTGGGTTTCCTTTTAATTTAGCTACCGTGGCAAAATCCAGAAGGTATAAGGTAAACACTCTGGGTAACTCATTAACAATTAAATAACCCTCATAATACAAGTTTTGGCAGCTTTGGAGGGAGGAGGGGTTGTTTTGGTGGTGGTAGAGGGGGGAGGGAGGGAGGGAGGGAGGGAAGGGGCAGGGGGAAGTGTTTGGGTTTGGGTTGTTTGGGAAGGGGGGCTGTGTTTTGGTGGCCATCGTTTTTAAGTTTTGCCTTACCAAGGCAGGAGATGAAGCCAAGAACATAAGTAAACAACAAACTTCCTTATGGAATGATTAAGCAGAGAGGAAACAGCTTTGCAATATTACAAAGTGGGAAAGTTATCCAAGACCTGGAACCTTTTCCATCCTAATTCTGTCTTACTGAGATTAAGTGTTGGTTGAGTGGATGCAAATATCTGGAGAACACCAGTTTCAGTGGACCACAACAACCCAGCTTTTAAGTTTTACTTACTATTTTTTTCTTTTGAGATTTTAAATCTTCCAGTGCATCATCTAAAAGAAGGACAACATACATTAGTTTTCAAATACAAATAAAAGATTTCAGCACACTCTAAACACTGACTTTGCCCTGTAAGACCACAAAAAATTACGCACTGACCACTACCAATCCTAAACACCAGTAAACTTTGTATAAAATAACTATTTTACGTGAAAATAAATCACTTAAAATGCTGAAACAGCTTATAAATTATAGCCCACCGTTATTACTTTAGAGTTATAACTATTAAAAAATTTTATGTACCATTTCCTCATTAAGCAAACCAATTCTAGCCAGTGCCCTGCTTTGACCTACATTAAAACTGGTACAACAATGGACCAAATACACTTAATCTCATGAGTCAAACTACAAAAAAAAGCTTGAGGTCTAAGCATTAATATATGAGTATCAGATTTACTGGCTTCAGTATGTCACATAAGCCTCTTAATACATACCAGTTTCAAATGCCAGGTCAACTCTGAGCTTTAGAACTCAATGTATTTCATCCTTTCTATACTTTCAGACTACAGCAAACTCCCCAGTTTTGTAAGAACAGCTACTAGAAGGTCATTTTACTACTAAATGCTAAGAGACTGTTACAACTAGTAGGCACAGCACCCAACCTCTCTAAGAGGAAGGGAAAGAAGAAAAGTCAAATGCACATGGGATTTTCTTTTAAGTCAATGTTTGCAGCTTGACAGTCATGGAAACCTCACTGTAATAAACCACCACCTAATGCAGAAGATGCTCTCAATAAAATAGCTTTCTATTACATCCTTCACAGCAAGAAGAGTTTAACAATAAACTTTACAACTTTCCCCCCCTTCTCAGCTCTACTGAACACTAGCAACTTAATTCCTGTAAAAACATAGCTATTTTTACTCATTTTTTCAGATTTCAAAGAAAGAAAAAGCTTCACAAAACTCCAAGACACAAAACCAAAACCCACCAAACTAAAAGTAATTTTTTTTCATCTTTCTTTATATATAAGTATGTCATACTACTCAAAGCTACTTTAGGAACACCATTACTTGAAAGTAAGGGAACAATTACTTGAACTTTCCAGAATGTAGAAACTCATTTTGACAGAATAAACCTCTTAATTAAATGTGAAAAATACTAAAACTGGACATGCACATATTTGAAAGCTTATGCAACAAAAGGGGAACTACAACAACCTGTATTAGTTAAGATAAATAAGACATGGAACAAGACCATATTTAGTACTGGGGTGGACCACAGAAGATGGGCAATTCCAGAAAGTGTGCATCTTCAAATTAGTAAGGTACCTTCCTTCATCAAATTTTACACTTATATTAGAACACAGTGTCTCATGTAGCCCCACAGAGATTAAGAGCTTGAAATGCACTGCAGTGCAGTGTGGTATCATGCAGCCAAGCAAGCAGCAGATACAGCCAATCATAGTACCCAAGTGCCTCAAACATCTTCAGGCGTGGCTCTCCACAAAGCTGTGCAACCACCTTAAAGTGTGGGTGTTTGTTTCTGATCACTCTACTTCCTGTATTCAACAAGAACCTCGTGAAACACCTGCCCCTTCAAATGTGGCCAAATGGCAATTACTGCAAAGTACTCTCAAGAAACCAATATATCTCATCTTTATTAAACCCACAGAACAAAAGAAATTCATATTAGAGAAGTCAATACCTGCAATATACCTCATTTATTTTCCCCACACTTTGGGACAGATCAGCCTAAATCTCCCTTAACAGTTGTTTTCCTGACCTGTCTTAAAAACTGAAATTCCATAATCTCTCTACATCACCTTTCCCAGAGTCTAGCTACGAATTTTCCTCATTCAGAACATGGTTCCTAAATCTGATGTATGCTGCTTATCCAGCACAGAGCTTTATAGTATTAAATAACCATCTCCAGTGACTCAATGCATTATATTAACTCATCCCAGAATAAAAGGGTAGCTTTGAGCCACTTAGTTGCCAATTTGCTCTCTCAGCTACACCTTCTCCCACTGTACTGCTGTTAACTCTTGTTTTAACATTTCCTTTTTCTTTTTCAAATACAAAACTTTTATCTTTGAGGTAAAACACTTCATTTTTATCCAATCTCTGGAAACACACAGATATAATAATCCCTTTAGGCATGTTCTATCATCTACTAAAAACCTTTATACACAGGTTCAACAAAAGCACCAGACTTGCTTGTATGCTCAAAACAGCAATAAAGACATTTAAGCAAACTAGAAAAACATACATACTTTTTTTCTAATTCAGCCATGAAATGCAAATATATATTCACCTTAGAAATGAATCACACAGCACCACAGAATAGATGGACAATTTTATTTCTACATAAAAAGGTATGTTCGGTGCTTGCATATCAAAACACAAACATTAAGTTTAAGAAAAATTCAAAAGTGATGTTTAACTCGTAAGCTGTCACAAATTAAATACATCATGTTGTTCTGCAAGTCATAAAACACAGTGCAACACTGAGGTTTTCCTGTATTATTGCTCACATCACCATGAGATATTGTTACAGGCTGGACTGCTTTCAAGGAAAGTCTCAAATGAATTCTAACTACTGCAGACAAGTGCCACAGATGTTGTTTTTAAATAGCATGCAGATTTATTCTAATGCAAAATTTAACAACTTTTTATATATATTTGAACACCTGCATTACTTTTTGGTTTTGTTACATGACTTCCAATTTTCCTTAGCTCTCAAAAAACGCAGAAACACCTGCTTATACCTTTCCCACTCAGGAAAAAAAGCTTGCTTTGGAGAACTTGTGAGAGAAAAGCTATCTTGACAAATAAATTAAAACATCTCCTATAAATCTCTTCTCATACATAACTGCTGGGATACTTGCAGATGCAAGTATCAAGGGAACTACTACTATTGTTTATATTTCCTTTCCCCTCGCTCCCACTTTTACACTATCTTTTATTCCATTACACTTTGACACATGCAAAGACAGGAGAAAGCTACCACAATTTTATAAGTGAAGTGAAAAACCAAGCAGTTTCCTTCCTGTTCTTTTATGAACCATGTGGTAGAAACAAGTTCAGCTAATACTACCCATTTCAGTACCAACTAAAAGACTACCTTTGTCTTTCCGGAAGCCAAATGATCAAAGGCATTTACATTATCATAGCAAGCATCACTCTTATCTAGCTCCATATTCTTAAAAAAAAAAATACTTACTATTCCTTTCTGTCCGTTTGGAAAAGAAGAAAATGAGCAGTGTTCTTATAAACCAGATTCTTTAAAACAGAAAGAAGAATTATATTAATTAAAATAAATTACAGTAAGGATTACTGGAGTCATTTAGCAAACAGAACATTTATCAGATGACATTTCGTTTTGCAAATACAAAGAACAGAAATCTTCAAACAATATTTATATAAAAACCTAAAAATTAAATTAGCATCTTGTCAAGGCATCAACATTGCTCTAAATAAAATGCTCTTTTCCATTAAAATTTAACCAAGTATTACTAAAGGTAGAAATACTAAGGCAGCAGTTGCAAGTAACATTGTCACTTACTAAAATGTTCAGCTGAAAATTACACAGTCATCACTTCTTATTTGATAGATTTATTATTCATGTTATCCAGAAAACCAAGCTTATAAGCTAAGGCCCAAAATTACTACCTGGGAGATCTGCAGGAAGAATTCAATACCAATGAAAACCATGAGATACAGCTATTGTACAAATACTCTCCAAGCAGAGTTAACTGACCTGAGTCCTTATGATTTTACAGAGCTCTGAATCCACTCAGCTTCTGTAGGGTTTCAGCTGACTTAGCTCAAACAGAGTAGTTTATTTCAAGATAAAGTCAAACTGATCTATGACCATGTTATAGAGGTCTCCCTGCAATCATCATGACTTCATCTGCTTTAAATCTTAGAATTGCTTATAATTAGGTTGACACTTTTCCTGCTAAGTTATTCAGCCTAAGCCAAGCAGCAAACCTCATACTTCAAGCCACTCCAAGGATCTTATCCAAAACCCTCCTAATGTCAAGCATTAAATAACAGAGCCTAAATTAGCAATGTTCTGCTTAAGAAAAAAAAAATCTTTTGCCTTTATATAATGGTTCCCCAGTTCAAAATGCCTTCAAGTACTAACACAACCTGAGTTAGGCATGTTAGATGAGGCAACTGGAATGTGAGAGTAACCTATCCAACGTAAGAGAAACAGAGAAAGAAGTTTAAATATTCCAGGTTCAAAGATATGCTATAATAACTACTCTGAGAATACAGATGGGTTTGTCTGCTTACATATTGCAAAACGTGTCTTCATAAAGTATCAGAAGAAATAAATGTTTACAGGGTTTGAATTGCCCTAAATACCATGTTATATAATAAAAAGCATTATTTCTTTTTTAATGTATGTTAAAGAGTCTTCTACCAAAAGCTGTACTCTAAGTTAATAGATATGGCAGGACTTCATGAAATAAGAAAAACATTTCCTCTTTAAGAACTTTGAGGTGAAAGTTTAATAGCAGACTATTTCAGACCAATTTTACAAAATAAAACCATATTTCTCTGAAAATCAGAACACGCAAGATTAAACAATTCAAATAAAAATCAGTTCAAGAAGAGCATCCTTCTAACATGCTAACTTATTTATATTTCTTCAACTTTTCAAATATTTCAACATACATTTAAAATTAACCAAGTTATATTCCTAAAACTTAACTTCCTCTACCAGCATCAGTAACTTGCTGAGACCCTGAGGGACTGACCTAAGGCAGAAATAAGTTGGTGACTGACTGCAAGCTGGAAAAGTCAGACATATTCCAGTTTGATTAGGGCTGAAAAATCTCTAGAGCTATTACTGGGTGGCACCAGGCATTCAGCATGGAGTCACCTCTTGACCGAGCACAAAGACAAGCTGGCAGCTGCTTGCCATTCATATCTGCCAAAAAAAGCTGAAGGGGAATAGCTTAAGAAAAAAAAATCTGATAAACAGTTGTAAGTCATAGAGAACAACAGTCTAATTCTAAATGTTAGTAAGCCAATATCCAAGTTGGAATTTTACAGAGAGTCATACTGAAAAAAAGCAGAATTGGAAGACAAACTAGAGAATAAAAATCCAATGTGAAAATTCACACCACAGCACTAGAAGTCATCTCACCTTCAATAACAAAAGTTTTCATTTCTACACTAATCCTAACACAACTATGTGAAAGAGAGCTGGTAATACTTTCTCTTCTACAAGCCTTTCCTATTAGCATGAGCAAGCCTTGCACACTCACAACAAAGACTTTAGAATGCTTGTCCTTAAGAACAAAATCAATTCACGTTACTGCCAAAGATTAATTTGAGCTCTAATTTCTATATTAATCCTTTCCAGTCAAGATACTGCTGCCCATGTATCTTCTCCACAGGATTCCACAACAGCATATTAGCACATTATGCATAACACCATATGACATACAAAAAGCATCTTCAAGTTGTTTTTTTTTTCCACGTTATGCTGACCCACACTAATCAAACTTGCAAAGCCTTAAATACTTACATTTTACTTTGCGTTTAAAGATAAAGCTAGGGCACTGATAAGTCATGTTTTCATATAAAGATGCTGTACAAATATGGAAAGTATATACAACATTCATTTCAGCAAATTAGTAAATGCACTGTGCTCCCCAACGGTAAAAAAGATGCTCAGTAGGCTGCTTTCCCCTCCTTGATCTGAGGGAAGGGGAGGCAGCAAAGCAGTTGTTTAGTGGGAGCCCATTTTGTTACTTTGGAAAAGTAGCTTTCTTAGAAAACAAAAGCCACTCATCAGGACGAGCAGCTAATCAGCTCAGCGGAACAAAAATGTTACCAATACTTTCTCCTGTTCACATCCACTGAACTCTGGATATTTCATTATTGAAGTAAACAGTCAATGATTTTCCAGAAAAACAGCATATTATATAAAACTAGTCTTCAACATACTTAGGTTGATGACCTTTCAAGTCAATTCTGTGTTAACACATTTACTTTAATAGGTAACAGTAAGTTTCTCCATTCATTCTTGCATTTTCCCCTGGTTTATATGCTACATTTTATCTATAGGTGACATACCTTAGGTTACTTTCATATAGAGATGTCACTTTCCAACTAGCAGTAAAAAAAAACCCCAAGATAATGCTCTTCTGCTTATACTACATTACCTTGCAGCTGCTCAGATATAGGTCTCTCTCTAGGCCTGGCATAATTTTGATAGGCCAAATAACTTTAGATCCTATCATCTTTTGATGATAAGACTTCGTTCCAGACCCATGAGAGACATTCCCCACAAAGAAAGTGTCTGCCTAACTATTTGGATTTATTTTAGAAGAAAAAAAATTCAGCAAGTTATGATATCTCAAGGATTGTCAAAGTAAACCCAACCCCCTGCTGAGATGCATTTTCCATCTCCTTTTATCAAACGGACAGCAGTTAGAAAATAAAAAAGGCATATTTACTTACATGAATGGAAATGCAAAAAATGGAAGTGTCATTGTCAACCTTGCTGTCCATTCGTCAGGAAGACACCACAAATATACAATTAAGCAAGTAACAAGGTAAAGGAGTGAGGAGTAGAGAAGCAGCCCTCCAACCCATAGTTTCTGTAGCCTCTGATTTTTTTCTCTAAATTCTTCTAATGTCTGTATTTCCTGTAAATAAACAGGGTTCAACCTTATTAGTGAAATTAGTAGGTGGTTTTACTAAGCTGCCTTTAAATGTTTGCTAAAATCAGCCCTATCAGTCTGATACTTGATTAGAATAAAGTCAAGCAGTTTTTTGATAAATGACAATATTTGCCCAAAGATAACTTCCATAGCATAAATACACCACACTATTAAGATTATGATATGGGCTACCTGCACTGTATTAGCAACTGGAAAGAAATGTTACAAATCAGCACTTTTTCACAATTGTATTAGTATATCTGGGTGGGACAAGTGAAAAATGCTAATACCTTATGAATGGCAATCTTTACAATGACATAAATCAATGCCAACCATACTCTGCATTTTAAAACTTTCATCAGGCACCTGTGGAATTTTAAATGCCTCTAATGCTTTACTACTAACATGGGAAATTGCTGAAACATCTCCATTATTTCATGTGTTTTCCTCTCAGTACCTTCCTCACATTAAGAGTGAAATCCTGAACATCTGTATGATGCTTCTGGTATATTAATAAGTGAGTGAGCAACGCTCTGCTGTGTTAACCATTTTGACTGTATTTCAAGTGACAACAGGAGTACTCACACTTTCATCATAAGGAAAACAAAAAATATCAGCAGCATACTTCAAAACAGTTAATTTCCCCATAGAGTACAGACATCTGTCACAAATGCTGGCAAAAAATCACAATTGATTACTGAACCATCTATTCAGTTTTTCTGCCCCTAACCTTACTTACTACTATCACAGTTACAACTTCTACACATAAAACCATACATTGAAGCTTTTCTAATCAACCTGATGAACGGAACTTAGCATTGGTGACATTTTCCATGACACGGGACTTTAACCACTAGTGATAAATAATTCTGTAATCAAGGCAGCTTCACATTCATTCCTATTTCAAGCTCTCTAAATAAACAGTTGAACTGTAGTTTCTCACTATCTATTATACAGTATGGGTATTTTTTAAATGACTAATAGTAAGGGGGGAAAAGGCAGCAATTCCTCTGAAACTCAGAATCTCTAGTACTGGAATAATAACTAAAATAATTTAAAATTTTATTACAGTGTTTTGGTTAATGTGAAAGAAATACATGGCCAGCAAAAGGGATGCATATTTCTTAAAAAAAAAAAAATCAAACAAAACACCAAAAAGCAAACACATACCTTATCTATTTTTTCTAATACTTCTACAGTGGATGGCTTTGCCTGCTTACAAGAGAAAGAACAAAGATATTAATCTCACTTCTAAAAAAGTCAGATTTTTGAGGATTACTGTACATTAACAGCTACCTAACAAAAAGACATATTCATAATAGATTAATAAATTATCTGTTTTACATAAAGGTCAGAAGTTTTCCTACTTTAATAGTGACAAATAGAAGGGATTATAGTCAATCACTATTTTAGAGTTGGTATTACTCTTAACTCAAGGCTCCTCTCTTACATCACAAAGGATGAAAACCTATAATGCACATACACCAATAATGAATGTGTGGGTGGGAAGCAAAACAAGAACAGAATTCATGAGTGGAGGAAATAGGCAAAGTAAAGAGAATATATAAAGGAAGCCCTAACCTGAGTACTTCAGCTTTTTATTACTCTTCACTCTACACAAAGACACATGGTCTAAATAAATCATAAGCAACTGCAAATAAATGTTATCTCCAGTAAAATCCCCCTAGGAGCAACTTGAAATCCACCTCCTAGGAATCTTTCCTAATTCCTGAAAACTATCAAGCCATAATCTTTCCCCACCCTTCACACCACAAATTCAAAAACCACAGCCCACACCACATCACCATGAAAACGAGTTTCCTTTACACAAGACTGATATTTCACCTAAACTTTCATCTTTAAAGGAGTTTTGTATGGGAAGCTCAAAAGTCAATTGCTAATAAGCAAAAGCAAACCTAGACTCAAACAAATCACACCTGCTAGGAGAGTAGTCAAAAATCTCATGCCTCTTCTTCCTCATAAACTCAGTACACCCCTCAATAACATACAAGCCAACAAAAGCAGACAGGAAGACAGACTTGTACAGGTCTAAGTAGCTACCAAAATATGTGTTAAAACAGACAGAATGATATTCTGCATCTATCTCATTTTGACCTAAAAAAGCCACCAATCTTTCAAGTCACAGATGCTGCAGTATCTATCCCGCTGAAGGGCCACAAAATTATTTAGACTTACAGAAAGAGTTAAAACTGAATTTTTAAAAGTTAACCAGACCAGTGCCAGACTGATACAGCAAAGGAAATAAAAGACAACAACACAGTTTCACAGTTTAGTGATTTGGAGAGAATACTTCTGGACATGGGATGTCTCACTACTGGATTTTTAAATGACATTCATGGGAAAAGTTTAGCACTAACGGTCAAGCAACAGGCATTAAAGAAACATGCCCTAGGTACTCCCATCTTCTAGACTAAAGAAGATTATCCTGTTACACGATTTTACTTACCCTCCATCTTGAAATCAATCCACCCATCTTCAATTGTGGACAAATGTTGGCAGAGCTATCAATCTTCTACGAGAATTCACAGCTAGAAATAAAGCATTAAGCACTCAGGAGCAATCTAATAGCATACTGAAGATTCACAAATTCATTTCAACATCTAAAGAAATCAAAATATTGCATAAAGCCATTTTCTAGTTATCTACCTATGTGTTATTTTTACATCCAGCGTTTAGTTTCAGAGGCCATCTTGTAAGCCAGTTGATCAGCCCTGATGAGGCCAAACTTATTTTTACTTTGGAAATACCTAATCAGGTTGGAGTCCTCAAAAACAGAGACACAAAATTACTGCTAAAAGAGTCATCAAAACCCTCCAGCAGAACAACAATTTTAAAAACTTACTACTGAGCAGGATTATTTAAGAAGTTGATTTCCAGTTATTTCCTCTGCTGCCCACAAGCATAACTCAGTGTTCCTTTTCAGCTGTCAGTCCAGGCATCCAGCAATAATATCCTACTGTTCGTGAGAAAATTTATCAAATAAATCTACTTCCTTTTTACCCCATCATCAAAAAGAATGTACTGGACAGCACTATTGTTGTTCTTCGGTATGATCTGTTTTAAGTTCAAATAATCAAGTTCAAAGAGATTTCACTTGCTAAATGAAAGCAGTACATTGGCAAGTCTTCCCTGCACACAACCCACAGTGCATTATCAGCACACCAAATGACTCTGACAGTTCCAAAGGTGCAAAAGTAGCTCACCTGACCTTACACAAACCTGGAACCCTTGAACAACACTAATTCAGTGACCTGGGTCTAAGTTCCTGAAACAAAAGTGTAGCAACTTTCTATCAGAAGGTAGCTGGAATCAACTGACTTTGAACCTCAGTGTAGCAGAATTTCTTTCTGCTCATCTAATTTACAAGTGTTTTACCTAGTGAATGAAAAAGTAATCGGTTCCTAACAACGCCAACAGTAAACTGGGGGTTCACCAACCGAGGTTCAAACCTTTTTCATTCTGGAGTGAAACAGTAAGACATTGAAACAAAGCACTTATCTAGCTGGGCACACATATAAGTGATTATTATCTTGTTTATTAAGTTACCTTCAGCAAAAAATCCAAATTTGTTTTCAAATTGTCTAAGGCTGTTAGAACAAATTAATATAGACCACTCACTAGCAGGAACACTACTGTAGTATGGTAACCTCCTCACCTTTTAAGAAAACCAAGGCTTCAGAATCCAGAACTAGAGGCCCTGTGATTTCAGAAACCAATCCTTAAAAATAAGGAAACCCATATTTGAAGTGCTGCCAAAAGGAAGCTATAACAGATGGGCAAATTAGCTCTGCTGCTGCCGAATTACCAGCACAAAGAGGCGAGCTACAGAAAAAGCACTATTACCCCTTGGGCTCTTGAGCAAATTCTCAAAATAATCACTACTACAGCAACTCACCTCAGTAAAACAGCAGGTTGGGATTTTTTCAAACACACAGTCTAACATAGAGAATGTTACACAATTGCCCCTTTGCAGATACAGGTGAGCTTTTGCACGATGGTATTGCAGTAGATGTGAGCAGACACTTTCTTCCCTAGTATTCCCTAGACAAATAGCTTTCCTATTGTTTTGTAATAAAGACACAGCCAATCAAGAAGTCTGTAAAACTAGCACAAGGCTCCCAAATCTAGTTTGCTTCCCTAGCATTGCCACTACTGTTAGGAGCAATGGTAGCTCTCAGTCATGGACATAAGTGACAGAGATGCTCATGCAGTCTTTGTGTGTGCCACTTTCCTTCAAGTCACAGTTTGAGAACATCTGCAGTAGAAGTGTTAGAGGATCTTCTGAGCACAGGTTATCCGTGAGATATTGGTCACACCAACTTTTATCAATAATACATTCACAGTGTTACTTCTACACAAGTGTTTTTAAAATATCTGGAAAATAGGTGGAAGAGAAACGGGTCTGACAATTGTCACTGTACATATGATTTTACGAGAATTATGACGATGACAGGCTTTATATGTGCTGCTCTGCAAGACAGTAATACTCCCAAAACCCTTCCCCAAAGAGGTATTAAGGGATTAGGGCCACTGGATGCACATTTACAGTTCGGTCACTGAATCCTTAGTTCGGAGATACAGAATTTTTTATGATTTCTGTGGAGTGCCTCAGATGTTTTCCTTTCTTTCCTCCTCTTTTTTTTGACACGACAACACAAGTTGTCTTCAACGGTTTCAAACTCTCCTCCTTCTTCCTCATCTACCACTCCACATACCTGTCCCTCACACAGTAACCATTCATGGCAAGAGTTCTCCTTCCACAAGTTGCTTGCTTCCCATGCTCTAACCAACAAATAATTACATAGTACTTTTCCCACTCTGAAGACTACACTTCTTTAGCACTGAGCTGTGCACTCCACTCACTAAGCACTACTGCAATTGGACTTACTTCCACAAACATTATCACTGATTTAACACACAAGTAAGATAGCCGCAATATTTCCTAATCCGGGGCTTAAAAATGACAATAAAATTGTTAAAAAACACTTAATATAGAAGCTTAAGAAAACACTACTACCAATTTTATTACCTGACTCTCTCAAAAAAAATATTTATTTCTTGATAGGAGCTCCTCTACTCCAAAAACATGTAAGTTATTAAAAAGCAAAAGTGCTAGACTAAGAGTACCACAGCAGAAAAAGTTTCTCTTTGAAAGAGGGATGAATCATGCTTGATTACGGAAGTCATCCACCAACCCATCCGCCAAGAGGGAGAAAATAGTTTGATGATCTCATTTCACTTTTATCAAGTCTCAAATTTCTTCAAGCCTGTTGATAATGTTTTAAGATTAAAAGTTCTCAAAAAAAATCAGTCTCCCAAGTAAATTTTAATAACTGACATGCTGAAATTCAAGACTCAATAACGCCAAGAGAAGACATATTAAAAGAAAAAAAAGGAAGTTAGAAACTTGTCATCAAGGCCTTGCATACAAACATATGGACCTTTCCCCTGAAGGAATGGGCAATGCTTTTTAAATGAGGGGTTTTGTAAGCTTAGTGACTTCACTTTATGTAAATACTTTTAAATATTTATCATTACAAAGAACACAAGTTCTACCGTTCAAATTGAATCTCCAGTTCTCCCACAATTTACTGACCTCAGAAACCTCCAGTGGGACCATAAAGTTTCTCCAGCTACGAGTGCCGAGGACAAGGAAACAGGCAAAAGAAAAGCATAAGCATCACCCAACACGTACTGCTGGCCGGTTCTAGGTCCTCCCAGTTAAAATACGACACTGAACTTTTTTCCCATTTAAACTAGGCTTTCAGCTGTTCCTGTTCGGAAGCAGCCTACAGAGGTCTATACGCTTTGCAGAGCCTTAATTAAAAAGGCAAATTAGTTCCCCTATGGGCTGCACAGCGGTGGAGCGAGGAGCGGCTGGGTCAGGCGCTGTTTCTGAAGCCCAGCCCTGGTGCGAAGCCTGCGGCCGCCGGGGCCGAGGGAGCGAGCGAGCCCCGGGCACGGCGGGCGGGCGGAGCTCGGGGGCGGCCCCGGCCGGTCCCTGGGACAGCGCACGGCGCCGCCGCACCGCCGCGCCCGGGCGGGCCCAGTAGGGCCCCACCGCCCCCTCCCCGCGGCCGGCGGCTCCTTCCCCCGAGGCTGCACCCCGGCCGCCGCCCGGCTGCCCACGGCGAGG
>NW_020884877.1:12358504-12387485 GCF_003945725.1 Corapipo altera | reverse complement strand
AAACACCTGGGGCGGGAGCGGCGGGAGCGGCCGGGGAGGGTTGGGCGGTTGCACCGTGCGGGACCGGACAGCGCCGTGCCCGACCGGCCGCTCCCGCCGCGCCTCGAGGCCCGGCCGGGGCGGTGTCACGGTGCCTCGGGCGGCTGTGCCCAGGAGAGTCGAAGCGGGCGGGTCTCGAAGGCTGTCACCGTCCTCCTGCGGCTCTCGCTGGTCCCTGTTCGCAGAAAATAAAGGTGTTTTAACGCTAAAACCGAGGAACATGAGGGTCAGGCTGTCATGTGGGGGGTTGCCCCGGCCTCCTGGCGCTCTGCAGATGAAGCGGTGCTGACAAAGGCGGCGGGCTGGGCATGTGTTCTCCAGGCGGAGGCTGGAGTCCCCTGAGGGTCACAGCAGGGGGATGCTCTCACTGTCCCTTTCATTCCAGTCGGCAAATGTTGAACATATTTGGAGAGAAGCAGAACTCTGTACTTCTTTAATTTACATTGCTGTAATAACAGCGTTCCTCTCCCTTGGTCCTCTATCAGTTTTCTTAAGCGGCTGACACCCACCACCTGCCTCACACCGAGAAAACAGAGGAACAATGAACACTTGCTCTGTTTGCACTGTGTTTCTGACAAAGTCTCCGGTGCCCTGCTCGGAAGTTTTACCACTACAGTTATACAAGTGGGTGCGTGTGCACAGATGTGGAAGGAAGTCCTTCAGAGTGCCTTGAAGTAGAAATTCCTATGCAGAAGCTGTACACCTGCAGCTGACCGTGCATTGTTGAACTTGCTGTGTGTAACAGCGCATCATAGGACATCCTACACATGTTGGGGCTTTTCCAGTTGTGGTAGTTGATCCTGGTCAGCAGGCAGACACCTCCACAACCTCCTGCTTGTTCCCCCTCAGGAGGATGGGGGACATACTAGGATGAGTAAAAGTCAGAAATCTCATGGGTTGGGTTAAAAGAAAGTTTAGTAAGTGAATGAAAGAAAAAAAAAAAACAATGCAAGGGAAATAACTAACCACCTGCCCTAAGCAGACTGATGCTCAACCAGTCTTCAAGCAATTATACCCTGGAAGACAAACTCTCCTACCTTCTTATTCTGCTACCCCAGTTTTACTGCTGAGCATGATGTTATGTGGTATCGAATATGCATTTGGCCAGTTTGGGTCTATTGTCCAGGCTGTTTTCCTCCCAAAATTCTTGCCTATCCCCAACCTACTCACTGAGAGATCAGAGCATGAAAAAGATAAAGCCTCAACACTGCGCAAGTGCTGTTCAGCAATGATCAAAACATTGCTGTGTCATCAGTGCTGTTTTAGTCACAGAATACAACAAACAGCAGCATATGGGCTGCTGTGAAGAAAATTAAGGTCATCTCTGTACCTCAATTTTGAAAATAATTCAAATTCAAACAGAATAGGCAAGGATTTTAGGCTAGAAGAGGACAAACAAGATATCCCACCACCTTTCCAGGCAACACAATCGGCTTCAAGCTTTAAGTGGTGGAGCTGCTGAGTCTGATTATCTGCCAGGCATTCATTCTTAGTTTTGACATTGGGAAAATAACCCTTTTAGGTTCTGCCAGTGTTCGGAGTGAATCTAGCTACTTTGTATTATCAGCTAGTTACAGTATCAGCTAAGTAACAACTTCATCTGCGTATCCGGGTTTAGAATGGGCTTCAAGTTCATTTGAATCAAAATAATGGCAGTCAGTGCAGAGCCACTGATCATACCAGAAATACTCCGCTATCAATTACAGAGGTGACCTAGATCTACAGCTTTATTTTCCTCATTGAGACCTAGACTATGCCTTCCTTTCCAAGTGGAAAAAAGACTCAGTGACTGAGCCTCTTCTTCTCTTCAGCTTGCTCTCTAGAGTCACTTCTACTTAAATCTTAAATAGTAATAAGGACTATCACTCTGCTGAGAGAATAATTTTCAGATTAAATACAGCTAGTATTACAGATTAAATACAGATTAAATAGTCCATTTCTGGTTTTGATACTTCGAAGTTGCATGTTGCTGGAGAGAATCTGATTAAAATCTTCATCTTTAAGCTAACATATTTAAGTGTGCTGACATCTTTTTCCATGTTGTAGCATAATATCCATTTAAAATAAATGCAAATAATGATGATACTGTGTTTAAAGGCATTTTGAAATGCTGTGGGCAATACTGATGTCTCCAAGAAGTTGTTTCTTTTTTTCTTTTTCTTTTTCTTTTTTTTTTTTTAATACTTTAAAGTCACTACAAAATTCAGCCCTAATCAAGGCTGAACCAGAATTGTGAGGGAGATCCCAAGCTCTACTTCTGTCCTTGGGCCCTTGTGTTTTATGCAGGCTTACTCCATGAAGTTCTAATAACTGCTGTTCAGTTATGAATCTGTCTAATTGACAGTTTAAAAAAAGAATTGTTAGCTACCATTACTGAACTTTACTTGCAGACAAGCCTCTCAGCTGTGTGGTGTTATATGATAGTATGCAGCTACCTGTTTGTGTAAGCACCAAGATCTACCTAAAAAAAGGATATTATGCCCATGTAGCTGGTGAGGATGAAAAAACTGAGTATAAAAATGTAACTTTGAGTCAGTCAGCTTCAAATTTCCATTAATCTGGTTCAAAACTGCCCCCTACAGAGTATTTGAAACTCTTAAATAAAGTCCATTCAAACACCTTCATTATCAGTGTGACTGGTGTTTAACCTGACTCTACATAACCACTCCAACAACAGAGTACATCTTCAGAATCTTCCCCAGCATCATAGACAGCATTTAGCACTTTCAGTCCCTCTATATGTAGAACACTGAATGACAAATTTATTTAAAAACCCCCAAAAAATAAACTTCCCTTAAAATGTTTTGGTCTCACACCCTAAGATCACATTCAAGAAGAGTTTTCCCATGGTATCATTCGTAGCACTCCTATATTTTAACAATATATGTAGCCTAGTAGTCCAATTTATTTTTCTAAATAAATACATGGGTCGGTTCATCACTAGGAAAATGCTGGCTTGTTAAGAGAAATTTAATGTTTCCAACCCGTGTTTATTTGGTGGGTTTTAATTAGTATTTTAAAACAGACTCTTTCAGACTTCTCTGGCTGGTGAGCCCATGTAGATGCTGGGAATTTTTAGGTGCTGAAACTGAACCTGTGTTTACATTGCAAATGGAGATTTGACTGCAGAAAATGAAGGTACATAGATAACCTAAAGATGACAAACTCCACCACTCAAACCACTATTGACTGTGTTCTTTGCCATCTCACCATTTCTTTCATGTCATGGTTGTTGGGAATTAGATGCTGCCATTTGCTGCATTGCTCAGATTGAAACTAGGGTACTGTGTCCCAGTTAGGTTTGAGTCAGCCCTCTGTGCTCATCTCTCTACACCACAGGGAATTCCTCAAGAGCACAAGCTTCCTCATGCCCTGTGGGCACCTCGGTGATCAAAGCAAGCCCAAGTTCTTTGGGACACAGTCCAGGCACTCCTTGCTCTGCTCTCCACCTGCAGAGCTACTCTTCCACCACTAATGGAATGAAATGGGTGTCAGCTTTTGGGTGGTTGCAGTGCCCTTAACACCCCATCCTCAGCTGAATGTACCTCAATCAGTGGTGTTAGTGGAAGACAAAATTTAATCTAGTTATCAATGGGCCATGTGCCTCAAGGCCCGGATTCTGTTTCTCTGGATCTTGAACTGAATGAGTGCTAACTGTTATTTTATAAATGACACATTTCACACATTTGTGAATGTCCTGCATAATTCAACTTTGGGAAAACGTATATAATTGCGTTTATTTATATTTTATATTTATATTATATTTATAATATATTTTATAAAGTAATTTAGGAACTTTTTTTAACCAAAGCAAGAAAATACATATGTAATTAATAACTTTTGTGAGGGTATATCTGTAATAAAAGTTACATCAAGCCTTTACATAACTGACATGACTGACTGTGATGACTCCAGACTATTTTCTCGTCTTGTTTTGTTGTAAGTTTCAGTTAAAATTGGGACTGGGAAAAGAGCCAGAGAAAGTTGTTTTGCAGAGCCCTAATAGAGGGAACCACAGAGCTAGAAAGAGCTGAGGCCTGAAGCCACAAGGCAGATATAAATTGGAAGCTACAAGAAAGGCTTAAAAATGGATTAACCAAATAAACTACGTTTAATTTGTGACATTTAAATAATTTCAAAACATACAAAAAAAGTGGCACTCCTGAAGCAGGGTGACTTCAGTGACATATTTTGGCAAGATGTGCTTTAGAAATGTGTTCTGCAACAATGACACTGAGAAAGATATTATAGCTTTGATTTAATTTTTTATATGTAATAGTATACGCTTCTTTCAATATTCTGATCCAACTGTAACATTTGGAGTGTCAGATGTCTGTGTTCTTACAGTGGCCTCTAATTCCCTGAGCCTTTCAGTGTATTATCATGCAAGGCATTTGAATGCTCCATGACTTTCATTAAGCCCTTTTTTAAGGCTCTTCCAATAAATTATTACCTCAAAAAGAAGTATACAATCCATTAAGTCAAAAGATATAATTTCAAGTGAATGGCTCATACAAAAAGTTCTCACCATTGCATACAGTCATCAGAAAAAGCCAAGAATACTTTCTAGTCCAGAAAGTATTCTTGTTGTAAGACCTTTGCTTTTGATTAATAATTATTATTACTCTTACTATTATTACTACTACTTACTGTTGCTATTGCCACTGCTATCACTGCCACTGTTGCTGCCCCTATTGTTACACAACTATTGTTGTTACTTATTATTACAATTGTTACTATTATTATTTCTATGGTTATTTTGCTGATTATTGTTCTGTGGCAGATGTAAACATTTAAACCCTTTAAATAAACAAATAAATAAAAACATAAATATCCTTCCGTCTTAAACCTCTTGATTGATACCCTAGAATGTGAACTTTTCCATACTTGAAAGACCATCAAGTTTAAAGCAGGAATGACGGCTGTTCCTCATTTGAATACTACACATCTCTGGCAATATGTTTAGGAACATGCTTAAACTTTGGATTATTTTCTCACCACACTGAAAGTGACTTCTTATAAAACACTGAAATGCATATGTCTGTTCTGTTATTAAGATCTCATGAACAAACAGAAGAAGCTTAGTGTGAAATTGTCACATGAGAAGCAGAAAGATGGTTTTGCCTCTGTTTGAGATAAGTCATGGTTCAAATCATGTGTGGAGTTTTATACACATATAAGTACATCCCCTTCCCTGATGGGAATGACTTCAAACTTCTGACCCTTTAATGGCTAAAATGAGTAATTTATGTTTATAGTTATAAAAATGACTGTATAACAATAACTCAGTGTTCTGTAAAAAGCATACTAAATCAATTTTCCCTGGTTTCCAAGTGAAAGCATGATTATTCTCACTGAAAATATTTAAGCTGTACTAATACTTAACCCAGTTATATTATTTTTGCTTCCTGGAGCAGTTTGCTCTTTAAACAAATTAGGGTTCTGATTCAACAGGATTCGTCCTCTTTAATAAACACAGAAGTACATCCTTAAATTTTATTAACAACTATTTCCTTGAAGCTAAATAAAATAAAGAATACTTTCCACAAGCCTTTTTAAAATGGCTGTGCCTACTGGGCAAAGTTGAAACTAATCCAACAAAATGAGGGCAAAATTATGAAATAATTTGAATGAAACTCCTGTTGACCTTCAGAGGATTTTTACTTGAATAAGAATAAAGGAATCTGGAACTAAATAAATGTGATTCAAGAGGTGAATGAGAACGTGCTGTTCTTACTGCAGCAATTCTTCCTTCCAGAGCAATGTATGTGTGTGCAGAGCACAGGTAAGTGCAGGAGGAGTGCCCCATTTCTGCTGAACCTGAGTGCATTTTAATGCTTTCTTATTAGTCAGGCTGGAGGAGACAAGCAATGAGAAGGAAAGTTCTAATTAGTACATACATTTTGCTTCTGATAACTGCTCAAAGTGGTAGATAGAACATTACCTACGTTAAATGCATATCATACATACTCCTGATTGTTACAAGAGCTTACTTTAATGAAGTATTAAATTTACATATAAAATTGTTTTCAGCGAAGTAAGAAGAACTGGATCTGCTAATAAGCCTTGTTCTGGTTGGAAACCAAACAGAACCACAGAGTCCCAGAATGCCAGAAATAGGACAATAAATATTTCTGGCACAATTTCAAAGGTGCATAATGCCAGACACAGACATGTAAAAATAATGGCAAGCTCTACAGAGATTATAAAAAAAATAAAATCACAGTTCGTAATTCATATAATCATGTTAAATAACAGGCTTATAAACCAATTCTTATAATAAAATCCACATGTAAAAGTATCTGTGATTTCATTCAGTTAAAGATGGCAAATATTAGAGCTCCCCTTGAAAGCAAATATATATCTTGCAAGCTGAAGGACAATGCTTTTTGTTCATGTTTAATGGTATAAGCTCTGCTAGTCTTTTCACACTTGATTTTTCAAATAACTTTTTAAAGAATGTGAAATTTGAAAGCATTCAGAATTTTAGAACATATTTCAGCTACTGAGTATCCTTTACCACAACTACTACTGCTTCAAGATTAGATAATTCAAGATCAGAAATTACAGTCCCTTCACATGCAAAACTCCCAGGCAACATGATTTTCACATAGTATGTCATACCAATATATGTCTGAAACAGAGCTTGAATTAATTATATCAGCATGATGTAAAAATAAGAAACCCTTTCTCAAAATAAATCTATTACATTAAATGCATATAGAAGTTGGACAAAAAGCAGATCTTCTACTGTAATCACTCCAGTAACTTCAAATGGTAGGATTCAAAGTCATTCCAAGCCTGCTTTGGCTACACAGAGGTGCTTAGACAACATTAATGTGCCTTGGATTTTAAAAACATACTTGGGAACTGGCATTTCAGAGTAATGAGTTGGGGTTTCATTACACATTTTTGGGGTACTCTCCATATTCCAGTCATAAACTGACCCATGATCAACCAGTGAAAACTAATGATAAAAGTGTAATGAGCCAAAGGTAAAATGCAGATGAGATGCGAGGGAAGAGAAAAATCTGAAATAAAACTTTAGTTCTTTAGGCAAAATAAACCAGAATAAAATGCATTAGAAAAGGCGTATTTTCCAGCACAAGCAACACATCATATTTTGTCCTGTCGAGACTAAAGGAGGTTACCAAAAAACACAAATAGCATGTAGTGAAGTCTAGGACTTTTTTTTTTTAGGGCAAAATATATATATTTTTGTTAGGTCTGGGTTATATTGTTAAATTACATACGTTTATCAACACTAGATCCGTTCTTTCATGCCAGAAAATAAAAAAAAATACTGTAATACATTTTATGTTTGTCATTACTTAAATTCTTTCTGAAGAATAGTAGTTTTACTGCTACTAGTAATTTTCATTTAATTACCTTCAAGACAGATAGATGCTAATCTCAAACCTATTAACCTAAAACTAAGCGAAAACTTAGTTACTCTCATTTTTAGCTGCCAGTCTTAGCGATTTGTTCTTCCAAACATCACAACCTCTCTTCATTTTCACGGAAGTTCTAACACCATAGTGCACTGAAAAGATCTGTGAAAGATAATAACAGTCGGCACGTTGCTAATGAAGTAGTATCAATCTTATTGATTGATGCTTTTTGTTTCTTTCCAGGTATTTAAGATATAAACAGTTTGGTTCTGTCTCTGTTCTGTGCTTGAATGACCCATGGCTAGCAAATTGGGTCCTAGAATTCCTGGAAGCTTCAACAGAACAACTGTGCCTCTTATACCTCTCTGATCTATGCATTTACAACTAATAGGCTTTCCTATATGACTTGTTTGCTTACCATTTGATTTACCATGAAAATTTTCAGAAAGGCTTTGCAGGTTCAGGTGAGATACTGCAAGGGATCTGACTTTCAGCAAGTACTAATCATCTAACCTTTGAATATCAAGGGAGTTTTAAGTGTCAAGAGCAGAGGAATCCATTCACAGTTGTTAGGTATTTTTTAATCTATGCATCTTCCTACTTTTTCTAATTTTTAGGAAAATAACTTCTGATATACATAATTTACCCTTTTGGTTATAATATAGTTAAAAAATAAAAATAAATTTTTAAGTGAAAATTAATCATTACATTATTAATGAGAAGAGTGCAGGCACCACACGTATTTCTAACAATCTATAAATGCATTCCTACAAACTTGTTTATTGGATAAGTCTGGCCATAAATTGGCCAGGACACAGAACTTTATATGAAAAAAGCAGAACATTGAACAAAAACGTTATATGTCCATGGTATTAGATGTATAGTAAAGTAACCACAAACTCCTAAACATGTATCCCAAAATGCACAATCTTTATAATGAAAGGAAAAGACCACATCATATAACTGTCTTAACCAGGCAATTCAGCATTTAACTTGTTTATTTTTCAGTTAAACAAAATCCAAATATCTCTGGGGAAGACAATGCTAATAACAAACATAACCACATAAGCTTTATATAAGAAGTTCAATTTTAGCTTTAGTAGGGCCTGTCAAATTGGAAATTGTAATAGAAAACCAGTAAACCTTAATCAAATTCTATCACACAGATAGACTGGGCATTTTATTTTTACCCAGTTTGCCCCAGAATTTCTGGTCTGAGTCCTGGAATACTCCCATATTCCTTTGATATTATTCTTAGCTCTGCAAATAATTTACCATATTCTTAGCAAGGAAATTCTATCTTAGTAGAAGAAATTCTGCTTAATGAGCCCATTAGAGAAAATGAGGAATATTTGCCTTTTGTTTTTCTGGTGATGTTAAGAATTTTCTTGAGTATGTGATTCCCTACTGGTATAATTGTTGCTGATTTCCCTAAGAGCAGGAACAGCCTGCTCATGGAATAGTCAACTGCAGCCTACTGATTTTAAAACTCTCCTGAAGACACTGCTTTAGCAACACTTTCAAAAGTACGTGCATTTATATATATTTGTTGAATTAATTTGTATATATCTATAATAGTTCTTTGGGTTTTCACCCAGTGCTTAACTATTTTTATTACATTGGCATTATCTTGTGTTCTTTAACGCATGCTTTCCTTAACTTAGAATTTACACCTTCTCTATTCTTGGAGCATTGCATGAAATTAGACCTTAATCTTTCATCAGAGTCTAAGAAGGATATTTTAGCTGCATACTTCCCCAAAACTTGCTAGGTTTTTACAAAGTGGTAGGGGTCCACATCTAATGCAGGACTGAGACCTGGTAATTCTGCGGGACAAATTTCTTTAATTATTTGACAATTCTAATCTGTTCTTTCCATTCTTGCCCTTCACAATGTTTGAAGACTAGCAAGATGGCAGAGGCTTTTTATTTATCTTTGCTACTGTATTATCTGAACTGTGCATTGGTCTAGGAGATTGTACCATCCATCTAACTGTATAACACATATGCCTTCCAAAACAACAGTTTGTGTTGGGTGCCATGGTGAAGAAATTCCAGAGATTCTGACTTTTAGGAATAAGTAGATTACTTGAAGCATTAAGTAGAGGTAGTTAGAACTGAAAAAGTTAAACATGTCAAAAATGGAAGACTCATCTGCTCTAAATCACCTTTGGGCATTCAGAACTTTCCTCACTATCTCATTGCTTTATTGAAAGGGGTTTTAGTTATTAACTTAAATCATATTGCATACATATTCACATTTTGAGCTAAATTCTGTCTTCAGATGAGTGCAGTGGCTCTTTGACTCCAGTAGAATTTTGTGTGAGGACGAGGCTTCTGTCTTGATTGGAATCATGGAAGAAGCCTTTCTAAGTTTCCAGAAAGACCCTAGGGTAAGAGCTGCCACCCTCATTCTTTCCCCCAGATCTCAAAACAAGAGAATGGGCACTTCACTGGTGCTCATAACTGCGACAACACTCTTGGCACATACATAAAATATTTTCATTTCCAAAAACGTCTGTGTCTCATCTACTTACACGTCCACCAACCAACAGTTCCTTCAGCTCATATTACATCTCCCAGAAAGTTATTTCACATAACCATGAAAACAGACAGGAGAGGAGGATTAACAGGGGTGGGAACCCCTCCATCCACATCCCCAAAACCACACTGCTGCCATCAGACCCATGACACTGATCACACACTTTGGGCCTGAGCTGGACTTGTCCTGCTGTGGTCAAACACTACACAGGAGAAATTAATCCCCAGCACATGGTCAAAGCCAGATATCTCTGTATCGGAAATGGATCTGTTATGAGGAGTTGATATCTGATTAATCGTATTTTTTAAATTTTGCCTTTGAAATGAGAATTCAATGATTCACCCAGCTGCATACAATTAAGAGCAGTAGTTGGACATAATAGGGTGAGGAACTTTTAATGGGTGTTTATAGCTGAAAGTATCAACCTCTCTTTTAAATTAAAGAAGAAGTAGAAGAAATAGTAATTGCTAAAAGATAATTCAGAATGCCCTTAGAAGAGGAAGATCTGTTATCCTTCAAGCTTCAAATGTTAGGCCTTCAGAAGACCTCTCTGTTCCAGTATCCCCAGTAAGGGGGGTGTGAAACTACTCTTTAAAATCTTATTCTGAGACGAAAAAAAAAAAAGGCAAAAAAGTTGCATTAGCATTTTTTAGCTGCTTGGAAGGTTAAAAGCATTCCAACAAAAGGGTCTAGATTGAGGTATGCAAGCAAAAATAAATATTTCTCCATAAAATGGCTACACTAGCATGAAGAGAAATACTTAGTAGACTCAAGGTGGGAATTTAGGGAATAGTATTTTTGCTTTTTTAACAGGAAATACTGTTTAGGCGTTTTATATAGGGGGTTCTGCATTTGAGAAGGGATAATTTGCTCTAAAATATGTGGGCAACGAGCCTAAATTCTCTAATTGAGTAGTTTGCTTATAACCCCAGGCCATTAGGTGAATGTAAACTATTACAGGCTTAGTAAGAAAATAGTCCCATTAGGATTTTTGTATTTGTATGTGGTTGTGGGTTAGTGTGACTGTTTCCAAACTGACGAATTAATGAAAAGGTCTTTTTTTCTGAGTTTGCAAATACCTGCTTTGAAATACCCACATTCAAATTAAGTTGAAGAGTTCTTTTTTTTTTCTATCAAAAAATACCAGATCAAGGCTTAGCTATTAGTTCCAGTGTGAGTTATCTAGGATAAATCACAGGTATATTTATAAAACAAATATTCCTAAAAAAATAACTAATTCAGTTTTTTTATCCATATTTCTTAAACAGTCCTTAATTTTAAGTGCCGACTATTAGTGCAACAAAAATTGTTCTCTGAGAAAACCATGGTCTTTCTGGAGGTGTATTTAGGCTTCATGCTTTGTCCATGTGCTTCAGTTGCTACTGTTAAGATGTCAGACATGCTGCTTGTAGACTCATATTTCTATAAGGAAGAAGACAACTTCATGTGCAGCTTCTTTTTTATTGCTAGAATTAAATCTTGTACTTTTCACAATATAATACATTTCTCAGTTGAATGGTCTATTGCTTTCCCTGTTCCCAGGCAAACTTTAACCTATCATATTTTGTTTTTCATGACCATGTTTATTCCTAGTAATAGGAATAAATTACCTACGTATAAGCACATTAAAAGTTAACCCTAAATTCATTGATAACTTTTAGCATCCAGCCTCCTTCCCACAAAACCTGAGAACCAAGAGTTATGAGGAACTACAAAGTCTATGAAATGAGAAAAGTCCTGTAATAGATTTCATGCAGGAAAAGATAAAGAGAAAGTACTTGTGTCAATGGTTTCTAAACTTCAAGGGAGAAATGTGACCACAGAGACAGACAATTCTCCAGATGACGTGAAGGAGAGGTTTAAGCAGCTCAGCATCCCTTGAACTCTGGAAAATAGTCACCTTGCAAAAGAAGTGCCTGATCTGAAGACAGGTGCAGTTCTCCTGTAAATTGACTGGTTTATCAACGTCACAGGAACTGGAAGGATTAAGAGAAATAAGAAAAAATCAGAACATTTTGAATCCAGGCCAAGTAAAACTGAAATAAAACATTGGAAAAGGAAGATACACACTGAAAAAAGGTGGTGTTGCAACATACAAACAATCTGGTTGCTCGGGGAATTAGAAAGAGTATCACTAAGAGTCACTTCCTGTAGAATTAAGAAACTATGTAAAGGGGGTTTATTAAAATTCAAATGGTCACATAGCTTGTACTGTGAAAATGTAATGTGAAAAGATTTTAAGTTGTTTATGTTTGTCCATTATATCAGCAATATAAGGGATTTTGTTCAACAGTGAAAGTGATAAATAGGAAATCCCTATTTTGAGGATTTAAAAAAAGTTAAAAGTTAAAAGCAAATAAAATAAAGCACAAATAAAAAGAATGTGAACACAGAATAAGCCTAGAAATGCAGTCAGTAGGTAGCACTACATGCAATAATATCTTGTTCTGAATATATCTAGAATCTACACCAGGCGGCAAGGAAAACCAGTAAAAGGCAAAAACTGAGAATTGTAATCTGATAGGTTACCAGGACAACCATTTGAGAAAAAACATTAAGATTTCAGGATTTTTTTTGAAGACAATTTTCTTGGCATCACATTTAATCTTTTCTTCTCTCATAAAAAGTCCTCCACAGGCCATTCCTCTGTCCTCATCCTTTCTGTCCCATATTGTCTGCACAGAGACTGGGAACTTGGAAATTAAGGTGTCCTAGGTCTCAGTCCCATGGCCTGGATCCACATGATTTATAATTACAGCTACAAACAATTACAATGAAAGGGGAAAATTTATTCAAACCCCCTCTAAATGTATCAAATGCAGTGCAGCAAGCATGTCTGCCATGTGAAGATGGACCATGTTCACTGCAGATGGATCTTTAAAGAAATTGTTTAACTAAACCCTTACACATTGCCACTCAGGATGTGTGAAATAAGAGGCATATTTATTGGTCAAATTGAAAAAAAGCCCTAACCTGAGGACAACTCTACTAGTCTTGAGTTGTTCGTCCAAAAAAGACCTTAAGATTGGGATTTATTTTTTTTACTTTGGGGAAAACAACATATTTTTCATTAATGTAACAGCTTAACTTCTGGTGTTAAAATTTTCAAACGTTGGTCAAAGGCAGATACGTGATCATTTGGTGTGGACAGTATAAGCCTGAATATCAGGGACAATGGACAATGAGGTCTTCTAGGAGGCATGGGAAACATTAGCTCTACAAAGTACTATTTGCAGTACCTAAAATGAAGATTAAAACTCATACACAGATAGTTTCATGGCTGTAACTGTGCAAATTCAGATGTTCTGCTGGAGTCATGAATTAATTTTAAGTTGCTTATTTGTGTTTCCTCTTCCAAAAAGCTTAGCCTTCAGCACCATTTTAGGCTCCAGCTTTTGCCATAGATAAATAGAGCAGGTGATGTGGGTTGAATCTCCAGAGAAAATTAGAAACCAGCCCTGAATATGGAATACAAGCTGAACATTGAACCCTGAACATAAAAACAACTGAAAGTTTTACTAACTTCATCAAACACTCTTGGATTTCCTGCTCTCTGAAAGAAGGCTGCTACTCAAGGAGTCTGAGATCTTACTTAAGAGCGTTCACACTCTTCTCAGAAGAGAAAGCAGACTGAACACTATTTGCCTGTGATGGTATTTCTGCATTCCCCAGCCTCTGGTTCTTCCCATCCATCTGACCAACTGAGAAAAACAACTCTAAAATAATACAGAAATGTCTCAGTTTGACACAAACGTCTCATTTGTGACGCAAATGTCTCTCTCATTCAGTTTCGCTGCCATCACCTTCCTTTTCCCCACCTTGCCCTACACAGTCTGTCTGTCTCCAAGGCCAGAAAGAAGAAAGTGCAGCCTTGAAAATACTGGACTAGATTTTGCAGATGTTCTAGTACTTGGATGATACTCCTTGGCAGCATTTGAATCCTTTCCTCTGTTTGCTTTCTTGCCTGTCTTAGAGGTAAAACAGGAAATTTGGAATAAATATTGCAAAATACCTGCAGTCAGTGTATGTGTGAGGATCAGGTTTCATACACAGATACCTCAAAAATTTTTAAGTGACATTAATTGCTTAAGAAGTCTGAATCAAATAACAGTAATCCATTAGCCTTAGAAAGTAAATATTATGAAGCAAAATATAATGGAGGCTAAATTTTGTCAAGAAAATAAATGGATATTTATTACCTTCAGAAGTTTTATGAAGGAAATTACAGATACTGAACACTTCTGAAAATCAAACCACTTCTCATTATGGAAAAATGAAGTTAGTTGTTGTCAATCAAAATTGCTCTAATTTACCCCGTAAAATTTCTCAGTCCAGATTGCTCAGGACAAGCTAAAACAAAAATATGTTAGCTATTAATAACTTTTCAGCCTAAGACTATGGCAAAGCAGTGACATGGAAGGGATGAAGGTTCGTAAACAAATTAATTTTTAATTAATCCTCCATTCTATTTCTACAGAATTCCAAATTATTTTTACCCTGTTCAGCTTTTCCCTGGGGATGAGCTTCAACTCTCGTGTCAGTGGAGGAGCCCCTGGAGCAAAGCTGGTTTGGTGGTTCAGAACAGGCAGCTCAGCCTGGCTTTGCAGGAACATGCTCCGTGGTATTTACTGTTTCTGAGCAACTGTGAATTGCTGTGTCCTGTCTGCTGCCGTCCATCTGCGATCCTGTTCCGCTCTTAATCTCTTTTTAGACCTTTTGACTTTAAATCTTAATATCATTGTAGCTTTAAACTGTTCTTTGAGATTGTGTTTAGAGAACAATGAAGTCACAAGAGAGTTGATTTTAAAAGTACAGGCTGGGCATGAACCTTACCTACTATGTAGTCATATCATGAATACAGGAACTGTATCTAGCTTAAACCCGGCAAGAAAGCCCTAGGATCAAAGCCAGACTTTGTAGACATTTTTAATTATGTATTACTGGTAAAGCAATAAAAGCGTACAATATGGGCTCTATTCACAAAAAGGACATTGTTTTGTCATGTTCTTCTTGTAAATTCCTTATGCATGACTCAAAGTGTCATTTTACATGAGATTCATAAAGACAAATGTCAGTTCTACATGGGTGTACCAATGTGTTACAGAATTTAATCAAAAGCAAATGTGTATGTTGAAATCATATGTGTCATTAAGAGCATTTTTGCCCATAAATTGGAACTCCTATTATCAACAACAGACTGAGCTCCTATGTAATAAAGCTGCACTAGACCTTCTGCATTTCCTGAAAAAGTTTACCATGTCATTTCAAAATGCAGTTATGAAACACAATGTTCTCTAAGGGAACTATTATCACAGGGAAGTACTTCAGGAAGAGCCTACATACTTTGAGTTTGTACTTCCATTTCAAGTACTTGAACAACATATGACACTAGAGACAATCTTAAGAGAGTTCAGGTTTAGTCTTTATAAGAAAAACAAAGCTTAAGTAGCTGATGGGTCAGAAATTATGGCTGAAACAATTAGGAGATATGTCATTGGGAAAAGAGTTGAAGGCCCATAAAACAGGAGGTAGATGTTGAAGTATTGTGAAGTAGAACACCAACAACATGGTGAGAGTAATTTTCATAGTTATCACAGTGAGGCAGTAATGCATCACAACTGTGTTGGCAAAAGTAATAGAAAGGTTATTTTTAAATGCTGCCTTATGGAAGTAGTAAACACAAATAAACCAGAATCTTTAAAAGTATTAATTACAATGGTCAAAGATGAATTTACAGGAAATAGAGGTGCTGTAATAATTCTTCATGTGGCACATATAATCTCCCAGTTTATTGTGCCTTATAACCATACATCACCTAATTTCAGTTAGCAAATAAACCAAAAGTTACTGTTAAAGGAATACAAATGATTAAATAATAACGTGATGGAGATTACCAGGAAAAAAAATTAACACCTGAAAGAGAGAAGGACCCAGAACTTGCCTAGATTTTTAATGGATAGTTAGAAAATCTAAAAATATCACACAGACCTCCAGGAAGTAAACTGATAACCTATATTCAGAAAGGAAAGGCAAGTACGTGTCACCGTGTTTTGTAAAGTACTTTTTAGAGCATGCGTTCCACATGTATCACCAGCATTTTTTGACTCTCCAAATGAAACCATCTGCCATGAAAGAGATACTCAGGGAAAATCAACTAGTTTCAAAAGGTTATTAATACTAATAAAAGGTATTTGATTCTTGGGAAGCAAAAACAGTCAGAGTTGGATTCTTAATTCTGATATAATCTTGGTTGATTTCACCATAAAATCTTTTATTACGAAACTGAGAAAAAGCCAGAATCTTGGTTTCCACTTACTATTTCTGTTCATCTGTCTTTTGATTGCTCAGGAGAATTTGAAATTCTTTTTCCCACCAGTTTTCACACACATAGACTTGTTCTTATGGGAGGAAATATTTGCCCCACAGGATAATACCGTAGGGCTCATACTCCCGCCATGCCATCTCCCTCTTCTCCCACCACGTGTATTTCCCCAGACTGGTGGTACTTGAGAGGAACTGTAAGGATAAGGAAATGTTTTAATCAGTGATAGTGATCTTCTTACATCTGTATAGAGAAAGATTCAAGTTCAGAAGGCTTTACTTCATCTATGGAGCTGAAGATGTAACCTTGGTCAAAAGTAATTTCTTACTGCCAATGAAGGGGTGAACTGATCCCTGCATTTACACACCGAGGACTGTTTCTTGCTTTTTAATTCAGCTGTTACCAGCAGTGAGTTTTCTTTTACAGTGTTGGTTCTCAGCACTGGGTAACCAGAGTTTGGGCATTCTACTGACCAAAGCCAGAAAGAAAAGAGGATGTGGGACTACAAAGGTGCAAGGCAGAAACCACGGAGAGCTTGTGTGGAGTACCAGCTGAGTGATGCTCTCACACGGATCAGAAGATTGCACAGGTCTGCAAAATGCATCTGTTCTGACTTAAAGCCCTTTACGTATGTAGGATAGCTTTGGTGCAACTGGGAGTTGTACCCACTCAGAGTACAAAGCATCCATTCTGAAGGAAAAGTTATTGCTTGGTTTAGATGTCACTAACATTAGCTCTGATTTGTTGACTCTGTAGTGCAGGGATAGATATCCTCATATATCCACAGGGAAATGTTTTCTTCTCCTTTTTGTTTTGAAAAAAAATGCATGCAAATCACATTAGGGATTTTTTTAGTCTTTTCATTTCTTTTTTCCTCTAACCTGAGTTAGAATTCAGTTCAGGTATGTGTAAATTATCCCACAGAAAACTAAATATAGGAGCAACCAAGAGAGATTAGATGAGACTGTGTGATGTTTTTGTGAACTGCAATTAGACAGCCAGCAGCTTCGCTTGTAAATACCAGAGTTTAAAGGATAAAAGGCCAGTGAATGTTTCCTTAAGTAAAGTGCCTTGGGAAAAAACACACTTTGTTTGTCAAGTGGGCTTGAAAATAATTTCAGATGACTCATTCCAGATTCATTATATTTTTTACCAGTGTATAATGCAAATTTTTAGGAAATGCTAAGAGGTTTGGTTTTTTTCCTTGAGTTAGAAAGAATTATCAAAATAGGAGAATTCTCCTTGGAGTGAAATTTCCTCCTGTAGTGAGGGACTCAGGACTGTGCCTTGCTTACACCTGTTAAAGCTTTATTTTGATGCTTCAATTTGTACCTAACCCTTAAGCCAGCATTCTGCAAAGGAGTATATGTAACTGAGACTCCTATTGACCTCATTAGTCTTCAGCTCAGCAAGAGGTGTCCCATCTCTCTCATGACTTCTGCTGATACCATACCACAATGCTCTCTTGGGCAGGCCCAGGTGGTTCAGTCGCTTGCTACAGAGAGAGTTTAGAGTGGAGGGGGAAAGAGCTCACAAACAAGTGAGATAAATTAAATTAGTGAATACAAATGTTCAATTAAAGGGAGAGAAATAAAATTAACAAATATTCATGTTCGATCATAGTTTTGCCTTGCTACATTTTCTTGGGTTTTGGGTAGTTAAGATCATGTCATTAACAAATGAAACCTCCAACAAGATTTCACATAAAAATGCTGAAATTATTTGTAGCAGTATGTACACCTTGTCCCCTACTTTTTTTTTTTTTCTGTGACTTTTTGGAGAAAAAAGGTTTAAGAAGTTTAATGGGAGAAAGCACAGCCCCCTTGGGATTTATAAATTGTTTCTGGTTTTGCTGTGAAGTCTTTGTCTTTGGCTAGTCACCCAGGACATGTCACTGTTTTTCCATTTTTCAGATAATGATAATGCAACTTATCTATTTTCAAGCATTATTGTGAGAATTCCTAATTTTACAGAATTTGTTTTGCATCACTGGGCTGAAGAATTTTATCAGTCTTTTATGCTTATTTCACTTAAATTATTGTATTTAGGAGGCTTTACAAGAGTGATACTGTAATTAAAATGCAAAAAAATAATGCATTTCGTAACTTAAACTCTCCATAAGAGAAATGGGAAGAAATAGAGACATCACGTTTTTAGACAAATATGTTGATAATAAACACAATAAAAGAAAAAATAATCCTCAATTACATTACACTGATGGAGAATTATTTGCATGTGTGAGGAAGAGCTACTGACTTTAAAAAGCAACCGGAAGGATGATTCTCACACTCAGCTTCACAGAATAACTTAGTTCTTAATTTCCCTGAAATGTTTTGCTTAGATTTGACTTTCTTATTCTGGTTGGTTATTCTTTTGTACTGTTTTATATGAAGGACAACGTGTCTTCAAAATGGTGAATAATCTGAATTGCTCTTCTGACAGAAACAGTAATCCTCCCAAAAGCTGGAACTGTTCAGAACCTCAAAATACAGCCTGGGCAGTCTTTTAGCAACACAACAGGTGCTTTGCTTTTCAACCTGGAAGACATGAACTCACATCAGGGCATCTCAGGCACCTGCTATTTCCATCCTGCTGAACAGCAAAAGGTCTTCAGGGGCTACAATTGAAAGGGGGGAAGGTGTTAATGTACAAATTGTGAGGATGTGGTAGGACTAGGTCAATATTAAACTAAAAGCAACCTAACAAAAAATCAAAATATCAGTCCATATCACTTGGGTTTTTCAAGACCATGCCAAGGCGTAGTACAGTGGCCTGTGGTCTTGCTTCAGCTGTGGAGGTAGTTGGATGTGGCCTCTAGAAGTACCAGCTAAGGAAAAGGGCAGCCTGTCTTTGGAAGAAGTGAGGGGACAGAGACAAAAAAAGTTAGACGGTTCCTTTCAGTGCAGTATTGCTGTCTGCTTCCTCAGATTCTCATTTGAATAAGAGTGGCTGCGGAAAATGCATAAATTTGCCACCCTTTTAATGGTTGGTTGTATTTTAATATAAATTTTGGGAAATTCAGATTCTACTCAGAATGCTGAATTATCATCTGGACTTAATTTGACCTTTCTAACAACCAGATTTTACAGAGGTAAAATCATGAAATGGCAAGAAAACATACACAAATAATAATAAAGAGACTAGAAGTATCCTATCAAATGGAAACAAAATAAAATGATCATGTCCTTGTGACAATATGATGTCTGATATTGAAACAAGGTCAGTCTCAGCTTTATGTAATAAAAGAATTACAAAGTTAAATAATAAAATTCCAGAGAGACCATGTAATATCTAAGTCAAAATAAATGAAAAATTGTTTCATTTTCATAAAAGGTCTGACACTACTGAATATATAAAACTTAACTTACGAGACATCTTTCCACTAAAGCAAGAAGAAAAAAAAAATTGCAAAAGAAGGCACTTGCAGCAACCAGATTATCTTGCATCATCTGCTAGCCCAGAGCCAAATGTTTGACACTCCTCAGTAAGGGCAGAGGACTATTTCAATCTATGCAATACCTTTCATGACCCATTTTTCAGTTGTACCTGGTGTATCCAGATCTAAGGGTAGAAAGAACCTCTTGTTGGAAAACAATGCATTTGTAACACCATAGAGCACCTACACACCATCCCCCAGACAGGTTGCATTTTTTTGTAAAGTGCTGTCAGATCGGTTGAGAGAGCTGGGGAGCGCAAAAGAGATTGGGATCAGTTATAAATGTATACTAGCAGAGGAAGAATCTGGGGGAAGAAACTGTGAACTGCTTTCCAATCTGCTTTAATATTGGTTTAATAGTCAGAAGGAAAAAAAATATTATTTAAGCAAAGTTTAATACAAAATTTATATTAAAGTTCTGTTTAAATAATAAAACTTTTCCTTCTGATTGTTAAAGCTATATGAAAGATGACTGAGAAACATTTCCATGCCCTTACCTTGGCCTCTCACCTACCAGCATCACAGTGACTTTACTTTCCAGCAAGATGGCTACAATGTCTCAGGTTAAATAAGACAAAGCTGGGACTTGATTTCATTTCTATTCATGGCATCAATGAGTTCAGCAGTTCAGTCCCAGTAGCTTTGCTCAGCATACACCCTGAAATACATGCTGTAAACGTGGACCAAGGATGAAAAAAAATTAAACAAAAACTAACAGAAACTTCAAACCTTAGGAAAATGAATTAATTTATCTGTCTAGTTTGCCAGACAAGAGGCAACTTAGTTACATTATTTAAAGTAACTCCATGGAAAACAATAAAAACTACTGCAGAATACTTCACCAATCAGAGGAACACAAAGCAGGCAAGGATATGTCTAAAATGCAATCAAATGGAGGCACTCTTGAGCTAGCTTTAAACTCATGAAGCTTGGATATTGGCAGCACAGCCAAAATAGCAGGGTTCTAATCCTGAAGTAACATCAGCTCCATCGATAGGTGGTGTATTTACCCAGGTTTTCGGATGGACCACGTAATTCACACCCAGCACTGAGCTGTTATAGCTACACCCCTAGTTTGTTTAAAGGCCATTAGAGTGTGACTGTATAAGTTGCAGCCAGGGCAGAGTAGGTACTGTTCCACACCCTGACTCTAAGGAGGGTGAGGAGTGGGAGGATACTGTTTGTGTTTGGATTTATGTAGCTCTAATGAGTCACTATGAATGTCCAGTGAGAGATACATTGCAACATGTTGACTCAGGGCCAGTTATAATGAGACTGTAAAGGGCTATAATCAGACAATTTGCTAATGAGTCTGAGTTATTTTGTCCCTGACAGATCTTTTCGTAGGCCAAGTGCTGATACTGTTGGCAAGTCAAGCACAGATCAAAATGTTTTTTCTATAATGAATAGCTAAAACCAGAGTATTATCTCAGTTGACTGCAGTAGTCACCTGCTTTTCCAGTTTCCTGGTTTCTTTACATGTAGAAGTACAGCTGTACTAGACTCAGGGGCAGGGAGGGGGGTGTGAAACAACAAACCAAACCAAACAACAAAAAGACCCCCTACAGTTTTAGTCATCTGGTTAGTGTGACCAATGAGGGTGTTAATATGTTACGACGGGTGCAAGAAAAGAGGTGGAGTTCAAGACCAAATGCAGTGTGTGATCCAAACAGTATGTGACCCAAACAAAGTCAAAGTATTAAGTACCTTATGTAGTTCTTGCACAAATTCCTTCAGTACTGGAGTTGCCATTACCACAGGTACTTCATATAACACTCCCTGTCAGGCAGTGGGTCATATAATTCATAAAACTTACCCCTAGCATCTCAGAAATTGCATTTGCTGACAACATGCTTGATTTGGATCCCTAATGTGAGCCAGAGGTGAAGACAGTGGGCCATTCAGCAGCTTAACAAACAAAATACCACCCACCTTAATGCTGCAGAAGGTTTCCATGTCATATCCCACCTGCATTACTTCTCTGGCATACAGCCACTCTTCCCAATTTCATTCTTCTGCAATATCATCTCTGCCTGGTTTAAAATCAGCTGTTCTCAGATAGCTGGTGAATATTTGTCAAACTGAACTCAAGTAAGAACTTATCTTCTCTTACTTTAATTGATCATTATTTTCAATTTGTGATAGAAACACTTTTTTTGGTAAGTTTAGTAATGAAATAGAAACTTTAGAGGAGCTTTTTCACTACCTGGGTCTAGTTCTTGCCTTCCAGACTGAAAATTTCAAAAAGGAGATAACCTATAGAGGGTCTTTAAGAAAAGAGAAATAAAATTCCAAATCCTTGGGGAAACGTCTTCAAAATGTGCTGCAACTTTTATGCGAGACCAGAATAACTACACAAATGTTGTGAAATTTATCAAAGATAGGGAAGAAAACCTTGAAAAATTTTAGTACTCAAACTAGATCATTATCAATAACCACTTTCATGCATTTAGTACTCAGATGAAATATAAGGATCATAACACAGAAAAGCTCCCTGCTGAGATATGCACACTGCTCTGCAAGAGAAAAAGAACGTTTTATTCTTCAGTAGTTTGACAACAGGCTAATAGTTTAGCTGAGCAGAAGAATATTCATATACTGTAGTTCCTATAGGACTGGAAGGATTTTTACCTGGAAAACTGCCAGTAGCAGTCTAAGGTAATCCTAGAAGGACATTGTCCAGAGGTCCATCAGAAGAAAACTACTACGAGATGATATCGAAGATAGGGAGATAGAGACAGGTGGAGATGGAGATAAAATTTTTCCAAAAATTGGCTCCTAAAAAGTCATGATCTGACCAAAAATGAACTGTGGAATTTGTATGCATAATCAGGTATTTAAGCAGGAGTTCCATCATTCAAGGATTCACAAATGTATCTGAAAAAATAAATTGATTTTTTTCATTTGCAGATTAATTACACAGACCTGTCTGCACAGCAATGCATTTTTTCTTCACAAATGTAAATAATAGGTGATAAATTAATATGTGAAATGGGATTAAGTTAATGAAAATTAGCTAAAACTTTTCTTTATTTGAGATGAAAAAATATTTAGTTACAAAACAAGATACAGAAAGTGCTTTTACAGAATACAAAAAGGCACTGTGACATTATAGAACATGGCATGCCATTCACCAGAATAAAAGCTATCACACTTCATTTTATCATCTGAATTGTACCAAGTTGTAAAGTGCACAGACAAAAAATTTTGGATTCCATCTTTTTAATAAGAAGCATGTCAAATATGTTAATCTCAGGTTGGTTTTTAGATATGGCTTTTGCACAGCAACTGAGATTCTTCAAAGAGAAGCACTGCAGACTACAGAATCGTGCTCCTGGGCTCCTGAAGAATAGACAGAGTTAAATACTAGATAAGAACCCAAGAAAGAGAAATTGATATGACAAAGTGCTGCTACCCTTGGAGTAAGATGTAGCAATACATAAGGTCAAGTAGATACTAGATCTCAGCTACATTATTTGTGATTGCAACAATCATAAATAGGATAGGAGAAATGGTGAAATATATATATCTGTCTTTCTGATGCAGCATAAAACTGACATCTTGCCCGTTTCTCGACATTAAAGATTCTGCTGCTAAGTCTGTGTTGTTGGATTTTTTTCAGAGAAAAGGTCTATTTTTCATGGGGCAAAATTTCATGAACTAACACTGCATTCCATAAACAGATTCTTTAAGAGACATTGTCAACAAAATAATACTTTATAAGGCACTAGAAATGATTCACTGCACATCTGAAAAACAACTTTTATTCACTTTTATCTTACGAAATGTTGCTTTCTCTGTGAAGTTGAGTGGCTGCAAATGTAGGTCAGGAATCCTTTGCTCTACTTTTCCCCTTCTCATTCACATTTCTGACTGGATTAGTCACCTTCCAATGGTTTAGGACTCTACCATGAGAAACAGACCACAAAGATCAGCAGGGACAAGATGAACAATAAAAAATAGGACCCTCTCTCCTTAAAGGAAATTATATTTTCTCTCAAAGACATCACTTCAAACCAAACCATCTCCTCCATTCTCACCATTCTTTTAAACTTACCTCATACAAATTCCCAGTATATCTGTATTTCCATACATACATTTAGATAACAGGTCATAGTCAGCTCAGTAAAGACAATAAAGTTAAGCACACAGATGTATACTCAGAGCAGATATAAAAATGCAAGACCTCATTCACTTCCCCACGTTGCTTTGTCTGAAGCTGATAATTAACTGA
Organism: Corapipo altera; assembly: GCF_003945725.1. Taxonomy (NCBI): domain Eukaryota; kingdom Metazoa; phylum Chordata; class Aves; order Passeriformes; family Pipridae; genus Corapipo; species Corapipo altera. The sequence continues at coordinate 12,363,522 of NW_020884877.1, read as the reverse complement.
TTGATAATATTCTCCTCTCTCAAGAATTTTCCATACATATCTAGGAAGTGATGAACTGGCAGAGATGTGAATGTCACAGTTTTGACAGAATTTTTTTTAAGTAACCAACCCATGAGAGTAATGAAAGTGTTACAGTCTTTCAAATGGCTGTTGCCCAAACCCCAAGAATTGGACAAACCCCAAGAGCTGGAATGACAACTCTGATACAATTTTTGTTTTCCAGATCTTAAATCTGAATGGACAAAATGATCTCTAGGTTATGTTTGAAATAGTTGAGTACTGTGACTGGGGACTGATCAGTACCGAAGTGTACCCAAAAGCATAGCTGGAAGACACTGAAACTAATGTAATGTACCTGTTGATCTGTGTGAAGACTATACCACACAATTCAGTTAGTCCCTTGACCATATTTCCTTCTCAGATACAGATGAGCTTTGGGACCTTTAGCCTTCATTTCGAAAATGTCTTGTTTCTTCCCAAATGATAATCACACTTTCTTCTAGATTTTACAGTTCCCTGGTTATGGGCAGTAAAACAAACCTCATGGAACATAAAAAGCAATCTCTCTGACCAAAAACCAGAGAAATCAATCTGATATGCTTTCAGAGTATCCCAACAGTGGACAAAAAGGTGGATTAAGGAAATGTCATCAGAGATGGGAAAAGATGGGATTGCTCTGTCATGCAAGAGCCTCAGCATGCTTTTTGGTAAAATGTGAATTGTGTCAGCTTACATCCTCCTTGAACACCTTAACAGAACCAAAACCAAGTAACTATAGATCTACAAACAGGTCTCCTCAAGTTGAATAGTTTGTGCCATGACTCATGTGGATTTCATTTTGTGTCAAATCACTCATGTCCCTTTAAGTCTGTTGTTTATTAGGACTTGCTTCTGCCAGGTTCCCAACGTAAAACCCATAGTGAAATGAGCATAATTCCAACAAACTCAAATGATAGATCATGCTTTGCTCATTTGTTTGCATTAAAAAGAACATCCAGGTCTCTTAAAACTGTAAAATCTGTATCTAACAAGCCTATGAATAAGTTTTTCTATTTCCAGTCTTCTGTTCTTTCCCCTGGCCTGGGTGGCTCATCCACAGGTCCTATCTTCTCTTTAAGCCCAGACAGATTTCTGGGAAGAGACCGAAAGTGACCAGTTAAAAAGCAATTTTACTTTTTCTGATGAAGCAAACTGTTAAATCATGCAACCCAGTTGCAGGCACATAGGTCTGATCAAATCCTAGAGACTTCACTGAAATTTAGATCAGGCTCAGGAAGACCATTTGGGACAATTGAAGGTCTAAGATCTGATAATCAGCAATAAGTGTGACAGTCTGCAACTGCACTGGGGGAAGGGGATGAGAAAGACCTGACATGAACAGAAGGAGTCAGAGTTGGTGGAAACATCAAGAGAGGCATCTCTGTCCTTTCCAATAGATTCACTTCTAGATCTAACAATTAAATTTTGGTGTTCCTTTCCTGATATTAAATCACTGTAGGTACACCAGCCCCGGATAACCTTATGTATGCCATTCCCTTCTGCTTGCTGCCTTAACAGGTCCACCCAGCATTGCTCCAGGTACTGATGGGAGATATATGGGGAAAGGATTGACCATTTACTGATTCTTTAATCCAGGAAAGCAGATGCAAAAAGCTGTTTCAAAAGGAAACTATGATTGAAAAGTCGAGCATTTGGAACTTGGGAACTGACAGTTTTAGTGTGATTTATGCAGCCTTGTCTCTCCTTGCTCCACCAGCTGTGATTGCGCTATGATGCAGTCATGGAGGATAAAATCCTAATCTCTATTGCTGCATGAATGGCTGAACTCATCCAGGGCAGACACAAGTTCCTCTGAAAGTGACCGGGGCTGTATAGGGAAAGTCTGATATTGGTAAAACCCCGGCCACTTGCCAGAGAATTTAAATTATTCTGAAAATTCTTTGTTGAAGTAAAGGAAAGAACAGTCTCATAGAATAGATGAATGCTGCCTTGATTAATATAATTGAACCTCTGTCTTGCTGGAGAACTTCCATACAATTCTAAGCACTACATTTAAATCCAGTTTTTCATAATTGTTTACAAACTCTGTTTTCCATGTTATGGTTTTCAAATCACATTCAAAATTTTGTTTTGCAAAGCAATGAGCAAAAAACACTGTTAACAACACTAAAATTATCAGCTCAGTATCCTCCATAGGACATAAAAAATGAATGCAGATTTTGTATGTCTTCTGATCTTTGGGATCACAATTACAAAATGGAATTAATTCTTACTTTATAGAATCGTTCTGAGAGTTAATTTGTTAATGAGCTAGCAGCAATGGGAATGAGAAGAACCACAAAAAATCTGATCAGAAAATTACCAAATCTGTATTTAACCCAGAGTCGGAATCTTGCATGAGAAATATTGCTGAGAGCCCTACCTGGGCCAGATAACTGCACAGGCTTAATTAGCTGGCCAGTGAGTGAACACCAGCTTCCTCTGCGCTGAGTTGAGACAAGCTGACAGCAAACGTAGTCAATTTGTAATGCAATGCTCAGTTTTGGTGTTTCTTAACTTTGCACGTTGTTTGTAACCTCCTTTCATTTGTAGTACACTACAGCTTAAAAAATTGCCAGTTCTCATTGTCTGGTCAATGCTTCAGTTTTGCTGATGGAAGGCCAAGATATTTTTTCAGTATTTTCTTAATAAAGTAAACATGATCAGAAATTTCTCTCAAATATTTTAAATCCTAGTGTTCTAAAGAGCATTTCAGAACGGTTTTTAAAATGCTCTAAAAATCTGAAGTACTGAAGTAGTTAAAATCCCTGTCAGAAAATTAGGATTGCCTGAAGGGTTATGCTCTGAGTCTCTGATAGCAGAAATGAATTCCAGACTGCTTCTCCACCTGTGTTAGTATTTTGTATGGAAAAATAAACTGCTTGAAAAAATGTATAGGGAAGCAGGAAATCTGGAGTCTAAAATATGGCAACATACACAGACCTTTGCTTTATAATTGTGTGTGCTGTAGACCATCTGTCTAGCAGTTAAACACACTCCCATTTAAATGAGTAAGTACATTTAATGGACGAAATATTAAGATCATTGAGGGGTGAAGTTTTTTATTTGCAGTGTGCAAATGCCAGAGTGGAACCACTTGTACATTCTGAATACTACACACCTTTAAAATAACTAAGAAAAATTACTACTTACCTGCTGCATACCAAAAAACTGGCTCCTTTTAAGCGAATCATTACAAACTGGAATAGATTGAATTGAAAGCCTGATGGTCTCATGGCCTCCATTCCAGAAGTATAAATCAGGCTGCAGCTCAGCTACTGCTGTTTTGAACTCTTTAAATACACAGAAAGTGAAAAATACTGGGAGAATGGTTTAATGACTTTACTTGAAGAAGTCATAGTCATTTCAATCATCTTTTAAATAAGTCAAGACTGGAGACATCTTTCCTAAACACCTTAACTAATAAGTTGTCAGTGTTTAAACAACAATTGCTGTTCAAAAATGAAAATTAGCTGATATGATCAAGCCATATGGCTAATATAATTGATTTGCTCAGATTTTTTAAAATTATGAAAACAAAGCTAGAGCAGCAGTATAATGTAATTTACAGATTTAACTAGAGGTGATGTGTTCTATTTAGTTCGACAACAAATAACGTCTTCCTGGTGTTTTAAATTATGTATAATGAGGGAAGGACCGCGTTGGGTCCTAAATAGATCTGCCCCGGGAAAACGGATTTCAAAAGACTCGGGACAGCAAAGTCACTGGCTGTTGACCAGAGGGAGTGTTGATAATGGGAGCTTAGGAGAGACCAGGGTTTGAAGAAGCAGGTTGGGTGCCCCCGGGGGCCGCGGCGGGGCCGGGGCCAGTGCCAGCTCCCGCTGTCCGGGCCCCTCGGGTATCCTCGGGTGGTGTCTCGGCTCTTTGAAAGTGGGCGACTCCCGAGAGGGGCGAAGCTGTGGTCACAAAGCAGTACCCAAAAGGCTCGGGATCGGGTTTCTGAGCGCTTTTTCAATTACTCCTGAAACTTAGATCCGATCCGTATTTTTTAAGACTCACTCACTGTCAAAGCAAACCGATATTTCCCCTTCTGGTTGACTCGCGCTCAGCAAAACAGAGGAAAGTCGTAATGAATCTGTACTGGAGAATATATTTGTTTGTGTTTCTCTATCTGAAGTTTTTCAGATACTTTCTTAGTTGCCTTGCGGGTGCATTTTGTCCTCTGCCTTGGTTACTTCTGCGTGGAGGTTTCTCGATACTCTCTGAGAACGGCAATTTTAAGTCTGGACTAGCAAAGAAATGGAAGTTTGGGAAAGGAAAGCTTCGTTTTTCTGACAAGTTCAGTAGGCTGTAAAAATTGTGTGGAGAAGAAGTCCTACCTACTGGCTGATGTGTTCAGTGGGGGAGCTTTACCCCACTCAGAAACACACCACCAAGCACCCTGGAGATGTCTTTGCTCTACAGCAAATATTCCGAAACGATTTTACTCTTAGAATCTGTTTGCTTGTTTTCTCGCACAAAACTGCTCTGGTCGTGATGACCACCTCACGCTGGAGGATGATGCCGCGAGAAGCTGAATGTAAAAGCCTGATTTGCGTAGTCTGGAAAATATAGACAGGACTTAACTGATCACTTCTGAAATTCTCTCCCGTCGCTAATAAGTGGAAGACTCATTAAGGTGCTCTGAATCGAGTTTTAATAACGTGCTGATAATAGCTGGCCACTGGTTAGAAAAGAAAGGCTTTGAACCAGCTGGTGCGTTTGGAAGAAATGCACCGTGTTGTCCATCCCGGCGCGGGGTGTGGGAAGGGCGGGCAGGCTGCTCGCGGAGGGGTCGGGCAGGAGCCTGTCTCCCACGGGACACGGGAGGGAGGCAGCTGCGACGCCTGGCACCCCGGGTTCACAGTCACCGGTGGGAGGGCAGAGACGGGCAGGGACGGCGCGGAGATTAGATAAATAGATGGATGGATGGATAGATAGATAGATAGATAGATAGATAGATAGATAGATAGATAGAT
>NW_020884877.1:12357336-12358494 GCF_003945725.1 Corapipo altera | reverse complement strand
GATAGATAGATAGATAGATAGATAGATAGATAGATAGATAGATAGATAGATAATTAAAAATTTTAAAAAGTACTTCAAAACAGAATCTGTCCCTCACACTATTTTATAAAGAAAACAACAATGATGAGGTTGGGTTGTTTTCTCCTCTGTCATGAGTGTCCTTCTCGGTGAAAGCAGAAATGAGTGGGAGACCTGGGCCTCTCTTGCTGCTATGGGCACACGAGGCCTCGCTTCAAATGGCACAACAAGCCCCCGGGACCGGAGTCTGGCGATCATGAGAACCTAAGCAGGGATGATGGTCTTTAGCTGAAAAGATCATCCATGATTAATGATTTATCAGGAATTCAACTCCACTCGCTCGGACCCAACGGGCCACACAAGGCCTTCAGAGATTGCTTTTCTACTTGTAAAACTGACTTTCCTACTGCATCTCCTTGGCTCGTTACTATTATCACCTGGGTTTAAATTTCTCTTTTTAAACAGTGTAATTTTTCTTCGGTTGTGCACCCTGGAGTAAAAACCAGGGCATCATTTTCACATCAAAGAACTGTCAGCTCCCCCGTATGAATTGCTGCCCCTCGCACCCTCTCTAAAACACTATCCTTGACACCCGAGCACGCGGAGCGCGGTTGAGATATATGGTTGTAATCACAGCCCTTGTAATTGAGTGTTGTGCCGGAGAGTCGCAGCACCAGGGGTCTCCTCGGAGCGAGGCGGGGTGGACACCCGCTCCAGCCAGCGTGGCAGGGACACTCACGGCCCCAGAGCGTCCCAAGCTGCCGGTCCTCCGTGCTTCCACCCGGGAAGGGCGCTGCCTTCGACAAGCGCACGGCGAGTTCGAATAGCCGCGCAGGGCCGCTCTGTGCCCCACAGCAGAGAACCCAGTGCCACCCGGAGCGGGCGCAGGCCACTGCTCCCGGCCGCCGCCTCCCTGGGGCTTTCCGCATCCTCCCTCTCCGCCGCCTGTCCCTTCTCGGAGCGCTCTGCTGGGACCAACCCTCTGCCCTGCTCGGGTCGTGCTCTCTCGGGGGTTCCCAGCAGGTGCGGGGCGCGTCGAGGCCCCAAGGCCGAGCCGCTGCTCCCGCCGGGGCTGCCGGGGTCCGTCTCATCCATCTCTCCTCTCAGATGGAGGCTTTGCAAAGTTTCTCCTCGCCACGT
>NW_020884877.1:12349836-12352336 GCF_003945725.1 Corapipo altera | reverse complement strand
CCATCTGATATGTGTATTAAAAGGCATTTAAATATGTTGTTTTAAGAAGTTCTCATAACCCTGGATGCCATATTTAAAAACAAACATCAGTACGGAATGCTTTGCAGCCTCTTAAACAAATAATCTCGCTTTGATTTAAATAACATTTATTTTACATGACCAAACACAATAAATAACGTAATATACAAAGCTTTATAATTATTGCACATTTGTAAAATATTTTACAGTGAGTTCGTACAGCCAGCAATATTTAAAGCACAAAGACTTTATTTACAGTTTCATATAATAACCAGGTCCAACGGACCTAACATAAAACGAATTTATGTTAATTTTACCAACCAGTGTCCTCATCGACCATTTAATAGACATATATCTATATTTTGGAAAAATGTAAACGTTATTGCCAAAATCGTCGTATATACATCCCATACTTGTGTGATCATAACAAACGATTCCAAGGATCGAAAAGGTTAAGCTGGTAAAAGAGTGCTACGTTTTGGTCTATTTTCTTTAACATTAAATTATATATTAATAAAAAAATTTCAATGTAAACTCAGTGAACAACAGCTGGTATAATCGATATTTTTACGTAAGTAGTCTTCCTGTTTGTTCTTTACAAAATGAGAAATTTGGGGGTTTAGGTGTCTTCTACCTTGCTTTAAAGTTCTCCAGAAAATGTACACATCTTGTTAGGGATCTGCTCCAGAAGCCTGGGATGTTTCTCCTTTGCCCTTTCCTACCCCCTCCCAAGATATCCGTTCCATTGGACAAAAAAAGACCCTATGATTTATGCTCACTGAACAAATCAGCATAGCTTTTAAAATCATTTTCTGAAAGTTCATTATTAGAATATGAAAAAAATCCAGTGTCTTAAAAATAGAAGTATTTCAGGACACTTATTAGAAATATATAATAGAGATTTTTTTTTTTTTGCTCTCTTTTTTCTTTTTTTTTTTTTTTTTTTTTTTTTTTTTTTTTGAGAGAGCGTTCGTGAGTGTGTATTCACATTCACACAGGGCCTAAACAAGCAATAGCAAGTTAGATGAGGGCTTCAACTCTTCAGAAAAATCTCATTATGTGAAGAGTGAAGTGGCTCTGTAGGGAGCATTATGGAAATATCTGGGTTTGATTTAATGAGGCTCTTCACATTGGTGGAATATCAACTTAACAGAGAAAAGTCTACCCGGGGCGTCCAAGTTACCAAAATGAAAATTGGCAATTGAGATGATAAGAAAGTGGCTTTCTTGTGCGAAATCACTTCAGGTAAGAGAGATAACATTAAATAACATACATTCTATGCACCAAGAACAATGTTTTATGTACCAAGTCTCTTATCTGTCTCTTCTAATGACTTCCCTTAGCGGGTTGTTAGTACTTGACAGCAGGTCTCTGTGCGGGGAACTTTTTTCCAATTCCACATTCAAAGGAGGTCCATCAGAGAACATGATTGGCAATTTTCGTCATAATCTGCACATTATTAGCATCAAAATTGACATGGCAGTAACACTGGTGGTTTTTGATGTGCCTTTCTTCAAGTTCAAGGAAGTCCCTCCAGTAGCAATGGTTTGGTATAGGAGGTCTCAGTTACCCAGTGGTGGCTTTTCAGAGGCAAAGGCGCGATAGAGATGCGTGAGAAATAAATCCAAGCGCCGTTTTATAGAGAGAAGAGAAAGACGCTGAGAAAAGAATCAAATTTAGAAAAGTGTCTGGAAGGTCAATGCTTTAGGACAACAATCTACACCTAGAGAGATTCAAGTATTTCCCAGATAACGTGGATTATGGTAGTTAGAAAGCGTGATCTTAAAAAATGCCTCTCCCCATCCTGTCAATCTCACACTCCCCTTCCCGTTACTGGCCCGGACGCAGCTGCCTCATTAGCTACCGCTTGTACCGAAACACGCGAGACATTTCCCATTTACTCGAATTCAAACCGAAATAACAATAATAATAATAATAATAAAGGAAAAAAAAAAATAAGGCCAGAAACACATTCCCTTCCGCCGGCTGCCCCTCCCTGCCCCCATCGCCCGCACCCCGCCGACCCCGCAGCGCCCGGCAGTGAGCACCGCGGGGCCGCCTCCGCGGGGGCGCAGGAGCCGCGGGGCGCCCTCCCCACCGGTCCCGCGCCCCGCAGCGGGGCGGTCAGCAATAAAAAAATAGACATAACTTTCCGGCCGAGTGCGGGGGCACTCTCTGCCCCGACCACCTCCCACCCCCCTCGACCCCCTCTACAAAACACCCCCCAGGACCGGACCGGGGTAGTTATCTGGTGAGCGGCGCCTCCTCCCGCTGGTCCGGCGAGGCGACGGCGGCCTTGCTGAGCACGGCGGCCGAGTAGGGCAGGAAGCCGCTCTCGGAGCGCTGCCCCGTCGCCGTGCAGGGGAAATCGGCGGCCGCGCCGCCCCGTGAGCCCAGCGCCGAGGCCGCCGCCGCCGCCGCCGCCGCCGTCTGGCTGCTGTGGCAGCTGAGGCAGGAGCAGGGCGCCGAGCCCCCCGGCGGC
>NW_020884877.1:12315649-12349436 GCF_003945725.1 Corapipo altera | reverse complement strand
ACGGCGGCCCCGACCCCGCCGCCGCCGCTGCCGCCGCCGCCGCCGCCGCTGCCGCCGAGGCGGCCGCGCTGCTGTTGAGGCCGGCGGCGGCCGGCGTCTGGTAGAGGCCGGGGTGTCGGAAACTGCAGAGCAGCTCCGGGCGGGAGTAGGGGTGCGAAAGGGCGCGGAAAGTGTCCAGCGGGCGGATGGAGGTGGCGAAGGGCGCGGCGGCGGCGCCCGAGGCGGCGGCGGCAGCGGCGGCGGCAGTGACCCCGACGTGAGGGTAGTAGTGGAGCGGGACGTGGGAATGGAAGGGGTAGGGCAGGCTGCCCGTGGCCGCCGCGTGGGTCATCATGTAGGTGTAGAAGCTGGGGTCGGCCGGGTGGGGCCAGGACATGGCCAGGCGCTGCCGCTTGTCCTTCATCCGCCGATTCTGGAACCACACCTGCGCGGGGAGACAAGCACAACGCGGCCTCAGCTCCGCTCCAGTCCTCTCCCCGCCGCACCCGTTCCCGCCGCGGATACCTGCGGGCACCCAGCGACACCCACTGTCAACGCTTGTGGGAGACCCCTCTCCCTCCCGGAGCAATCGCCCGTGACCTTGACCGAGGGGAGCAGTGGGTACGGTTCCCCCTTCTAGTCGAGGGGGACCCCTTCGATCTGAATAAACGTTTTCCTTTCGAATCGTCCCCTCCTCCCCACGCAGCACTATGTCTTCACGGGACTGACGCTCATCCCCGTGTATAACAGCTGCGTTCATTCTCTCCCCTCTTCACTTTAGGAAGTAGGCTAAAGCGATAAAAACTGACGAAGAAAATAAGAAAAAAAAACAACAATAGCAACAAAAACCCCCCAAACAACAAAAACAACAGTAATAACAACTTTTAAAAAAGCAAATTAAAAGTGTTGGGTGAGGAGACGCAAACGAGCACGAGTGCTGATCAATAGCTACGGGCTCTGCGAGTCCTTCAGCCGGAGAAGGCAGCCGGCCGCGGCCCGGGGGAGCGGGTCACCACGGGGCCGCGCTGGGCGGTGGCGGCGGCTCGGCGGGGCGCGGGGCACGGCGTACCTTGATGGTGGTCTCAGGGAGGTTGAGGGCGGCGGCCAGCTCGCAGCGCCGCGGCCGCGACACGTAGTTCTCGCGGTAGAATTCCTTCTCCAGGCGGGCGATCTGCTCGCGGGTGAAGGCGGTGCGGTACCGGCGCACCTGGTCGGCCCCCGCCGCCGAGCCGCCCAGCGCGCCGCCGCTGTGCAGGCTACCGATGCCGCCGGCGGGGGCGGCCGCCGCGGCGGGGGCGCTGGGAGTCGGGCTGCTCTCCGCGTAGCCTGCGGGGCGAGGGCATCGGGATGAGAGCGGGCGACAGGGTGGTCCCCCAACCCTCCCGGCCAGGCCGAACAGGGCCCGCTGCGCCCGTGCTCAAGGCCACCTGTCATTCTTACAAATCCCTTCTGCTAGCAGAATCGATAAATTTGGATTCGGAGGTTGGTTGTTGTTTTTTCTTGGTTGTTTGTTTGGGTTGGTTTTGGTTGTTTGGTTTTGGGGTTTTTGAGGTGGTTTTTTTTGTTGTTTGTTTGTTGTTGGTTTTTTTTTTTTAATAACTTCATAACCACTTTATTCTCAGTAGATGGGGTGGGCTTGGGGACTGCAGGGCAGATGAGTTCAGGGGAGAGCAGACGAGGGCGCGGGCCTGCGAGCATCCCGGGCTAGGCACTAGCTTGTTCCCCTTCGACTGGCGTTCTTTATTTTCATTTGAGACATAAGAAACAAAAGCAGCCACAAAAGCTTTCCCCCCCACCCCCTCCAGAGTTACGTCGAGCATCCCTTCCTCTCTCTGGCACATTTGACAAAAAAGGCATGCACTGTGGCCCCTAGGAAATCCACCGTTCATCTACCTCCACCTCCCCAGTAACCTCCAGCAATAATAACAACCACCGTCCATCACCGTGGCCCGCAAAGCACGGGAAAGGAGATGAGGCTGTTTCAAACCCCCTGTTACAAGCAGAGGAAAAGTGAACAATGCCAAATTACCCCGAGGTGGACACAGACAGCACGTTGCATATACACAGAGAAGGACACACACAGACAAATGCGGGTAGTTTTCTTTCATTCCCCTCTCTCTCTCTAATTTAATCTATGTATGTATATAGACGCATATATAGCTCAAGAGACGCCGATAACTCCAAGAGCTCGGGGAAATAAGTGGAGAAAGCTTTGCCTAAATATAAGTGGGTGGATATTTGTGCCCACATATATTCTGGATATATATCTACATATCAATGGATTTGGGCATGCACAGACATACACATACACGAAGGCACCCGCACAGGAGCTACCCGAGCAGTGTGTCTCGGTTATCGGGATAGCGCAGTAATTGCAATAATATTTTACAGCCTGGAGCTCTGTCTTCGCAGAAGAGAGAGCACTGATGCAGAAGCGAGCAACTTTGGCAGTGGCGGTGGGTTTGCTTTGGTTTTTAAAGCCTGTTGGCAAAGCGCGGGGCTTAGATGGAGATGATAAAGGAAGAGTTACCTTTGTTACTGTTTTCCTTCAGCTGGGAAGAAGTCAGGCTGGCCGGGGAGCGGAGTGCAGAGCAGCCCACCTCCACATCACTGTTCATATCTGCCTCTTGAGCAACTTCGGAATAAAGGCTGATTTTCTTCCTGCTTTCCGACGGCGGGATTTCGGAGGAGACCGTGCTTTCGCTGCTCGGATGCTGAAGATTGAATAAAGTGTCTATTTCAAATTTGCCTTTGGCGGAGATGTCCCCTATAGCGCTGTGCAGGGAGGCGGCAGTCAGTCTCGGGTTGAGGCGACCACTGTGCGGAGAATTTTCAAGGGCCTCCAACACTGCATTTCCAGCTGAGTCTGACAAATTCGAGAGCCTTTTGCCAGCTGTAGGGCTGTGCAGCCCTCTCTCCATCAGGATCATCTCTTTTCTTATTCTTTCCATCATCTCAGCTTTATAAAAAATGTCAAAGTTGCAGGGCTGGTCCTGTACTAATGATGAGCTGCAGCAGGGGCTAATTCACATTCAGCCCGGCAAGTGTCTCTAAATATTATTATCTGTTTTTGAGGGAGGTGTAAAAATTGTGGGATGCCAAAGCGAGGGAATGACTGGTCAAAATGACCCATACATCCTTTCTAGCCCGAAATGTCATTCATCAAAAAGTGGTGCTCGTCATTAAGGTACGAATGACGCTGTTCGAATAATCATTTATTGTAACAGGTTTATAAGCAAATAAATACAAGCTCCTGTCAGTGGATAATGAAGGCGGCTTCAGAGCAGACAAATATATCCAGGTGGAAAGAAAGAAAGACAAGAAGTGAGGAGTAAAGCTCTTGTCCTTAGCTTGATCAGATCTTGCTTCAATTGCTCTGGGGTTTGGCCTCTGGGGTGGAATTGACAGTCTGATTAATAAAATGAGCTGTGCAACATTTCCCCCTTCATTTAGGTGCATCATTATGCTCTGATTTTTGTTTTGTTGCCTTTTAGGTCCTAATGATGCAGCTTCTTTCTCATTTGTCCTCGGACAGGACTACATGCTAAATATTAGATAATGCTTTTCTTTATTATTATTTCTGAGGCGTATTTTAGATCACAACGCAAGGAATTGCTGGAAGAGGACCAGAGGACCGAGAACCTCCTGCCGCTGATATCTCTTTATTTTTTCCCTCCCATTTCCAGACCACATTAGTAGTTTTATTTAGGAATTTACACTGACACTCCCACGCACTCTCTCACACGCCCGGACCTTATGCCCAGACTTTATAAAACCGCACAAATATAATCACGCACAGATTCCAGCGTACCTACGGCAGTTACCTGAAAAATTAAATATTTATTATAATCTAGTATATGACAAGTCTTAAATTTTTCTTCGTTGCGTCCTTAACTAAGATCTTTTTTTTTTTTACTTTCTATAATCCTGTTTATCGACGAAGCTAGCCTGCGCTTTTTCATCCCTCTGGGACGCTACTGACCGTCGTACGGTATCATAGGGGAGGGAAATAACCGAAGGACACTGACTGCATTCGTGATTTAAAACACTCCACGGGCGTCCATCTAATCCTCCCGGCAGGTTTCTCTCCAACCCTCTGCTTCTTTTCTCCCCACCACCAATAAAACTTCCGCATTTGAAAATTAAAAAAATAATCACAGAATTAAGTGATGGGTGGGAGGTATTGACTACAGGCTCCGAGCTATCAGAAACATCATTTTAGCACCCTCTCTCCAAAGTTACCTGTGGCTCAGCTAGCTCATCCCTCCGCTCTTTGCCAGGTGCCGCGGGGCGAAGCGTCGCCGCGCTGCAGGAGACACGGGCTACCGCGCTCGGCAGACGTGACAGTCGGAAAGTCTCCCTTCAGTGGTAACTTAGCTAGTAATAATGACGCTGATGGCAACCATTTAAACGAAGATAAATCCTTTGTCGTTAGCATCTCTGGAGTGCGCTTCGATAGCTGCCCAACCTTTATTCTCGCAGTGATTTTTTTTTTACCCACATCGTCTACTATTTAGACCCCGTGAATCCGAGTTTCATCGCCCGGAGAAACACCCCAATCAAACGCGGGCTCGATTTTTTTTTTTTTTTTCACAAGGAGAGCTGTTTCTACTGATCTTGGTTCACACGTCTCCTAAGTTCTTGTGCTCTTGCGCATGATTCATAGCTCGAAAATGGGATACTTGACAGATTTTTTTAATAACGTGTTAAAGTCTCCCTAAACATTCTACCAAATATTTAGGAAGCATTCTAGGCGTTGTTTGCAAAATCCAGCCTTCCATTAATGAGAGTTTTATGTCAGCCCTTCGAAATGTGAATTTAGACTGCAGTGTGGTGTCCTGAGTTTTACAGCCTCCAAAACAGACAAAAGTAAACGTCAACTTTTCCTCGCCCGGGGACGCGGCGGCGGAGCGGCCCAGTGCCGAGGGGAGCGGAGCGGTGCGCGGGTCACAGGGCCGCAGGCGACATCCCGCGGGGTCTCCGGCCGAGCCGGGAGTGGAGGCTTCGCGCTGCCCTCCCGGAGGGACGGGGGCTGTCCCCGGGGTGCACCCGCGGAGCGCAGCCAAGAATCCGGCACCGCCCCGCCCGACGGGCCCGGCGCCCACGCAGCCCCGCCACGGTCCTGCAGTCCCCGCTTCCCCCGCCGTGCCTGGCTCCGCAGCAGGCGGCGGCCCGGCCGCCGGTCCTGGCGGGGCGGAGGCGGAGCGGAAACCTGCGGCCGGTTTTATTGCTGTCGTTTGGCGCCCTCGTCTGTTTTCTTACATGCTGTAACGCGGCGAGCATCTTTCCCCCTGCTCTTTCGGAAACCGCAGCCGAGATACCACATCTCGGAGGCAAATCGTGTGTGCACACCACCAGAGTAGGCACAGTTTTAGACTCAAAAAATGTTACTGCACCACTAGAAAAGAGGGAACGATTTTTATGTTATTTGGAGCGGATGGAAAAGACTTATGTGAAAAGCCCCAGTGTAAGAAAAATAAGTTACACTCAAGTGCGGCTAGGAATGATCTTTACCAGGGTTATATTTTGCACCTTTTAAATAATACCGATACCTTAGGTTATGTACAGAGTATCTTAAAATACAACTAAATTCATATGCAAGGGATATAAAATATTATAAGAAACGCTAATAATCTTCCACTAGGTAGAGGTGAGGTTACAAGACTGTTCCCTGCAATGCAGTTAATCAATTCACCCCAAACCGTCAACCCCCAAATAAACTATTTTTTATATTGTCAGTAAACTAGAGGCATTTACTGCACTGATATTTATCTGTTGGGTTGTTATTCGTGGGTGTGTGTGGTTTGGCGGCTTTATGTTTTGGGTGGTTTTTTTGATTGTTGCTTATTTTTGTGATGGGGAGGTTGTTGTTGGTTTTGGTTTTGTGGGGGTTTTTTCCAAAAAAAAAAAAAAGAATAGCACGGTCTAAAAAGATCTTTTGGAGTATGTTTATAGTTGTTCAAAACCAACAGCTAAGCCTGAAGAACCTCTGACATTAAAGTGACATTATTGGGTAAAGGGGGAGGAAGTTACAGAGACTGCCGAGAAACTGCCGAAATATGCGAGCTTTTGTTAGATTGTTTACTCAGTTGTTCTTGTAAGTTTAAATAGCTGCTTAGGCCTTTGGCCAGATTTTTACCTTGAAAGTTATTGCTGGAAGCATCAAAGAATATTTCAGTGTTCGTTTATTAAATGTTACCCGGGGAAAAGGGGTCACGTAGCTTAATTGAAACGAAGTTCATATTAAATGAGACAAACATCGCGGGCAGCTTTTCACCAAGAGTGCGCTTGGGAAGACGAGCGGGGCAGGCTGCCAGCAGGGCCCCAGGGCGGCGTGCAGCGCCGGGGAGGTATCCGCGGCAGGGCAAAGTCTCCGGGACGCGGCCCGTGGGGTGGGAGCAGGCGGCGGTGTGCTGGTCGGGGGGGCGTGCGGGGGCGCGGGGAGCCGGTCCTGGCGGGGCCCGGGGGAGCGGGGTCCTGTCCGGGGGACCCGCGCGGCGGGGGCGGCAGCGCTGCCGGCAGGCGCGGCAGCGCCACCTGGCGGCACCTCGGCCGCACTGCCCGTCTTACCCGCCAGCCCTGCCCGCCCTGCCCTGCCCGTCCTGTCCTGTCCTGCCCGCAGGTTCTACCTGCCCTGCCTGATTTGACCGTCCTGCCCGCCAGCCTTGCCCGTTCTTCCCTGCCCATTTTGCCCTGCCAGCCTTGTCCTGCCCTCTGGCCCTGCCCACAGGCTCTACCTGACCTTCCTGACCGGCCGACCGGCCCTGCCCGGCCTGCTCGCCTGCCCCACCCGCAGGTGCTGCCATCCTGCCGTGCAGCCCCGCCCACCCTTTCCACCAGCCCTGCCCGCCCTCCCTGTGCCAGTCGGAGGCCGCCTGGCAAGGCAGCTCCGCACCCTCGCAACGCGTGTCCTGCATGTTGAGCACGCAGTGCGCTCCTGCTCAGCCCCGGATCTCCCCTCCGCCTCAGACCGCCATATAAGCGTAGGACCGTCTTGGGGCGTGTTCAGTCCAGATTATCTGTAAAATGTCACCCACGAGGAAAGGACACGAGCATAGAATATCCCCGGGTCCCGCGGGCCCTGTACACCGTCCCTCCCCGCGCTGCCCAGGTGGAGATCCCGCGGGCGCTACGCGAGGTTCATGGGTGCGTGATGTCTTCTGGGGCTGCCTTTGCACACAGACGGGGTTTAATTCAAATGATAAAGCCCAAGCAGGTCTCAAAGGGACTTGACTGATGGTTCAGTTTAGGTTGCAGCTGGTCCAAGATCAGGATCCCGAGGTCCCCGCGCTGCGTCAATGCGGAGGTTGGAGTCCGGGAGCGGCCAGCACCAGCCCGTGACCCGAGAGCTCAAGTTCAGCACCCGCAGTGCTCATCCGCCCGTGGCCGCTGCACCGAGGCCACGCGGGGAGCCCTGAGAAAACTTTCTCCGACTAGAAACGGATTTTTTAAGGCTGAAGTAACTAAAGACATGAGAACCTGTGGCACATATCTGGAGGGGAAAATAGTTTAACAATTCTTCCCGCGTTGCTGTTAAATCTTTTCATTACTGTAACTGGCTATTTTTTAAAGTGGTGGGGGAAAATGAAAGTTCTTCTGTTCTGTTTAGCTATTAAAAATTCTACGCAAGTTAAAAGGTAATAACGGAACGCAGTGGGCATGGAGTAAGGTTTGGGAGAAGTACAAATTGAGTGGTTATATTTGCGTTCTCCTTCTGTCCTGAGAGATTTATTTTTTTCCTACAGCAAACACTAACAGAAGCAAATTCCTATAGACGCGATTACCATCGGCAAATTCTAGAGAGGGAAGCGATCAAAATTCGGGTTGTTTTTGCTGTGAGAGACGAATACTAGGCGGATACTAAAAACCTGTGCTAAAAGTTTGAGTAGAATCCTAACTGTATTTAAATCATCGTAAATGCACTTGAGGAAATGAGATAATTTCAGGAATTAAAAAAAAAAGGAAACCCCACAACCTTTTCTTCCGGGGAGACCAGAAGCACTGCCTGCAGCGATGCCATATAGCTCGTGTATTCTGGAGATTCCTGTGCAATGTATCAACGGAATATGCAGCGGGACTCGGCGGGGCGCTGGGCACCCGCGAAAGCGCCGCTGGGGCAAGACAAGGACTGCCCGCAGGCAGAGGCCCGGCCAGCGAGGCAGGTCCCCCTGCCCTTCCCGACGTGGAGAGACGGCTCGGTGGGGACTGTCCTCCCTGAGAAAAGGAAGCAGTGGGCTGCTCCGGGCCGGGGCCGCGGCCTTCGCACGGTGCCCCGCACGTTCCCGGGGCCGGGGGTGCGGGACGCCTCCTGCCGCTTGTAAACTGGGCGGGTGCTCTCAGAGACCCGACCTTTGCTCATGAGATCATTATTTTTATTCGTATACATAATATCATGCCATGCACGACATTGCTGTTTTATACACCCTTCACAAAACGGCTCATTATAAAATCGAAGTAATTGAATATATAGTCATAAACCCGCCCAAAGAGTTTTCTGGTACACCGGGGGCTCTCGCTGGAGTAGATGTCTCGGCAGGACTGAAGACCTCTACGGGCGTCGCTGCGGCTGCACTGTGATTTGCTTTGATGTAATCGACCTCAAAAAGCTCTGAAACACTGCGTTTTAGGTGCTCCTTTCTTTTGGCAGCCTTTTTTGAAATATTCTGACGTCAGAGAAAATTTCACCGCATTTACTGCAAGAGGGAACACAACGGGACGTGGGAATACAAATGAAAATATGTCTCATTTCTCGGGGCTTTTATTTTTAGCAGTGTTTTCACTAGAAAGTTGCATGCAGGGGTATAAAAAGGTGAGAAACTTGTGCCTTGACAAAACGTCCTCCTAATTACACAGGGTTTCATGTCCTGAGACTAAATACTGATTCAGCTGATAATCGAGCGAAACATGTAATCACGCCTGGCTAACTTCTTAGCTGATTATGAAAGAGTAATAGCAATTAAGTGGTCAGAGCTAATGAACATGAACTCGCCTATGCCATCCGGTTGATGCTGTAATTACTGGCACCCGTTTGTCACTCCAAACCCTGCTTCCAGATACTGCCGACGATTATTAAACAGGCTATAAAGTAGGGCTGCGCGACTGGCTGCTGCTGCGGGACCTGCTTCGATCCCGCAGTAGTTCAGGGGTCCGGAGGGCCCTGCCACCACCTGCCTGGGCTGCTCAGAAAGGACACCCCCAGAGTCCCGAAATCGTGTCGGCACAGTTTCACCTCTGTGGAGGCTGCCTCTCTTTCCTCATGCGCCTGAGCCTCCGTAGGGACAGTAAACACGGCCCCAGTTACATAGTTTTCAGCGGCGCGAAGTTTCCCTGCCCTTCCCCGCGGAGCTGCCGCCTTTCCCAGCAATTTCTTGCCCTCCGCGCCCGAGAGAGGGCTAAGTGTCCAATGTAAAACCGCGGAGCGACAGGAGCCGGTCCAGAGGCGCAAGGGCTGGCTGGGGTTGTGATTTGGGTTCTGGTTAGTTCTGGGACAAGAGTTCGGAGTCGTCTTTGGAGCTTTCTCTATTTCCAGCACTTCGCGCTCCTGCAATTTCCACCCCGACACAGCGGGAGAGTCGAGAGAGACGACAGAAGGATTTGCCACAGTCTTGGGAAGTCACCACGAGAACAGTCGTCAGCATGAGCGAACGCTGCCTTTTAACTAGGCTGCCTTACCACGACATGAATTGACACTGCAAGGGGAAAAAAACCACATCTAATGAGTGCCAGGTTTACCATCTTGCTCTGCTCACAGACGCGGTGCTTTTTCCTGGCCGGTAGCAATACTGGGGGGGTTAAAAGAGGGTTCTCCCGTGGACCGAGACCTCAGTGAAACCAGGGTACCGCTTCTCACTATAACAAAACACTTCTCCATATATCGCCGGGAAGGAGGGAGGTGGGGGGGATGGAATACAAAGACTATGTGGGTTTTTCCCCGTGTTGCAGACAATAAGCTGGAGAAGGTCTCGCTGTGGATCCGGTCAGACCCCTGTCCGCGGCTCTAAAAAGAGCCCTGTCCGCGTCTTCAAAAGGTCCAGTGGTACTCGGCTGGCCCTTTTGAAGCCGCGGGTAGGAGGAAGGGAGGGATGAAAGCAACGGGGGCCGGGGTTGCTCCGGAGGGGCATCACCGCCGCCCGCCCAACCCCCCCTCCAGTGCCGGGGCCGTGGCGGGGCGGGAGCTCGCCGGCGGGGCGGGGGTGGGAATAGACGGAGGGGGGGAGCGCCGTCGGTGCGGACCGGGGGGCTGCGAGGCGAAAGGGGCAGTGCGGGCAGCGGGAGGGTCACATGTTCCGACGGCAGCCTATGAGCAGCCCCCCGGGCTCAGGCAAACTAATCTGGGGCCGGCCGCCCCCACCCCCGTCCCCCCTCCCAACCTGGACTTCGTTTTTATAAACGTACCGCCAGGATCCAACCTGTTGGAGGCAAATAACCATACGCATCATGCCCGGCCGGGGACCGAGCCGCCACCGCCGCCGCCCGCGATGTGCAAGGCCATGAGCAAAGCAGCGAGCTGGGAGATGGACGGACTGCGCGGCGACAGCAGCGGCGGCGGCGGCGGCGGAGGCGGAGGCGGCGGAGCCTCCGGGCAGTGCCGTAATTTTCTCTCCTCGCCCGTTTTCGGGGCGGCGCACACGGGCCGAGCGGCCGCCGCCGCCGCTGCCGCCGCCGCCGCCTCGGGGTTTGCCTACGCCGGCGGAGGGGAGCGCTCAGGGGCGGCGGCGAGGCCCGACCCCCCGACCAAGGACTGCCCGAGCTCCGCCACGCCGGCCGCCGCCCCCGCGCTGGGCTATGGGTATCACTTTGGCAATGGATACTATAGCTGCAGGATGTCCCACGGGGTTGGGATCCAGCAAAACGCCCTGAAGTCTCCCCCCCATGCCTCCATTGGCGGCTTTCCCGTGGAAAAGTATATGGACGTCTCCAGCTTGACCAGCACGAGTGTTCCCGCCAATGAAGTCTCCTCCAGGGCGAAGGAAGTGTCCTTCTACCAGGGCTACACAACCCCCTACCAGCACGTTCCTGGGTACATAGACATGGTCTCAACGTTTGGCTCTGGGGAACCGAGACACGAAACATACATATCAATGGAGGGCTATCAGTCTTGGACTCTGGCTAATGGCTGGAATAGTCAGGTTTACTGTGCCAAAGATCAGACACAGAGCTCACACTTCTGGAAATCGTCCTTTCCAGGTACGAGAGGGGGAGAAATGGTCTGAGCAGAACAACTCCCCCGCGCCTCCTCCGCCTGCTCGTCCCCTCCCCCGCCCCCCGGGCTGCAGGGGCGGCCTGCCGAGTTGGACACGCTGCACAGACACACATAGAGCAGGGTGGG
Source organism: Corapipo altera (assembly GCF_003945725.1). NCBI lineage: Eukaryota > Metazoa > Chordata > Aves > Passeriformes > Pipridae > Corapipo > Corapipo altera. The sequence continues at coordinate 12,338,128 of NW_020884877.1, read as the reverse complement.
GGCGGCGGATTTTCTTTTTCTCACCCCCCTCCCCACCCCTTACCCCAGAGAAAATCTCACCCTCTGCTTTCCATACCCGCGGGACTGACCCCAGAACCTCTCCTCCACTAGCGCCCGGGCACTGGACGCCCGTCCCGCGGGCACCGGGGCGGCCTCGGGTTCCTTCTGCTGATTCCTTCTGTGACCGGGTTTTATTCGCGTTTGCAGTTTTCAGGACGATGGCTCAAAGGCTTGCGCTCCTCTACCTCCCTGGCTGGTGACCGATCCGGCCCCAGACCTCTTAAGAGACTGCAAGTACTGAGGGCACAGAGGCACAAACCACATGCAAACAAACCCGGGAAACTCTCACCAAAGCGATTTCTGTGTGTGCGCTGGGGCACAGACCTGCTCTCGGCCCCAAAGCCAATGCCCCCGCCGCCCTTCATGGTCAGTTAGAGATGCATGCCTGAAAAGTGATGACAGTCCATCAAGGCTTCGGTGGTGCCTTACTAACGTGCAAATAATGTGGTAGCGTAAATAATAATAAACTGTAAACAGCCCGGCATTATTTATTTGCCCATGAAAACCAGTGCCCAACAATATCGGTTAAGCTTTAAACGCCTGTAATAAAATTCTAATTTTTCACATAATGTCTTTTACAATAGGGGACGTTGCACTAAACCAGCCTGATATGTGTGTCTACCGGCGTGGGAGAAAGAAGCGAGTGCCGTATACAAAACTGCAGCTTAAAGAACTCGAGAATGAATATGCCATTAACAAGTTCATTAACAAGGACAAGAGGCGAAGGATATCCGCAGCCACAAACCTGTCTGAGAGACAAGTTACCATTTGGTTTCAGAACAGGAGGGTGAAGGATAAGAAAATAGTCTCCAAACTGAAAGACAATGTATCTTGATACATTAAATGCGGACAGTGATGGATATATAAACTCAATTTACGACCAGCTAAAGACTCTTGGAAAGACTTGAAAATATATTTAATTTTTTTTTTTGTCCTTCCAGCGGTGGCGAAATTTCGGGAATTGTTTTCCGTGAAAGCCAGCGTTTTTCTGTAAGTGTAAGGGAGTGTTGACAAGCCTTGAATTGAATTATAGTTCAGTTTCTTCTTTTTGAAAATAATAATAATATTAATATTAATTATATTTTCTGTTCTCCTCTCTAGGCCAGTATAAACGAACTTAAATATGTTGAACGGTTACAGTTATAACTTTCTTTAATGCTTAACTCTTTGGGGGGTTTTCTGTAATTTTTTTCTTTTCTCTGAGCAACAGCCAGTGCCAAAAAGTGTCAGTTTTGATTTGGTGTTGTAAACTTCAAAACACACCGAATTAAAAAAAAAATCAATCGGAAAATGCAAGAAAGCCGGAATACCGACCTGTGGCAGCACCCGCCTAGTCCAGTGGGACCGGAGAGAATTACGTGGAGGGTTACTGGCTGCAGCAGAATTTTTAATTGCTTTTCGAGACAGAGAGAATCTCTCTGAGCTGTTGCGGGGCACAGAGTCCCAGGCATGTCCCACCGCGCTCCCCACTTCCACAGGTTTGGGTTTGAGGTTGGCCTTGGGGTTTTTCTTTGCCGCAGTTTCGTTTTCAGTGAAAGGATTCCATAATGCCCGGTTGAAAAGGGAGCCGTCTGTTCCCAGGAAGGGGCACTTTGGTCCCAGGCGGGCGCTGCCGGCCGGGGGGCTGCGCGGCTGGGCGCTGCGCGGAGATTCAGGTCGGGGCACCTTGGGGCAGCGCTTTCGGAGTGATGGAATTGGCCGGCTCGCCCCGCAGCCAGAGGAGAGGCTGACCCTACAGAGGTGTGTATGGACCTGCGCAGACCTAGGGTAAAATATCCTCTCTATCTTGTTTGTCCGGACCAGCGAAAGATTCTTCTCCTTCCTCTCGCCAAAAAAAAAAAAACAAAAACCCAACAAACAAACAAACAAAAAACTTAAAAAAAACCCCACCAAGGTTAAAAAAACCACAAACCTGCTTGGATAAGTGAAGTTCATTGTTAATTTTTAATTTACAAAAAAACCCACGGGTGTTAATGACAGAAGCAATAAATAAGGAAGTTCAAAAGATACCATAATTTATATGGGCCGAAAGGCCAGGATTTTGTAATTCTTTTAAATCTAGTGTGCATGTTATGATATACACAGGGTGATCAGATGCGCTAGTCAACTACTAGGAGAGAGAAGTGATTTCCTCTCTGTTAATGTGCCTCGTCTAATTATTAAAATGTGTGTTCCAAACTAGTATTATTTATTATAATATACTATTACTCTAAACACTTTGATTACCATTGTATGTGGTAAGACATGCGATAAGTCTATTTCTCCATAAACCGTATCTTTTTTTTTCATTTGTCTTAAAGTCTGCTTTTGTGTTGGAAATACAGTCTGGACTTCCCAGCTGTTACTGATGTTGCAAATCTTTTCCTGAACCGCCTTTAATAAAATGGTTTCTTTTCAATATATATAAAAAGAGAAAAAGAAATTCGCCTTCTTTTGCAGGAAGGGGTTTCGCGGGCTCCAGGCTTGCCTGGGATCTTCTCAGAGGCACTTATAGGACGTCGTTCCTGGGAAATGAGAGGTAGATACGATAAGAGGAGCATTAAAGGATGGAAAGGGGTATCCGAGAGTTCCTTGTCGATGGGAAAGAGTTTTTAGGAAGAAAGAAATGTTACCAGAGAGAAATGTTGCCATGGGAGGCAGGGGAAAGGCTGTGTCTCCCCTCTTCCTCCGAGCCCTGCTCGGCCTACCCGGTGCCCGGCGGCCGAGGGCGGCCCACGGCCCCTTTGTTCTCCCCTTCCAAAGCGGACTGGCACTTGCCGGTTCCCCGCCTGTGGGGCGGTCTGGGACGGCGCCCCTCCGTTCTCTCCGCAACCGGCTGGTTCCATCGGGGGATTATCTTCCGCCTCCTCCGCCCTATTCCTTCCTCTTTTTGCTCCACTTGCCCGTTCACGGTAATTGAGGAGTTTGTTTTCCCCCAACGGACAAAAAAAGTCCATTTCTGAGCACTTCGGATTTTGTCACGAAGTGCATTTTTGTTTGATTCTGGGATAAAAGGACGCTTGTGGTACACATCATTTACGCACCTGGAACAGCCCTCTCTGCCGATGCAGCGTTGTTTTCTCCGAATGTTTTAAATTCTTGTCTTTCCCTCCTTGGCACCCCCACTCACCCACACATACTTCTATTAATTCTACAGAGGTTTTTCCTCCCACTGAGTCTCCCTGCAGATGGAAGGCCGGGCACTGTCAGAGCTGTTTTGTTTCCCGGCTCCGGAGCCATCGCGGGCTGTTCTCTTCCTCCTTCCAGGCTTAACCTTTGGCTTTGCCGGGCTCCGTGCTCCCAGAAGGTGCAGTTTTGCCACGGCCAAAGCCGCTTTCTCAGGGCAGGAGGAAACCCGAACTGTCTGGCAAATCGGTACCAGATGGAGGGGAGTCGCCTTTTAATTTTATAAGAAGATGCAGAATCATTAAGAAGGCAGCAGCTACGGAGAGGAGGACGGTGAAGCAGGGGCACATCAGCCCGTCTACCTACCAGTGTAGATTAAAAGGGTTTTCTAAGCCTCTAGCTGGGGCATTAGTGAGCGTTATTCAAAACCTCCTTGGCTACACCTTGGACTCTTCCAGAACACCAGTTGTACGCGGTCCTGGGGCTGGGCTGCCGCCGCGCAGCCCCAGCTGCTGCCGGTCACAGTCGTCCATGTTTAGAGAAAAGGACATGATGATTCGCCTGAAATGTAGCGCATGTTATTACAGATAATTAATATGTACCTCGACAAAATGAATTGCAAATGCTCAGTGGCGCAATGATGCATTGCTTGGCTTCTGTAAGGCAGTGCGATTTCCCAGCCATGTCTGAGGCAATCCTGCCATCTCCTGGACAGCTCCCGGCATAGGCACGAGAAACCTTCCCCTCGCTTCGGGAGCCGCGCTTCCGAGTGATAAATGAGCGAGGGAGGCTGCTCGGACACACGCAGAGTAACCTTCGTCTGTAAACTGGAAGGATATGCCAGTGAAATTATAGCGTGTGGTCAGCTCTGATGTCCAGGCCGACCCGGATGCCTATTTAAAAACCAGGGAAAAAAAAAAAAAGCGGAAAGGAGCGTGTGAAAGCAGCCCTCCGGGTCGCTCTACTTACTCCTCAGTGGTGATATTTCCTGTACAGACACAGGCGGGGGGACACCCGCGGCAGTAACACGCCACCCCCCCAAACCAGCAGCCGGCTGTGGCTGGAAAAAGCAGCACAAGTCCGTCCAAGGCTCTCCCTCTGCTCCGCTCCGTGGCCGGTCGCCTCGGGAACTAGATATTTCGGTTGTAAATGCTTTTCCCTGCAGATTTAAATATAAACATCGCTTTCTGCAGCTGTGACCGTCTCCAACTACTCTAAGTTTTGATTTCTTTTCATTAATTAACAATTACAGATGAATTGAATATTAATTGAAAGTTCTGTTTGAAAACTCTGTTTTCTCTAACCCCATAAAATTAGTTTGAAGTGTCACCTTTCTTTCCGGTAACTGGAACTCACATCCCTTCCTTGTGTTTATTGCGGACAAAAATATAGTCTTTGAACTGAAAATGTTCCTTCTCTCTTCTAAGAACTGAAAATCAGAGTCAGTTTTTTCGTAAAAGGCGACTACGAAAAAAACCCTATTGCCCATCCTCTTAGGGAACAAAAAGTCAGAATACAAGTAAGCTAATAAGTGGGAGATTCAATTGGTAGACATAACTCAAACAATAAAAATTAAAAGCAGTGGTCAGCAATATCCTCCAGCGGTGCTTGTGTGGTCCTGTGTGGTCTAGGAGAGGGCAATCATTTAAAGATTTCTTCCAGAGCAATGAAATTACTGCAGAATTTACCCCAATTTCCCATTAAATAGAAAGATGAATTTGATTAGGAGAATGTCAAGAAGGGCAACGTCTCTGATCTCGGCTTAGAAATAAAACCAAGATTAAAACTATGATTAACAGGAGAATAACATGCAAAATTAACCCTACAAGTTTTTAACCGCGGTAATGAAAGTGGCGAAGTCCGGGCATTAGGCTTCTCTTGACGCCGGGCTCGCCCAGACCAGGGGAGATCCTCTTGGGAAAGAGACCGAGAGCAGAAATGCCCGGTCTGGATGACGGATGGGCCTCCAAAGTGTCCCGCAGTTCTGTGGGGTGGCGATGCAGAGAGCTGCCGGGAGCACGGAGCCCGTGGGTACCCCCTCCTCGAGCCCTCCAGTTCCTCGCGAGTGCCTTTAGGTGCAGCACACGAGACTTTGCCTTTCCTCCGTGGGAAATCCACTGTCTCGCGAATTACATGGTTTGGGAAAGGACACAAGTAATCTCCTCTGAGGATGCTCTCAGATATGATTTTACTTACTCTGGTGCTACGAGGGCAATGGGACAGATAATGGAATATCCGGGCTCGTTTGGTCTATCAAAAATGTAAAACTACTTATAACTTCCCAAAATAACACAGTAATAATGCCGTAAGGGATCATTTTATTCTCACACGCAACCTGGGAGATGGCAGGGGGGTACCCAGCTGAGGCTGACTCTCCTTTGCCCACCGCTGCACTCACACCCCTTCTGCTGCAGAGTCTGGTATTTTCTTTCTTGAAGTATTTCGATTTTATTTAATTAATGAATTAATATCGGGGTTGCTTAAGTAATTCCGTGTTGTTGCTGTTGTTATTCTCTGTTTGTTGATGCTTGTTTGATTGTATTTTAAGGACAAAACAGACTCCGAGTTTTAGAAGCGTTGTTCACCCAAAAACACTTCGGAGTGTAGATGAAAGGTAAAAGGTGTAAAAAGGGCAGGCGAGCGGACCCAAGAGAATACTAGTCATTAGTGTGCTAGAATGACAATGCTGGTAATATCCGATCGATTAAGATTTTAATTGCTAGCATATGCAATGCATTGAATGTAATTAGGGTCAGAAATACATACGTGTGCCCTGAACATTCACATCGCATAGCCACCACAGGTTATTCCCAGTCCTCGGTGCACACTCTTACCGTGGGTATCGTTCTGGCCCAGAGGATGCTGCCAGCCGGCGGGCACTGCCAGCCGGGGGGCACTGCCGGCACGGGGACTGCACCAGGGGCTGCCCTGTCTTCTCGGCAAATGTTTGTTTTCCTCTCATCTCTCCGCTGGCGCCGCAGCTCAGCCAGCCTGCCCTGGCCACTTTTATAGAAGTGGAGACCATGTTTCCCCTCCCCCTTGCAAGCTCGGTATTTTCATATTTCAAGTGTTATCATAAGACTTTAAAAAAGTGGAGGGGGGGTGAAAAGAAGGGAAAAAAAAAAAAAAAGAGGGGGGGGAACTCTGTGGCTCGGTCGCTGGAGGCGGTGCTGAAATTACCGGCTTTGAAGAACCTGTCTGCTAAGTTTCGTCCAATCGTTTCAGGCTTTCCGCTTATTCCCTGTTGTAACTAAATACCGCTGTAAGAACAGCTGAAGTCCTTTGTTGGAAATGTGTGATCGCAGTCTCTACAGATCTGGCTACGTTGGTTCTCTCTTGAATTTGCAATCTCCAGATTCCTTTTATTTTCCTAATTTGCGGGCTAATGGCAGTCAATTGGCGGCTCTGCCCACCATTTCCTACCCCCGGAGCTCGATCCCCTGGACTTGCTCAAGTTCGTGCGCAGCCCAGCCGCAGAGCCACGCGTTCGGCGGCGCGGCGCAGCCTTACCTCCCCGGCTCCGTTCCAATCAACATCAGCTCCAACGGCAACAAGGAATGCCTGGAAGACAACAATAAATATTACGCCCACGATGCGAGCTCCAAACAAGAGGAGAGATGCAGGCAGAGGCAATCTTTTGCAAATGACCCAACTGTTACTCACACAGCCAACTTAAAGCCCGTAAAGTATGACCACTCGAGCCTGCAGAGAAGTTTGCACGGCTCGGCTGCTCTTTTTGAAGTGAATTCCTGCAATTCAAGCTTAAAGGAGGACATCAAGAATTCCGTCAACTTGAACCTGACAGTTCAGCCCGCAGCAGTCCAGTCATGCCTCAGACCTTCAGTGCAGGATGGTATGCCTTAAATATCTCGCTTTACTTAGAAGCGACCTAGCTATACTTGCTTTCTAAGATTTTCTGTAATTACTTTGTAACCCCCCTGTAACCTTTTCGGAGCGATAATCGCTTAATCAAACTCGGAGGTTAGATAGAAATTGTGCTGTTGGATGTGCTTTGCCCAATTTTCCGACCCAGTTTAACCCTGTTATTGCGGGATTTTGTGCATATTCATATATTTGCATACCCAGACTTCATCCACTAAATTATCGACGTGTTTATTGTAGGTTTGCCTTGGTGCCCCACCCAGGGGAGATCAAGAAAGAAACGGAAACCTTACACAAAACAACAAATTGCTGAATTGGAAAACGAGTTTCTCCTCAATGAGTTTATTAACCGACAGAAGAGGAAAGAACTATCGAACAGACTGAATTTAAGCGATCAGCAAGTTAAAATTTGGTTTCAGAACCGGCGGATGAAAAAGAAAAGAGTAGTAATGCGAGAGCAGGCTCTTTCTATGTACTAGAGCAGAGTCCGCCCGTTTCTGCATGAACTTGTGCCCGGAGTGTTCACCCCTAGAGTAGAGCGTACGCGCGACTGAAACGCGGGGAGTGTGTCTTTTTACCGTTTAAACCAAGTTCTCGAAACGCGTAGGATCCCCGCGGAAACTGGCAAAGGCTGAGTTCTTAGCCAAGATGAAGAAGATGAGAAGGACTAGAACGGAAACATGTATTATCAGCTTTTTACCTTTCTTTCTCCATTTATATAGATTTTCTCCTGCATCTTACCCTCTCTTTCCCCGGAGAACAAGCGGTGCTAAAATAAGATCGATTTCTGTTATCTGTATGTAAAGATCATTTTGCAGCAAAATAAAGGAATAACGCCCTAGTAAAGACGTCAGCTCTGTGAGTCCCGGCTGCTCCCTTCATCTGCTGCCCTGTACACCAGAGCGAGCCTGCGGCGCCGGCTTGTTTTGTGGTTTGGAGTAACCTGCTCGAGCAGCGATGGGGAAAGTGGTTAACAAATAAACCTTTTTCTATAGTATTCCCCCCCCAACGCCCTTTTCCCACTTTCCTTCCCCCCCTAAACCCCACGGAGCCGCAGATCCGACCGCAGACCGGCGGAGAGGGCACGTGACACCCGCGCAAAGCCGCGCGTAACCTGAGCGCCGGCTCCGCGCCGGCCGCTCCCGCAGCTCCGCTCCGCTGGAGCGGCCCCGTCCCGACGGCATGGCACGGACGGGGGGCCGTGTGTGCCTGCCAGCGGGGCCGCAGCCCCCAGGCCGCGGGCAGGGCTGCTCCCCGGGCACGGCGGAGAAGGTCCTCCCTCGGGGAAAACCGCCCCTCTGCCCCTCGCCGCGCTCCGGGGCACCGCGGGGGCCCGCGGACGCAGAGGAGCCGTGGGGTCGGGCGCCGGTGCCTTCTCAGGTGGTCCGGCCGGGCCCTGCCCTCCCAGCGCTCCTGACTTTGGCCTTGTCCAAGCACTGCCCTAAACAGGCGAAAGGCAGCGGGCGGTGCCGGGGCAGGGCCCCAGGCTGGGTCACGGCTGGAGGGAAGCTGGGGGCCCCGTCTCACCTCTAGGGTGCTGCAGACGCGGGAGACTGGAGAGCACGGAGGTTTTGGTGGGACTGATTATTTTGAGGTTCTGTCCCCACGGCCATTCCCGCTTAGGTTTTTATGAGGGAAAAGGGAGAACAGTTTCGGGGTTTTGCCCAGATATAAACTTCAGAGAATAACCCAATCAGAGGGATTGGGAGCAGTATTCAAACCGTTTGATTACTGTTTTGGGACGAGAATGAGATTGATTTTTCCCGCATTTTGATGACAAGCTTTCTCTGCCGAGAGCAGCCCGTCTCTGCAGCACCAGAGTAGTCAGACTGGCCGGAGCTGCAGGGCCAGAGGAAATTAGACATTGCCTTGATCTGTTACCTCAGAATGTAAATTCTAAAAAAAAAAAAAAAAAAAAATCTCACGGAATTTTGTTTCTTATTAAAAACCCTTTTGGCCGCAATTTCCATCTAAATCTGATCCTTAACGAAGGGGCAGAGGCCTCCTTGTTTTCTGGTAAATAAAGTAGGCTCAGATATGGTTGTTCGTGGCGTATGCAACAAGGCTAAACAACTACAAGGGACGGCACAAAGCTGCTACCTACTTACACGAGGCTATAGCCTTCCTGAAGGCAATAAACTCATTATTTCATAAAGAGGCGTATTTGAACTTTGCTCCTACTCACTCCTGTGCAGCAAGTTCTGCTCACAAGGGCACGGTAGACAGATGATTTTGGAGGTAAATCCCGGATTTATAGGCGGACAGAGGTGCAGCCATTTTCCCGAAAGCTTTTCAGAGAGCCCCAAAGACAACGCTAGGGTGGTGTGTCGTGAGGAGAGGGAAAACCAGCCCAACGCGTGTCTAGCCGCTCTTACCGCATTGCCCAATGCAGAAAAAAACCCTACCTCACTCATGGCGTGGTGGCTGCCAGCGGGAAAGCGAGGACGAAGCCTCGCCGGGTGAGAGTTCCCCGGGGGCAAGGGATGCGTACCTAGCCATCTACAGCCATAGACACCATTCCTGAGTTCCTCCAAATCTTCGAGACATTCAGCCTCTGTGCTGGGAACTGACGCATTGCGGACAATAAGGGTCTCTTCATCCAGTGGCATTCCCTAATTAAAAAAACTAGGAGCAACCTCAATGATGCAAGCCAGGAGAAAAGCAAAAACCAGATAAAGCCCCTTTTATTATTCTCTCCTGGAATACTAGTCAGACGGCTACAATCCATGAGAAATGGACCCCTTACGCCATTCTTTCTTGTCTTAGTTCTCCCCACTGAAACCCGTCCCTTTATTACATGGGTGATGTGGAATCCGAAGAGGAACCCCGGGTGAAGACATGTGAAAGGCAATGTATTGTTTATTAAATGCATCTGATCCAAGATGATAGCTTATTGTGAAGCTCCTAGTCTAAATCGCCTACGGAAAGAGAAAAAACAGAGGAGGTAGGATCTAAATTGCGATTTGGTGCGAAAGTATGTGTGTTACGTATCTCTGTATGTGTCTGTGTATATGTGTAGATGCACTTCTTTCAGCAGCGCCCGTTGTGTGTAACCGTGTGTGCACACACAGACGTACACAGTTGCGGGCTCATGCTGTGCATAGACACATCGGTGGTAGAAAGTGGTGCATGATTTCACGCGTGCCATGCTCCAGGTTTCATCCCTTCCTCTGAAGCAGTGGGCGAGGACTGTCGTTCGGGCGTGGGGAAGCACAACACGCGTGGCAGAGCTGCAGATGCGGGGCGCGCCCTGCCTCTGCGGCTCTGCTTGCGCACACCCACCCGAGCTGCCCCCTGGGCACATGTGTGCACACGCGTGTGCGACATGCCGGGTGGGCGTGCAGGAGATGCACCCGAAGGAGGTGGATGTACTCAACGCCCTTCGATTGGATTGTTTCGGGTGTCCTATCAGGTGTATTTCGCCCCCTGCTCCGGCTTTGCGGGTGTATGCGGGGAGGGATGGAGCAGCGGGCACCCGCTTGCTGCTCCCACGCCCGCGTCTCCCCGCAGCATGCAGGCGACCGTCCACTCCTTTATTTACTCAGACGTAAACATCTTTGCATTCCCACTGCAGCCTAAACGTGATAAAGCCCTTCCGAGAAGGCTCGCCATTCCCTCTCGTTTGATAAGGCTGCAAGCGCAACTCGGCTTCTTGGGAATGGCTCTGGATGCCTTTGTGCTTCCTAAAAGAGCATAAATAATTAAAGTTTGGCAGGGAGGAAAAGCTTTCTTGCAGAACTGTAGTGGCAATAAATGAAATGACTCAGAATCTCTTCTCCAGTCGGTTTTTACGAGAGCTGCTAGACAGTGTCTGTTCACGTTCTCCAGATACTAGGGGCGCCATAACAAAGTTAAGGTCAAGTTAGTGTCTTATCTTGGGTGGCACAAAAATATCGCGTCTTCTCCAGCCGGACCGGGTATATTTTTAAACCCAAACGTTACGCAAGTCGCCTTAATTTTCACGGAGAGCATTTGGAAATGTCACTTGGACCTGAATACGTGGTGATTCCAGGCAACGATTGCAGATGTTTCAAGACGCCTAACGGTAAAGTATTCGTCTCACTGTGTACATGATATACATTTATGTTTTGATGCTATTTAATCTGCGTAAGGGAAAAAGACAAAAAAAAAAAAGGAAAGAAAAAGAAAAGGGGGGGCTACTGTAATGTTTGGAGCTGGGCTGGGAACCGACCCCAGCGCAAAAATGCTCTGGAAGACGGGGACCCCCAGCTCTACCTTATTCCAACGGGGTCTCTGTTGTGATATTTGTCTCACATTTCCCAAATTAGATCTCTTTTTAAAGGACTGCTTCTTAAAAGGGCTGTTTTCGTACTAACAAATCGTCGCCATGTCTTTGAACTTGAATTAGTTGAAACCGGTTGGCTCCTGCGCCAAAATTGATGCTAGGCTTGTTGCATCGAAAGAAAGGTGAAGCGTTCTGGCAAAGGTGAAACCAGTTGTCTGACGGTAAAGAAAATGAAGCTCTATAGATTCCCAGAGGCACCACTTCTGATGAGATAGGCGATCAGAAACCGGGGGGGGGGGTACAATCTAAGCGGAGACCTGCCTTGCTTTGCTGCAAGGTCCAGGGTGGTAAGTGACACAGGAGCCATTTTAACTGCGCAGACATCATTTTAGGAGGTTGTTTGTCTGTTGCAGCAGAATCGGGGGGTCTTGAGAGCCGATTAAGGGAAGGAATGGTGGTCCTGCGGTTTGGTTTCTAGCAATAACTTGCGAGAGTCTATCTGCTGGGAGCAATGTTTGGCGTTTCAGGTGTTTTGCGAGCGAGGCACCAAGGCAAAAAAAAAAAAAAAGCATACTGTACAAAGAAAAAAAGGAAAGAAAGGCAGGGGTGAAGGAATGAGTTCCATAATATCTGCCTGGCTTGATATTTTTATTTTTAGAAAGGGCAAGCCGGGCTGAGCTACGGAAGCCCCTTGGGCAGCCCTCGACTGCTCTGGGGAGCCAGGGGATGCAGGAGGGGCCGTTCCGGTGGCCACGGCGGGGCGGGGGGCAGGGTGCGGGGCACAGCCCGGGCTGCGGGGCTCCCGCCCCCGGAGCCTCTCCGCATCGTGGAGCCGGGGGCGCGCCGGAGGCTCTTGTCGCAGCGAAGCCGGGTCCTCAGGGGGCATCGCCACCTCGAGGAGCCGAGGAACACACGGGTCTTCTCCCCGCTTGCCCTCAGCTCTCTGGGGCCGGTTCCCCACCTGCTGGGCTCTCTGCTTGCTGTGGGACCTGGACGCTGATCTTTGTGGAGGTGATGTGGGGCCTGTTGACTTGCCGGAGCCTCTACCCGGGCATTGCCGGGGTGACCGGAGATGGCCCTGCTCGGCTTGGGGGAGTCGTCCTGATTTCGGGTTTATTTGGAGAGCTGCATGTGGTGGGGCTACCCTGGCTATGCTGTACAGTGGCGGAAAAAAGGCATTCCCATAGAGAGCTGGCAAATGTTTCTGGAATGAGGAATTGCTCGAGCATAGGGTTATTAATGGCGTGTATTATTTATTCTCTTTTCAGCCTTTGCGACTCTGTTTGTGCTTGTCCATAAAAAAATCATATTTCGAGGAGAAAATGAAAATTGGCAAAAATGAGCCCTCGAAGGCAGGGCGGGAGAGGGGCTGGCGGCTGCTGTGCGTGTCGCCTGCTACCAGTCCTGCTTTTCCCTTCCAATGAAAATGAACATTTTGGTGGGAGTTGGAGGCAGGGGAACAGAGGTCACTTTGTGTACTGCTCTGCTTCCTAAGGAAACCGAGCTTGTTGGACCTCTTTTCCTGCCCTAGCCCTTTGCCTTCCAGAAGAGCACGAAAGTGTCTCCCTTTTATAAACCCGGCTGCTGAGAGATGTTCTGTTTGCGTATTTCTCATTTCAGTTTGGCGCCCTGATACAAGCGCACAGTGTTTGGGCTTATAAGCGAGGGAAAAGGAGGTGGTCGAAACTCAGGCTTTGAATTTCGTGACCGGTTTTGATGCCAACTGTGGATTGCAGGAGCCGGGCGGGCAGATCCGGTTGTACTCTCGAGCGTGTGAATGGGACTTGGCTTTCCTGAGTGAAACATCACCCACCCGCTTATCATCTTCGTGAGCGGCGGCCGGAGAATATCGCTCCCTCTAAGTAGGAGCGATCACGTTTCCGAGCCGAGGGTGCCCGTAGGCGAACCCGCACCCCTCGCCCCCAGGGCCACCTTCCCCGACGGTGGCAGTGCTCCCCCCTGGCTGTCCGCGGAGGCCGGGTGGCGATGCGGGCGGGGGGCAGCTCGTCGTGGGGCTCTGCGCCGGGCTCCGGCGGTGGGCAGGCGCCTGCCCGGGCGGCGCGGCCCCAGGTGATCCGCCGCACCACCTACGTGTATCTCACATCGCCTGGTGAGAGGATGAGAGGAAAAAACGGCTATATTTGTACAAACGGCGCGCTCGCCTCCCCGTGCTGGGAGGGCTCTTTGGAGAGATCTTAGGAGCCTTTCCGAGGGGCTGATATAGATATAAGGACATTTCTACATCGCGTCACGTGACATAATTACCACTAGAATCAATCAAGATGAATTGCACGTCAGCACACGGTGGGGATTTTTTCTTAGTTGATCCTGTCCAAACCCTCTTGTGCAATAGATGGATCTTGTTCAATGCATTGAAGCCTCCTGGTTCCTTGCAATCGCAAAAAAGAAGACATGACTGAGTTTGACGATTGCAGTCACGGCACATCCAATATGTATCTGCCAGGGTGCGCTTATTACGTCTCACCCTCAGATTTCTCGACGAAACCCTCTTTTTTGTCTCAGTCGTCGTCCTGTCAAATGACTTTTCCTTATTCTTCTAATTTACCTCATGTTCAACCTGTGCGCGAAGTAGCATTCAGGGAATACGGATTAGAGCGCAGCAAATGGCAGTATAGGGGCAGTTATGCTCCTTATTACTCAGCTGAAGAGGTGATGCACAGAGACTTTCTGCAGCCTGCGAACAGGAGGACGGAAATGTTGTTCAAAACGGACCCTGTCTGCGGCCACCACGGACCGTCTCCCGCCGCCTCCAACTTCTACAGCTCGGTGGGGAGAAACGGCATCCTGCCGCAAGGTTTCGACCAGTTTTACGAGACAGCCCCCGGACCCCCGTACCAGCAGCACTCCGAGGGCGAGGGAGACGCGGAGAAGGGCGACTTGAAAGCCCAGAACAACACTTGCAGTAAAACACCTTCCAACCAGGAGAAGAAAGTGACACCAGCAAACAGCGCCGATTCCCCTTCTGGTGAGGCTGTTGCAGAGAAGAGCAACAGTTCAGGTAGGTATCAGTAGTAAATTGGGGGCAAGAGTACAAGGCCAACACTTTGTCAAGCCGCATTTTATGTGCAATTTTATAAGCATCCAAAGGATTTTATATATCCTATAAGATTTCCTTTACCGTTGTAAAGCGTGTTTACGATAGGAAACCAATTTAGGTGGGCTTAAGGTATTCTTGGAAGAGGATATTAATTGTTATTAAATTGTTGATTTGTCGGGGGGAGACGGAGAGATTTCACAGGTAGTGCTCAGAGTTGCCTTCGGTGTAGAGCTTAAGATCTTCGTTTGTTTGGGGCGGGGGGTGTGCGTGAGAGGACTTGGAGAAACTTGGAATTTTTCCAGCCCATTTAAATATCTCTCTGTATTGCTCGAAGAGATCTCTTTTAAGGAGAAGTTGGGAAATATTGGCTTTTTTTTTGCTAAATCATCCGGAGATTATAAGCGTCAGGAATATTTTTTGAACTGCCAGAGGGCTGCTATCCAGGCAATGGGATATTATCAAAGACTCTGATCAATTCCTAGCTGAGCATGTTCGTAGCAGAAGCGTAAATAAGTTTCTTCTTTCTTGAATTTCAGCAATTCCCCAACGATCAAGGAAAAAGAGGTGTCCCTATACCAAATATCAGATAAGAGAACTGGAACGGGAATTTTTCTTCAACGTGTACATAAACAAAGAGAAAAGACTGCAGTTGTCCAGAATGCTCAACCTCACTGACCGGCAAGTTAAAATCTGGTTCCAGAATCGAAGGATGAAAGAAAAGAAACTGAACAGAGATCGACTCCAGTATTTCACTGGGAATCCCTTGTTCTGAAAAAAACCCCAACAAACAAACAAACAAACAAAAAGTTAAAAAAGAAAAGAAAAAAGAAAAAAGGAAAAATATATAAAAAAAAAAAGAGAGAGAGAAAGCAAGAGAAAAGGAAGAAAGAAGAAACACAATGAATAGTTTGGTCTCTCTGTCCTATCATCTGAATGCAAAAGTTAATTGGTTTACATGACACATCCACCCTGCGGAACTCAAAGTTTCATTTTCATGTGCAACTCCACACACTGAATGGCCACTGGAGATTTCAGGGCTTGGCGGAGCAGATTCCTGATAAGGGGAAACTAGAGTAAATCCAACTGTCCACTCTCAAGTGTTTTTCGCCAAAGGTGCTTTTTTTTCCTCTCCCACAGTACCAGCAATGGACCTGCAGTGTGTCTGGTAGTTTTTACTTACAATTCATTGAGTTCGAGGGGGGCTCTGTTGTTGCTTTTGAGCTAGGATAACAATTTCCTCCCCTTAAGTGAATGCGGTTTATTTAAGAGATGGTAAATGTACGCTCGCTATATATATAAAATATATATATATATATGTTTCTATTGTCATCCAAAAGCATGAGCCACTGTCTTTTTCATGTGAATAAATTGTTTCTAGTAAAGTTAAGGTTATAGCTTCCGTGCACTGCTGTATGGATTTCCATCTCCGAAAGACCCTAGCGTTTCCAGGGCTAGAGCCAAGGTCAGTTAAATAATAACGGGAGGAAGCCTAGTAGGGTTATTTTAAATGAATTTTAATTAAGTAATAGTTTAGATGCCTAACTCTCCCTTTGTAGGTATGCGTACCTTCCCCTCGCTGTGAGACAGAGCCAACATGGCTGTCTGCAGACCATCACTTCTGATGGTACAACAGTTACTATAAACAGCGAAAAAGGCTTTTTTGTTTAACTGATCAGGCTCCAAATAAGCCCAGAATCCCCACCGTCGATGATTGTTTACTTGTTAGTGAAGGGTAAGGCAGAAAGACCGAGGGCTCAGAGCGAGTCAGACAAGAGGGAGCTATAAACAATTGGCAGTGGAGGTTAAAAAAAAAAAAAAAAATAGAACAAAGCCAAAAAAAAAAAAACACAAAAAAAAAAAACCAACCAGCTAAAAGAAACCTCAGCACTTTGGAGGCAGAGGGTGGATCTCTTAAATATGACTGCCGGGCAGGGCGAGCGGAGCGCGGCGCTGGCGGGAGCTCAGCTTAGCCCGCTTCCCGGCCGCGGCGGGCCCCGCCGGGGGCCAGCACCCGGTGGAGATCCGCTCCGCTCCTCGCCGCTTTATCTTGGGTGACCTGGCTGGGCTGTTTACAAAACCTTGAACTGTCTAGACAACACCATAAAACCCGAGGTTCTAAACAGCTTAATTGGGTTATATTATACACCTTCTGGTGGGTGAAAAAGAGATTTCCGCAGTGTGCAATAAAGGCGACGAGTGAGAAAAGAATTTGCCTTTTTTGAATAGGACGAAGGGGCTCTCACTACGCTTGCACGCAGGGAAGGAAAAAGTGCCAAGTCAGTCAGGAAAAACCCGAGAATTCCAAAAATCGAGAAAGAGAAGAAGAGGGAGGCATGACTAAAAAAAAATTTTTTTAAACGCTTTAGCAAGAAAAACATAAGTGTATGCCTTTGAACTTCCAAAATGTCAAGGTCATCACCTTTAACCTTTCTGAATAATTAGGCGCCTTAAGGTTCCTCTGTTATTTTCAACCACCACCCACTCTCTGTCTTCCTCTCTCCCTCCCTCCCTCTCTCTCGCACACACGCACAGCCACACACACACTTTTTACCGCATAGCTGGCCATATTAGCAAATGCATCATAACGCAAAGAAAATCCCGGCTGGGTCGAGGTGAGCTCTCGGCGGCGTGCAGTGAGCGTGCCCGGCTCCGGTCCCCGCCAGCTGGAGCACAGGGGGCTCCTCACTTCCCTCTCTTCTCTTCCGCACCCTGGGAATTCGACCCAAACATCTTCTTTCTTTCTTTCTTTCTTTCTGTCTGTCTTTCTTTCTTTCTTCTTCTTCTTCTTTTTTTTTAATTATTATTGTTATTATTATTTTTAACTAATAAGAAAAATAAGGGTTTTGCTTAGAAGGAAACAAAAACGTGGGCTCTAGGAAATGCCTCGTATTTTAGGGAGAAAGACAATATTTCTATGCAGGTTTTCTGCGGATGTACTTTCCCCCACAAAGACCATTAATTAGAAATGCGCGAAGTCGCGTGGAATTCCTCCTAGAATTTTGCCTGACCTTATAGAAAAATTCTTGCGTGTCTCCCGATCCTGAATCCACAGGACGAGAACGAGTCATTTGATTTTTCTCTTCCTTGCAGTGCTTTAATAATCTCTCTCAGCGTATTAATATGCCTTCAAAATGCTAAGATGCCGCAAAAGCAGGCCGCGGAAACCGAAACACCCTAACGTTCATCTTACAAAAATGTTCTATGATAGCAGTGTTAAGTTTCTATTAAAAAAGAAAAGAAGAAACCCAAGATTGAGAGCAAATTTAGCTGAGGAGAAAGACCTGGGAGAGGAGAAAATTCCCGGTGCCTGGCCGGCAACGGCCACAGGAGGGCGCGCCCAGGCGCTGCAATGCCGCAGCCTCTGGTGCTCCAGTCTCTTTCCCCCCTAATAATAATTCCACTGCTAATAAAATATCTAATATATAAGTAACGATAAGATTTCAGGGCCTTCCAAATGAGAAAATAAAGCATCAAAAAGATTTATTAAACAAATAACCCATAACCGTGACGTGCTGGAGAAATATGCCATTTTAAAAGATTTTTTTTTTTTTTTGGTCATAATCTTTTATAATACATCCGAGCTTTTTTTTTTAAAAAAAAAAAAAAGAAAAACCCCATAATTTTAAGAAAGAAAAAAATCCAAACCCTGAGATATTCAGAATTCCTTCCCTAGAACGAAAATCTATCCTCTAAGGAGAACCTTAAAGCGGGTGAAACAAAAGTAATGTAAAACCACGCGTTTCCACAATTTATCTTTGATTCTTACTCCAGGATTTTCTTAAATAAATCGCTGGATACAGAAAACATAATGTTAAAAACATATTTTATTTAAAGGAGAGATTAACGTTAGCTCCTGGGAGTGTTTATTTTTTTAAAGACAGACAGAAAGACTAAAGAGAAAAGAAGATATTATTAATATCCTAACGTCACCTTGCCAGGCATTGCTGAATGAAATCCCACTCTTTAAAAGTACTGTGGAGATCTATTAAAATGAAAGTAGAGATTAGAAAATTAAAGTGAAGTTTATGAATTCCCTGGACATTCTCCAGCGACAGAACATGTTCTACCTTTTTGGTTATTGTTTTGTTTTGTTTTATTTTTTCCCTCCAGTGTGCACTTCTGATCAGAATCTGAGGAAAGAAAGGGTTTCGCTGCTTTCTGCTTATTTTCAGAATTCATCAAAATCTATTTCACGTGTGCTCAGCCATATTCCGCGTTTTTTAGAGCCCCGTGTCTCATGAAAGCATTTGTTGGCACTTTGTCTGCTGGGTTGTTGGGGTATTTTTTTTTTCAGAAGTTCATTGTTAACACTTTCCTAGAAATAGCCTTTCCGTCGGTAATAAAACGGCATTGTACAATCTGAAATCCTTGGGATCCCTGACGCCAGAGGTAGCCCTTGCAGGCACAGCCGTATCCCGGAGGAAAATCCATTGGTCTCTCGGTGGAGATACTCATTTCGAGGGGGAAATGTTTAGCGAAGTTTTTGTGTTTGTTTTTCTTGGCACAAGAGTGCTCCTTGCGAGAGCCCACACCAACCCCAAGCCCATCAGGTTTCATACGAGGTGTTTTAATCCCTCGCAATTACGGTGAGGCCGATCTCAGAGCACGTAAACGAGTGATGGGAGCCAGGGTGTGTGTGAATTTAAAAAAATTATATATATGCACCAGAATACGGAAATGCCGCTTTCTTCTTTTTTTGAACCATCGTGTAAATGTGATGATTCTGTCTACAACCTCTTCTACTTTTCCTTTTTATCCCTTTCTCTGTTTAATTCCTTTAGACAGAAAAGGTTGTGAGCTATTTCCAAATGTCTTTGGGCTTGTCCTTTACGGAGAACGAAAAGGGCACTTGCTTATTTTCCGATTAAACTATAAATGCGGCAGGAATATGCCGAAAGATAAATGTGAAGCCCAAATACAGAGGCTGAGGTCTAGATGGGCGACCGATATACACCGTAAAATCTCATCACACCAGATACGCACTTTGGTGTTCACAGAAATATAGAAATACAATAGGGGAAGGGTTGAGGCTTCGGGCGAAGCTGAGGGTACAGTCAATGCTACGGTGCGATCCTTACGCTCAGAAATAACACCTCTGAAGAAAAGGCCAGCTTGCTATTTTGTTTATTTCATAAGCTTTCATATTTAGGGAAATGCATAATGTCAGCAGTATGTCGTGTCTGTCCCCCGCCCTCCGTCAAAAAAAAAAAAACAATCCAGGGAATCTGAACCCTCAGCCCAGACGCCGACTCTTTCTATGAAAATATGGCATATAGAAATCTGGGCAACGTGACAGTTGCATTATTAAAAGGAGAAAGGGCACAATATCGTAGCCAATTTTTTTCTTAAATAAAACTATTCTTCAGTCTCCCTGCAATTTAACAGTGTGGCATAAAATCTGCGCGTTTAAAGACACTCTAAATAAAATCCTGAAATCGAGTAAATCAAAGGAAATTTACTAAAAACTTCCTGGGTTCCAGCCTGTTTTTAAAAGAAGACATTTCTCGCAATACCTCTGTTACTGAAGGCATCTGCAAAATACATAGTTTCTTTCGTACTTCTCTCCCATCCCCCTCACATAATGAGACACAAACACAGCAAATTGCAACTATGAGAATGCTCGGCGCAGCTGAGACAAAAAATAATCATATCACCAGTAATAAGGTTTAGGAAGATAAGGCAGTGAAAATTAAGCCCTGCTGCCACGTCTGGTAACCTCCAGTTTTTAGCCCTGACATTTGCTAGAGGAGAAAACTGTAATGTCCACCTATGCTTTATTACAAACAGTAATTTACATCTGCATGGACCCATTGGTTGGGGCATTTTTCCACCCTCGTTTGGAAAAATATGGGGCTCTGAGAGCAAAACCTTTATATTAATGTAGATTATATATCTCATTTATTGCACAATATTGATTTATTTATTAATGTTAATTACTTTATTCCATTTTAATATGATTTAAAACAATAGTGACATTAAATGCCCAGAGCCTAAGTCCCCAGTTCCCCAGTGGCTCTCGCGTGTTTATTCAACTTCTATTTACATCAAACTTAAACTTTCTACTGTTCATTTTCAATAAAAAATTGCTGCTCCTTTTTAAAACCCTCATGATTTACCGTGAGGGAAGGATCTTATGGAACCGTTTGCCAATTCCGAACACAATATTTAAATTATTATAATCTCAACAGTCATCTGAGTTTCCGTGCAGTGACATGCACGAAATTAATATTTTCAATTACAAAAAATCAAAGAGCCCTCAA
This sequence comes from Corapipo altera, assembly GCF_003945725.1. Lineage (NCBI taxonomy): Eukaryota > Metazoa > Chordata > Aves > Passeriformes > Pipridae > Corapipo > Corapipo altera. Next base: position 12,317,517 of record NW_020884877.1, on the reverse strand, counting down.
GTCTAATCAGGAGTCCAGAATTCAGCTCTTCCAGCAGCAGCAGCAGCGAGGCCAGCGTGGAAAGCAGCTTAGCATTTGCTTATTGTTTTAACTTTACTGTTGGGTGAAACCCGCCGCAAACCTCTGGGCTGATACTTCAGCTGGGATTTTTCTGGGACCCCCTTTTCTTACAGTGTAAATAAAGATTATGAAAGAGCCATTTGATGGGCATAAAATTCCTGATTAGATTTAATAGTCAAGTCTTAAACTGCGTCAAGAAAAATAGTATTTTGTTTCTTTAAACTCTGTGGGTTGTCCAGGCTGTTGTTGAAGAGGAGGAAATTGCTAGAAGGCGAGGGGGGGACGCGGCGCTCGGAGGGAGCTCGTGGGCTCAGCCGCGGCTTCTTTCCCGGCTCAGGCGAGTCTTAGCCATGGCTCTGATCATGATCTTACACGGCAATCGCGCCGCAGCGCCCGTGGCTGCGCTCAGCCCGCGGCGGCGGCGAAGCGTGCCCGGGTAGGGCAGGGGCTGCGCCAGGCGCAGAGGATGCTGCGGAAAGGGCTTGCGAGCAGCGAATATTGCGAAGGTAATATTTAAACTCTCCGGCAACCCAGGAGCTGGAGACTGCAGCTATAAAAGGCACTGGCTCTTAACCTGACAATGATGTTGTATTTGAACAGCTGCGATAAGGTTTTAAAAGGTCTGTCTCATTGCCACCGCGAAATTTTAAACAGGGTTATTGTTACCAGCAGCGTAAAGTGTACGGTAAAGTGCAAAATATCCAAATGTCAGGAAACAGAGGAAAATTCAAATCCACGCTGGTGGAAAACGCTTGTTTGTGCGAAAGACGCATTTAAATTCTCTTTTAATCCTTTCAAGTGCTGACTGCTCCTGGGGATTTGAAAGGGTGTTTTGATGGTAGAAAGGCCCAAAATAAGCAGGCGAATGAATCCGAAACAAAAATTATCAACAAGTTCACTTTGTGTGGATGAGAGTCTTTGACAGCATTAGTCCCAGATAAGAAATATTCCAATCTGAGAACACTAAAGAAAAAAAAAAAAAGATAAAGAGTAATAAAACCAGTTTCTACCGCCACTATTTAAAATGTAGTAACTGCGGTGTAAATACGACTAAGAAGTGGGAGGAAAAACAATAAAACAGGTTTAAAACATTGGGACGAAAAACTCTGGACTACCACGTAGACAGTTGCTGTTGCCTTCAGTTGGTTGTTTTCTTTTTGTTTGTTTGTTTATTTTACAATACAGATGCATTTATCATTCTTAAAAAAAAAAAAAAGAAAAGAAAAAGTTGCTTGAAGGAGTTGCATTGAGGATATCGGTTTCTATGTATTTTAATGAGCAGTACTACAGAAGGAGAAATTATCTTTTTGATGCTTTCGGTTTCCCGGGCAAGTGAAACCCCCACTTTTTTTACTTTTTTCCCACCACCCCCTCCCCAGGCGGTCTGGAGAGAGCATTGTAAAATAATTTGAGGAATGTAGCTTCCCTATAAAATTCGAGCTATGACAAAAGTCCACCTTTTAATATTTGACGATTTGTGTTAAAACAAAAATTGACCTTCTCGGTTAGCAGCGAGGAAAAAAAAAATCAATAGTATAATTTTCAATAATTCATAACGTGAACGCCATTATGCTAAATCTTAACTATTAATCTTATCCTTTACAAAGTCTCGATTGATTTGTTAATAAAATATCTTCCCGTGCGCGGCAACAGAGGGTATAACTCTTGAAAAAGCCTCAGAAGCAAGAAAATTACCGAGTAGCCCGAGAATGCAGATGAGGGGTTTTTATTGATCGCCCCCTGATTCTCCTTAATACGCATTAATAAATCCCGCAACCTTTTGTCCCCCCGCACTTGTCAGCGGCGGG
>NW_020884877.1:12304446-12315249 GCF_003945725.1 Corapipo altera | reverse complement strand
GGAAAGGACATTTTGGGGCGGAATTTGAGGAAGAGAGATTGTGTCCTGGGGGCGCTGTTGACCGCGGCGGGGCGCGGCGGGGCGGCGCGGCGGGGGCGCGTCAGCGGCGGGGCGCGTCAGCGGCGGGGCGGCGGGCGCTGCCATTGGGCCCGCCTGTCATGTGGTAGCGCGGAGGCATCCGCAATTACAACGGGAATGTTTTCCTAGAGATGTCAGCCTACAAAGGACACAATCTCTCTTCCTCAAATTCCGCCCCAAAATGTCCTTTCCCAACAGCTCTCCTGCCGCTAATACTTTTTTAGTAGATTCTCTCATCAGTGCGTGCAGGAGTGACAGTTTCTACTCCAACAGCGCCAGCATGTATATGCCACCTAGCACAGACATTGGGACGTATGGGATGCAAACCTGTGGACTCCTTCCGTCTCTGGCTAAGAGAGAAGTTAATCACCAAAATATGGGTATGAATGTACATCCTTATATACCTCAAGTAGACACTTGGACAGACCCGAACAGATCTTGTCGAATAGAGCAACCTGTTACACAGCAGGTCCCCACTTGTTCCTTCACTACAAATATTAAGGAAGAAAGCAATTGCTGCATGTATTCCGATAAGAGATCCAAACTCATTTCTGCAGACGTCCCTTCCTACCAGAGGCTGGTGTCTGAATCATGCCCCATTGAGAACCCCGAGGTTCCCGTCCCAGGATATTTTAGACTGAGCCAGACCTACGCCACTGGGAAAACCCAAGAGTACAATAATAGCCCTGAAACGAGTTCAACTGTAATGTTACAGTTAAACCCTCGCGGCAGCTCCAAACCGCAGATATCTGCTCAACTTCAGCTGGAAAAGAAAATGAATGAAAACCCGAACAACCAAGACAGCACCGCTAAAGTCTCTCAAGTGGAAAGTCCCGAGCCCAAGTCCACGTTGCAAGAGGAGCGGAGCTGTCTGCCTGAAGGCTCCGTGTCCAGCCCAGAAGTCCAGGAGAAGGAGAGTAAAGGTCTGTATTACCGAGTTTAAGCCGTGCCGTGGTGTAACTCCAACACGCCAGCACCATAAAGCACGCTCGAATATACTAACGAGCATCACAGCCATCACATTTAATGCTAAGGAGTATCGGGCTGCAGGTGCTGTCTCTCTGAAGATTTTGGCAGGCAAAAATGCCACACCAAATGGTCCAAACATTTTCCGTAGAGATCTGCCTCTCCCGTGCATGCAGACCGCCTCTGTGATGCGGGGAATATAGCCGTGTGCTCCCTAATGCGCTGCAACAGCCAAAAGCAGCCCCATACCTCTAAAAAAGCAGGTCTGGAGGTTGTAAAATACGACCACCTCAACTTTTTCTCTCCTAGTATTTCACCTTTTTTATTTTTTTCCACTGAGCCTTACTGCGGTTTGATTGCATTTAAAGTTAATTACCATCCTCTTAAAATAGGTGAGGAATAGGTGCTACAAGGCTGGGTAAAGTTCGAAACAAATGCACAATGAAAGCAGCAGCCTGCTATCTGCCTGGTCCAAAGGCTGAATATTTCAATGTGGTGCTTTAGATAATCTTAAACTGGTCTCCAAAAGTGCACCAGCCTTGTGAAATGCTTTTGAAAGCTAAGGGCGGTGGTAATCTGATTTTATTTTCCCTCTGAAAGTGCACTAGAGCCTTTCTTTTGAGCGGCGTGTATCGAAGAATCCAAAACCGGGATTTTTTTCTTATCAAAATGTACTTTGCAACCTCTAGGTCGATTTTTACCCTAAGTATGCATTAAGAATTGCTTTATCTGAATTGTATTTAGTAGCCCAGGTCTAGGCTGATGTGGGACAGATTTATTTCTGGTGGGGGAAAAAAAAACTAAAAGGAAAATGGAAAAAAAAAATCCGAGACAGAGGGTGGAAATTTCTTGTGTATCATTTTGGCTGGGAAACTGTTTATGTCTGTTTATAGGTGTGCTTGTGTGATTCAGCTGATGTGTGTGGGGATGCTGCTTCAAAATAGAGTGTGAGACTATTTTGTAATTGGAATATTTTGGTGGCAAGTGTCGTGGGAGCCCGAGGCGGCCATGGCGAGGCTAGACCCGTTAAGATGTGTTCATGGGGCGGATGGCAGGTTAAATACTGTTGAAATGTTAAACGCCGGCCGAAAACTTGAGAGACCCTTACTGGCAGGGGCAGGAGAGCGGGGCGGCCACAGAGCAGGGTGCAGTGTGTGGAAACGGGCGAGCCAAGGCTGGCAGCAGGTCCCCTCCCTGTGCCCACACCTTACTCGAACCGTGTTTAATGCCCACATCCACCATATCTGCCAGACACTGCACAGGAGGGGTCATGGCCAAGGGTACACTCTAACAGCCTGAGGTATTTTTGATTTTTTTTTCTTCTTCTTCTCTGATTTTGATAGAGGAAATCAAGTCTGATACTCCAACAAGCAATTGGCTAACTGCAAAGAGTGGCAGAAAGAAGAGGTGTCCTTATACTAAACACCAAACACTGGAATTAGAGAAAGAGTTCTTATTCAATATGTATCTCACTCGAGAGCGCCGTCTAGAGATCAGTAAGAGCGTAAACCTCACTGACAGGCAGGTCAAGATTTGGTTTCAAAACCGCAGAATGAAGCTCAAGAAGATGAGCAGAGAGAACCGAATCCGGGAACTGACCGCTAATCTGACCTTCTCTTAAACCCTAACCCCGGGGGGGCACCAGTGAGGAGTGGGCACAGCACCGCCACTTGCTAAAAGCAGGAGAGACTCTGGCAAAACCCGGCATTTTCCAGTTTTTTGTTTTGTTTTGTTTTATTTTCTGATAGAATGTGACTCTTCGTCCTTCTTTTAGCGCTGCAAGTGAATATGTATTACTATGATGAGTATATATAAAACCTAGCACGTGTAATTTATTTTTGTTCTCATCGTAATGCAGGGTAACTATTATTGAATATTATCATTTGGTCTTAACTTATTGGAACTGTCGAACATCCAAGCAATGTGACTTTTTCATGTTTTTACTAACAAAATGGTATTTATGTGGGGCTGTTACACGGACCATAACATTTTGAGTACATTCAATACTTTCAGAAAAAGAGCAGGGGGAAACTGGGGGCGGGGGGAAAGAGAAGCACATTATAATGTAACTATTCTCGCAAATGAACTTAGAGATTGTCCTTCGTAAAATGGAATATTTCCTTCTTCTCCATTGTAGACATTTCCTTGTGGTGCATATGTGGAATAGTAGTCGTTCAGAAGCAAATTGTCCTTCTTGTGCATGTTCTGTTTGCATGTATAATGCAATAAACTCTGTAAACTACTGCGGTTCCCTTGGTTTTCTACAAATGTTTAACGCAGAGATCCAAGTTGGTGTCCTGATCCTTCTCTATCCACAGCTTTTTGGACTGGTGTACCTTCTTTACCATATTCTGGTCTTTGTGTGTGTCTGCCTAGTTTTCTTTCTTTCTTTTCCTCAATTTTTCCCCCTTCCTTTTTTTTTAAACTTTTTTTTATTTTTTTAGGGGTAGAGTGGAGACTGGGCCGGGAAATTATGTAAACCTAATCAATTTATAAATGTCTGTAAACAATTGATTAATTGATAAAATGTTGTGTGATGTTCACAGTCTGACAAACTGAATGAAAGAAAAAAAAAAGAGAGAGAAAGGAAAAAAAATGTTGTAAAATATTGTGACTTAAACTGGGCGTCCTCATCCAATCAACTCGTAAATGGTAAGTGATAAAAAAATATTTCTACTACAAGCTGTCAGGAATATGTGTGTCATTTTATTTGACGTTCGTATGTTGATTTAAAAAAATATCAGTCACTGCGTGCTTGCAATGTGTAGGCTTTGATTTCGTGTCTTTGCTCGCTAAAAAAAAACCAACAAAAAACCAAAAAAACAAACAAACAAACAAACAAAAAAAACCCCCAAACAACTCCAAGAAACACAACAAATGCAAAGCTAGTTATAAGTAAGTGTTAAATAGCTCAGTTTTTGGTCGGCTCAAGAGCTTTCAGAAGATGGTGAATGGAAAAATATTCCCTCAAAATGTTCCCAACATCTGGCAAGGCTGCCTTTTTTGAGAAGAAATGCTCCCTAGCCTGCTTACAAAAGTACACCAGCCTCTTCAGACCTGCTTTTGTCACCCTGCACCGTTTCTGTTTGCTCAGAGCTTGTTTTATTTCGCGCAATTCCATTTTAGTAGCACACATCCAGTTAATGACGTTCACGACTCTTAACCCTTTCTGTACATAGCTGAAAAATGTTATTAGCAGGGCTCTGCGCTGGAAGCTGAGGAAGGGCATGCGTGTGTGAGAGCGGGTGAATGCCCGTGTGAGCAGAAATACTAGGGAGAACAGCAAATGTCTTGCAAATGAACATGACTCCAAACTGAAGTGCAAATACTTGGACATACTTTCACCTTCAAAAGGTACTGGAAAAATAGTGTGGCTACTGTTGGCGCTGGGAAATCAGCTCGCTCACAATCAACGCCCATTCCTCCCCTAAGCTGTTTCTAAATCAAGAAATTAAAAGCAAGATAGTGCCAATGTTGTCCGACTTGATGACAGATCCTGCTCATAATTCTATTGGTGGCATTCTGTTTGCTCTCTTGCCGCTGATATTTAATTTAAGCCAATACTTCCTCATGCTCACGTTTATGCATAGGGCTGAAGCATATATTCCTCAAAGCAAGGCATAATCATTTTGAAGCTGCGAGAGCTGCAAGCACTTCGGTATTTTGTGCTTGTTGTCCTTTTGAAAACAGCAAAGCGATGCCCCAAAAAACTATTTATATATTGCATACATTTAAACGGCCTTTTCTTTTCCTTTAAAGATGTTCACTACATCACCAAAGAAGTTTCGGCAGTGGGAAGTAAATTTCTGACTCCATACCAAGTGTTTAACGTATACAAAAAAGGAGGCTCACTCTAATATTCCTACTTTACCACCTTGTATCTGTGTGAAGCGAGGGCAAGTCTTCGCCATACCACAAACCCTGCTTCTAGAGAACAGTGTAACACAAGTTATAAAATCGCAGAAGAAAATGCTAAAGTCAGATGATCAAAAAAAAAAAAAAGGAAAAGGAAAAAAAAAAAAAGAAGAAGAAAAAGGAAGAAAACAACCTAAGAGAGTAATAAATCATTAAATAAACAGGAATTTCAGTCCCTTCCTCATAACGGCTCGCGAGTAGGAAGTGTTTTCCCAGCGCTGCTGTCCGTGCCCTCGGCGGGCTGTGCTGAGGGCTGTGCTGTGGGCTCGCCACTAACTCTCTACGTTTCCTCCAGATCCCGACACAGCCACCATCCCTCACCCAGGAGAGCAGGCGTGGGCAGAAGACCATGGGTAATTCAGTTTTCTATACTAACCGGGCACCGTTTCTCTCGGGGAAGAAAAACCAGGCCGGGAGGGAGGAGTGGGAAGGGAGGGGATGGAAAAGAAAGCAAAGTGGGCACGTAGGCATTGAACGTGGCTCCTTCTGAACTAGGGGCGGAGGAGACAGCTCTGCCGGCGAGCGGGGGTCAGCCACAGCCCCGCTCCCCTCTGCGAGCCAGAGCCTGCCCGTGGCCCCTGTCCCTGCCCGCGGCCGCCGCGCTGCCAGTTCGGGGCCAGGCGGCCTCCTCGGGACTGCCTTTGCCCGCATCCCTCCCGGGCCGCACTGGGCGCCGTAAGGGGGCTGTGTTGGAGCTGTGTAGCCCCAGAGGCCAGCAGATACAGGAGCATGTGTTCAGCCACACGCCAGTTGTGCTCGGAGACACAGGCTTTGCTGTTTCCATCCGTCCATTTTATTAGGGACACATTAATCTATAATCAAATACACCTCATAAAATTTTTATTGAAAGGCATAAAATCATTACAGAGGTCTTCCACCTGTTTTAAAACAACACAATGGGCATCTCTTTTTAAAAGTGTATCCTTTCTATGGAAACTTTCTATCCGGGGGTGGGGGGAGCGGATAATAATACCCGCACATGCTCTGAAATATGGAAGTACCGCAATGTGCTTTTACTGTAACATTTTCCTGTTTTATGAGAAGTCGTTACAGTCCCAGCTTGCGATGGTTTGTTTTTACAGGCAAGAATCCCCCTTTCCCAGCGGGTTCCCTCAGCAGCTTGGAGTGTGATTAGCAAGCCAAGGCTGTTGGATTTATTTAAACACCCTGTCTCTCATTGATTAAGAAATGAATGGCAGAAATCACTCAAAGGAGGTGAAGAAATAGTCCGCACCCGCCACGGTCGTGGGCTGCCAGCGCGGCCACGCCCGCCGCGCCCCGGGCAGGCAGGGCAGACAGGCGGGCAGGGAAGGCGGGCAGCGAAGGCGGGCAGGGCGGGCGGGCAGCGAAGGCGGGCAGGGCGGGCGGGCAACTAGGGCAGGCAGGCAGGCAGGCAGGCAAGCGGGCAGGGCAGGGCAGGGCGGGCAGGGCTGGCGGGCAAGCGGACAGGGCAGGCGGGCGGGCGGCCCCGGCGCGGTGTGGGCGCGCAGGCGGTACAGCGCGCTGTGCGGGGCCGCTGTTGATGATGATTTTTTTTTTTAATCACAGCAGCCCCAGTTTAGCGGATTGATTTACTCGCAGTATTGGTAAATATGATCACGTGGGCTCCGCAACCAATGGTTGAGGGTTGCAGTCTGCAAAATACTACGATTGTTCTCCGGGAGGGTATCATATACAGTTAACAGTGTAACCTTTTATATGACTAAGAGGGGAGCCTAAAATGTCGTCTAGTGGCACCATAAGTAACTATTATGTCGATTCTCTCATAGGCCATGAAAGCGAAGAAGTTTACGGGAGTAGATTCGTCCAGGGAGGTCACAGTGCGACCTCCAGGCCATCAGGTGTTGCAGAGAGTTCAGATTTTTCCTCTTGTAGCTTTGCACCAAAATCCACGGTGTTCTCCACCTCCTGGTCCGCGGTTCACCCTCAGCCGTCTGCGGCAATGACCGGGATCTACCACCCCTACATGCACCAGCCCCATTTAGGGGCAGCCGACGCTGGCCGCTACGTGCGCTCCTGGATTGAGCCCTTCCCGGGCTTCCCGGGCGGCGGCGGCGGAGGCAGCAGCAGCAGCGGCGGCTCTGCGTCCAGCTCCGGTTCCTCCAACGGGCGCCACTACGGGATAAAGCCGGAGACGGGAGCAGCCGCCTCCTCGTCTTCCTCCTCCTCTTCCTCCTCCTCCAAAAGGACTGAGTGCTCCTCGTCTCGGGAGTCCCAAGGGATCGGTGTGCCCGAGTACACGTGCAGCTCCTTCCTCCAGGAGCCCCGGGAGAAAGCGGCTGCCGGCAGCTCCAAGGACCCCGCCGCTTGCAGCCACAACCCCAGTCCGGGCAGCGATCTGAAGGAGGAGAAACAGCAGCAACTTGACCCAAGTAAGTAAAAAAAAAAAAAAGAAAACAGAACAAAACGGGGGGAGAGAGAGGAATAGAGGCAGAGAGAGAGGGAGAAAAAGAAGGAAAGAGAGAAGGAGAGAAAGAAAGAAATTGCCCCTTTGATTTATTGCCGAAACCTGTAAGGCTCGAATGTGCAAAACTGATAGTTTTACTAACCTATAAAAACGTCTAGACGCCTAACCCAGCGCAAGCAGCAACAAGCACCCATAAAAGACTCCACATAACCACCTACCATCAAGACATCATTTGTACAGTAAACAGACTGGGGCATTAAGGCTTTTATGATAATTCCTCCAAAGTTGTGAAAACAGTCCATCCTTCGTTAAATTAATTTAACGACCTTTCTCTCCCCCCGCCCTCCATTCTCTGTATACCTCCCTTCTTCCAGATAACCCTGCAGCAAACTGGATCCACGCTCGTTCAACGAGGAAAAAGCGTTGTCCCTACACAAAGTATCAAACTCTGGAACTGGAAAAGGAATTTCTCTTTAACATGTACCTCACCCGAGACCGCCGTTACGAAGTAGCTAGGATTTTAAACCTCACAGAGAGACAGGTCAAAATCTGGTTTCAGAACAGAAGAATGAAAATGAAAAAGATGAACAAGGAGAAAGGCAATAAAGGAGACTAACGCTGGGGTAGAAATGTAGTTGGGCTTTATTGATTTAGTTTTGAGTTTGGGGCTTTTTTGGGATGAGGGTGGGCTTTTGGTTGTTGGGGGTTGTTTCGGTTTTGGATTTTTTTTTGGTTGGTTTTATTCTTCCCCTGCACCCTCAACTCCCATACATTTCTCCTCCTCCCGCACCACTCCACCCCAGGGACTTTAAATCAATCTGGTCTTTTTTTTTTTTTTTTTTTTTTTTTTGGGTAGAAGTGAAACGTGGTCTATGTCATGTATTTTGCGAAATTTTGTCTTGTTCGCCAACGTGTTTTGCAGAGTCGCTTAAACCACCCCTCTTCCTTCCCACACCGTTTAGATGATGATATTGTGAGTGCACGTTAGCTTTGGGAACTCTATCTGATGTTAAATGTTTGACATGTTTCTTAAAAGTGATGTAGACTAGATAGTTATTTTGCCAAAATAAAGGTAAGGAAATTAACTATAATTACGATAATAAAACATATATTAAATTACAGCCACTTAAATCAATGGGAGTTGCTGTGCTGTCCACGATTTATTAAGAGGAAATCTTTCCCCAAACCTCTGCTTTCTAGGTCTGAATCCTTCGCAATAGATGCCACAGCGAGGCCACGAGCTGTCCCCCCCCCCACGCCTTTAGTGCACTATTAGGAAGTTGTCTCACCCTCGGAGCCGCTCACCACAGGCCTCATGCCTCCTGGTCCCCCGGCTAGCTGCCACCCCTGCCCCCGGTGACTGTTGTATTAATTAACCACTCCGTGTCTCGAACTACGGACCTGTTGTAATTGTTGTCAGTTATTACACAATAAAGTCTGCCGTGACCGAACGACAGCGCTGCAGTGAGAGGAGAAATCTGTGCGCCCCTCGCGATGCCCTCTGCGCCGCCGACCCTGCCACGCAACCCCCGCGCAGCCCCCGCAGGCCGAGCGCGACCAGGCCGGGGCCGCGGGAAAGCCCGGCCTCCGGCAGCCACTAAGGCCGGAGGAAAGTCACTTTTCCTCCGCTTCGCGTAATAGACTTTTGCTGTTAGAGGTCAGTGCGGAGAGGCCGCGTAGGTGCGTCCGCCGCCGTACCGTTCCCGGGCCTCAGGTACCAGCGCTCTTTCGAGCGTTGGCGATCCCTTGGGATCATGTAGGAGATATTTCCACATGGGTGCTCAGGAGCCGAGGAAGCAAAATTATGCCTATTCGCTTAAACATTATTTTTTTATTCCTTTTATTTTTCTTTGTCCTCTCCCGGTGGGTCGCTTCCAGCCTCTGTGCTCTTAAGCCGGGAGGCTTGGAAGCTCCGGGGGGACACGGCTGCTGCCAAACGTTCGGCTTTGTTGGCTAGAGCTCATTTAGCAACGCGCCTCATGCCTTCTGCATTTATAAACACACATGACTTTATCAAGATAATTGAGATGAAGTTCATTGTAAAAAAATTGCTTTGTTTAAAGAGCAACCATTAAAATGAAGGACCCGTAAATATTTACGAGCAGTTCGGTTAATTCAAGATTAAGGGGACAGCTGAGAGACCTGGTGTTTAATGTTTTTTACCTCTGTAAAAAAAAAAAAGAAGGGGGGAAAAAAGGCAAAAGCAAGCACTGCCAGGAAAAGGTGTTGCATTGCTTCCCATCCATTGTCAAGAAGATACCTATAATTCTTTTAAAACAGGAAGAACTGTGGTATAATAAAACCATTGAGATGGCTAGACGTCTGGACCTAATGAGTTTACGATATGCTATGGCACTTTTCTTTGAAACCACCTTATTTTGATGTTTGTGTTTGTTAGGGGGAAAAAAAGGCAAAAAATGCAGACAAACTAGGTCTTAAAACCTTGGACTATAAATTTCAATGTGTCAGCGTTGGGCCAAGGCAACAGACTCAAAAAAGACCCGAAGGTCATGGAACTGAGAGATTTTACAAAGTCCACTTATTTGTTGAAATGTATTTTACCGGATATTCTACCGCAATGAATCCTACGATGCCAGCCTCTATATTTTCGAAAATACCCATAGAGGGGGATGATCTATAACAACACGTAAACAATATTCTTCTACACAACAGTCCATTATGCTGATTCCAACAGAGTCTCTGTTAATAAATTTTCACCAAACCCAAACCATCTTTTTAATATTTTATATCAGGAAGACTAGCAGATTTTACCTTGTGTATTTTTTCCTTTTGTTTACCTGTTTTTTAATATGGCGTACGATTATTTCAAAATAGCAGAAAGAAAACCAAGCGTCTCTCTTGAATGATGGAATGCAGTTCTTCTATGGAAATTACCTTTACTGTCAAACTGAATAATTTAATTCCTACCCGTTGGTTGTGTTAATATGTGTTTGCACGTATGCACAGTCTCCTGCACACGCATTATACCGAATAATGCACAGGCATGTGTGGTGAAGGAGGGGGTGAACAAAGATTCAGCTTTACTTTCGTTTACATAAATCAATTCATAAATACATAAAAGCAAGGGAAAACAAAATAACATCTTCAAGACAAAAAAGTATAACTCTGAAACTACCACACATGGAGAATTCGTGGTGTAATATGTGGGGAAACATGATCGAAAACGCGATAGCAGGCATCTTCAAAGCTCAGGCGTCCTTTCCTGGTTGCCATGTGTAAACGAGGCGCGTTCTTTGTATGCAGTTCATTATAGCTCTGATAAAAAAAAAAAAAAAAAAAAAGGAGGGCCACCAAAAGGTGCAAAAAAAAGGGTACTTTACACGCTTAACGACAAAAAAAAAAAAAAAAAAAAAAAGGAAGAAACCCAACCCAAACTCAGGAAAAAAGCAGAAAGCAAAGGAACAGTCGCTCATCAC
>NW_020884877.1:12294037-12304346 GCF_003945725.1 Corapipo altera | reverse complement strand
CGCTCATCACCGGCCTCACCGTTCTCGCCTGTGGCGCGGCACCGGCCGGAGCGGGGGCGAGGGGCCGCGGGCAGCGCGGGCAGCGAGGGGCGGGGGCGCTGCTGCCGCTACCGCCGCGCGCCGCCAGAGGGCGCCCGCGCTCCACCCGAGCGCCGCCGCCGCGCCCCGCGCAGGGTCCGCGCAGCGCCCCCGGCCCGCGGAACCGCGGCCCCGCCACCGCACCCCGCGGAATTAACGCCCCCGCGGGCTGCGCAGGAGGAGGGGCGGGGGTCTCTGGCGCGGATGCGGGAAGCAGCCACTACCCCTCCGTGCCCCTCCGCGGGGTGAGGCACTATCGCTCTGCTGCCGCTCCCCCCTGCCTGGCCCGGCCTCCTGCCTTCCCGTTGGTGTCTGGCGAAGGGCTTTTGCTGCTGACGGTCCGTGTAGTACCAAAAATCCGTGTATGTGCGTTCCTAGGCCTCTCCCGCCTCCCCCGCCTTTCTCCGGGCTACATGGGGGTCCCCAAGCCTCCGCAAGTTCCCAAGAGCGTGCGCCCCGGGACGCGGGGCCCCTGCCCGGGTGAGGGTGTCGCTGCGGGCACAAGCCCATCTGGGCGCTCACATGCGGGGCAGCCGGGCTGGTCAGCTGGACATAGCGGGTTAATCGTCATGGGGGCGGGGGTGGTGGTGGGAGAGCGGGTGTGATGGGGAAGGAGCCTGTGATGCCTTTTATGTAACCACAAATATTTTTTTGTCAATTCACATCAGATGGTCACACATGGCTCTGGCTGGGCCTGTATTATATTTCATCTACATTTTTCGTCTCTCTCCAAAATAGGGAGGACTCGAGCTCGTGAGGATGTCTGTCCTAAAAGCTGGTTCCCACTGCAGGACGAAGCAGGAAAGAGAGGACTGGAGACGATACCTCTTGGGGCGCGGGGGACAGCGGGGGTGGTCGGCCCGAGGAGCGGGGGCAGCGCCGAGCCTGCCGGGCAGCGCTTTTCTTCCTTCCTTCCTGCCGGAGAACAGGGCTCGCTTATTTCGGACCGAGTCCCCGAGCGATACTAACCACTCACCCACACTTTTCTTTTTTCCCTCGGTAATGACGTCCACCAAGGGTGAAATGATGGAAACTATATTCATAGGCATGATTTCCATTAAGTATCAATTAACCTGAAGCCTCAGCCATGCGTGCACAGCGTCAAGGGTAAATCTGCATTTCATTCCCCAGCGATCTGCTCGCCTGCAAGGAAATGACCCCGGGGGCCCTCTGGCAATGGGGCCCGGCCGCTGCACGCTGCCGCCCCTCGGGCCCCCCAGATGCCTTCACCGACATCCCCGAGACCCTTCGCCAGGCATCGGCTCCCTCGGAGGGGCTATGCCCTTGCCGGCCGGCGGTGCAGGCCGCGCTCCGGGCAGTGCAGCCTGGGCGAGCCGGGCAGTGTTGCCCCGGGCAGCGCGCCCGCGGTTATCGCGCGGGATCTGCGCGGCCGCCTCGCCCCTGCGCGACGGGGCTTTCAGCAGCTCCTGGCGAGCGCGCACCGGTGGGGGAGCGGGGGTGCCGCGGCCGGGGTGGATCCGGGCAGGGCTGGGCAGGGCTTTTTTCTTGCCCGAGGAGCGGCACATGTAAACTGAAGCCAAAAGTCCCCCCTGAGCTCATGAGCGTGTGTGTGTGTGTGTGTGTGTGTGTGTGCGTGCGCGGGCTGCTGTGTGCCTAATAGGAAATAGTAAAAGCAGTGAGGCAGGTCATTTTGGGAGCGATTATAATCCAGTCCTGGTCACCACATACACGGAGAGCAGGAGCGGGGAGCGCACGGGCCAGCGACGGCGGCGGCGGCATGAGCGCGGCGTAGAGGCACCGGCGGCGGCGGCGGCGGCGTGAGCAGCGCCCCGTGCCCGCGCCCCCGCCCGCCGCTGCCCCCTCCCCGATGAGCTCCTACTTTGTCAACCCGCTGTACTCCAAGTACAAGGCGGCGGCGGCGGCGGCGGCGGCGGCGGGGGAGCCCATCAATTCCCCGTACTACGACTGTCACTTCGCACCCGAGGTGAGCGGCCGACACGCCGCCGCTGCCGCCGCCGCCGCTGCCGCCGCTCTGCTCTACGGGAACGGCGCGGCCGCCGCCGGCTTCCCGCACCCCGCGCCCGGCGGGGTGGGGGGCGGCGGCGGCGCGGCCGCGGACTTTTACCACCCGGCCGGGGGGAGCCCCACGGCCGCCTACCAGCCGCCTCCTCCTCCCCCCGCCGCGCCTCCGCCTCCTGCCCCCTGCAGCGGGGTTACCTGTCACGGGGAGCCCGCTAAATTTTACGGATACGATAACTTACAGAGACAGCAGATTTTTACGACACAGCAAGAGGCCGAGCTGGTACAATATCCTGACTGTAAATCGTCCAGTGCTAATATTGGCGAGGAACCAGACCACTTAAATCAGAGCTCGTCTCCTGCTCAAATGTTTCCCTGGATGAGACCACAAGGTTGGACGCAGTCAAAAATTTGCTTCCATCTCACGTCTGAGTTTGAAACTTTCTTTTCCTCCTCACGCTTCTTTCTCGCTGACTCTCGCTCCCTACCTCTGTCTCCCTCACTCCCTACCTCTCTCCCCGCGATTCCTCTTACTGCGGTGTCTTGCGATAATAAAGCGATAGAGTAAGCAAACAGAAACCTCTGCGGCAGGCAGCTACCAACCCAAGAGTAGTCTTTAAGACTGCGCCTCTCGAACCCTGAGGCATAGCTGACACGCTCGCTCGTCTCCCGTCGCCGCTGCCTGAACGGGAAGGGTGCAGGGTCGGGAAGTGGTGTGGGGAGGATGGAATAAAAGAACATAAAGTGAATCCGCAACCCCCTGTGCAGAGGAGCAGCTGAGGCACTTCGTGCATTTGCTATCTCTTTTTTTCTCTCACTTATGTAAAGCTCTAGACTCCTTCGTGCCCTCTGTTTTCTCTCCCTTTGGTTCTGTGGGGCTTCTCTCGAGGGATTCCAGAGGGACCGGAGCTCTCGTTCCCTGCCTACGCCTTGTTTTGAACGGCCACACCAACCTCCAAATCCCTATGTTTTTGTTTTAAACAGCAGCGCCTGGTAGGAGGAGAGGAAGGCAAACGTACAGCCGATTCCAGACTCTAGAGCTGGAAAAGGAGTTCCTATTTAACCCCTATCTGACCAGGAAGAGGAGAATCGAGGTGTCCCATGCACTAGGACTCACCGAGAGGCAGGTAAAGATCTGGTTTCAGAACAGGAGGATGAAATGGAAAAAAGAGAACAACAAGGACAAATTCCCCGCTTCCAGACAGGAGGGAAAGGAAGGGGAGGCCAAAAAGGAAGCACATGATCTAGAAGAAGACAGAGCTGAAGGCCAGACAAATTAATTTTTGCCCTAAAACTCTTTGTGAAAGGCAATCAAAAATAACCAGGACCGTAGCCTGACATCTCGGTTCATCTACCGTTGTACGTGATCTTGCCGTAGGACGAGTGACCCCGTGTCCCTCCACTTGACATTTCCTTTCTTCGGGTGCTTCACTTGTTTATGGGTTTATTTTGTTTATAAGCGTATCCAGAACAATCTCTAGATTTAACAGTTCATCTACTTTTTTTTGCAAATTTGATACAGAGTTTGTAGCAATAAATTTCTAATTATATATAAATATATATATATATTTGCAATTTTAAAAGATGGTGATTGCGGGAAACGACATAAACTTCCTAATAATAAATACCAATAAGGAAGACATTTAGGAATGCTTTATTAATCAAGACAAGTGCACTTGTACTATTTTAATTCTTGTTCTTATGTTGAATAAATTATATAAATTTAATAAAATTGAAGAAAATATCTTAGAAATATCTTTAACTTTCTGCTATGATATTTGATTAAAATAAACCAAATTTATTCAATTATAAAGTGTATCAGCATCCCGATATCCTTTTTGTAATCCACTCCTACACTAACCTTCAGAATCTCCACGGGTCTAGACTAACTCTCCCCTGCGCCTTTCCGCCGTCCGTCCTGGGATTCTGGGTGTTTCTGTGGGGTCTGGAACGGCACATTGCATACAAAACCTGCTTTTCGCTCGGATACTGCAGGGTTGCGATCGAGGCAGCGGCCAGTGAGGACTGCAGCCCCGCCTGCGAGCTGAGTCCACGCTGCGGGCTGGCCCAGGGAGCCCCCGACGTGTGCGCCGGGGCCCTGCTTCGCCTTTTCCTGCTCCCCTCAGCGGGCTGCGGGGCGGCGGCGCAGGGGACGTTTGCCGGCAAACACGGCCCTTTTCTCCGCGAAGGCGTTTGCTGCCAGCCCGGCTGGAGGGAGATGGGCCCGGCGAGCACACTGGCCCCGTTCCTGCCGCAGGGCTGCTTCCCACTGGTCGGGGCTTCCAGCCCCGCCACGCAAGCCACGGACAAGCCAGGCCTAGCGTCCCCCGTGGATGGTGGACGAGTAGAGAAATGGAAAACTTTTACGGCCTTTCGTGGGGGTTACTAGGGAGCTTTAATGGCTAGGGGGTCCCAAAACTTGCGTAGACAGAGAGAAGGACCTTTCCCCCCCTAAATCATACGGTTTGGGCGCGTTTCCTAGCGAAGGAAGTAGCCGAGGAAAGAGCTTGCTGAACGGCTCCCGCAGCCGTGGGTGGAGAGGTCTGCTCCGATGAGTAAAACGGTTTAATTTCTCTCCCCCTCTGTCCTCCCTCCCTTTGCTCCCGCTTCGCAGCGGGGTCCCGCAGAGCGCGGTATGAAACAGGACGGCCGAGAGCAGTCCTTTTTAGGAGCATCAGGCCGAGGGATGAGATATAAATTCCTACCAAGATATCTGCGTCATTTTCCCCCACCGCCTGACACCCCCTGAGTGATGGTTCCATGAAAGAAATCGAATGGACGCGCCAGACACTGCGACAAACAGGACATATTTCTATTATCTGCCCAGAAACGAGCATGCTCCCGGCAAGGCCGGGGCCGAGCCGAGGCCTCGCTCGGAAAATCACAGCCAGGGTTCCGAGGAGGTGCCGGCCGCCGCCGAGTCCACCCGGCACTGGGCCCTTCTCCTGCACCCACCGCTTCGCCCCCGGGAATGCACCCGACGCAGCAGGAAACGCCGTCCACGGGGACTGGATTTGTAGGGCGGGTTTGATTCATTTCGTTTCCCTTCCTCTTCCCCCCCTCCCTGCCAACGAGGCAGGCACGTTTCCACTCCTGCAAAGCGCCAGCTCTAGAGGGAGGCACGAGCAAGAGAAGCTATTGTTCTCGGTTTTATTTAATTCGCCTCGTTGGTTAAAGGTTGTAAAGGAGGGGAAGCTGCAACAAAGCGGTGAAGTAAATATTTTGCTGCATGGATTTGCATAAATACACCGATACCCCTAGTGTTCAGGGAGGATTGGGTCTGGTGGCTGCGCGTTTAAAGAACACCAGTCTCAAGGCGCGCAAAAAACCATCGCTTTTCAAAATAATACTCGTGCCGGCGGCACCAGCATGTTTGGTGCCCTGGCAGGGCAAAGCCTCTTCCCTCTGCTGCATTTGCGGCAGAGGCTGGGCGCAGCATGGTACCGAAGGGCCCTGCCATAGGGAAAGCCGTGATGGTGCCGACCGCTGCAAACACGGGCTGCTCGCGAGGGGAAGGCACGTCGGAGACCTTTACACCCAAGCGGAGCACTTCTTAGGCTAGTATTTGTCCGGGAGAGAGCTGCTGAGGTAGTTGTTTTTAATTACCAGACAAAGAAAATAAAATTAAAATGCTCCTTAAGAAGTTTCCGTTAGCGTCGCTCTCCCGGGGCCGACTGGGAACGCAGCCACGCAGGCGAAAACTGACTTCCCTAGGCGCACATAATTGGTCAAGGCCTAGCGGTAGCTGGAATCGTCCCTGTCTTACTCATTAGGGAAAACAAAACATCGCTGTAGTTGTTAAGGTATTTCCCCCCGTACCCTGACATATGAATCTCTCCCTCGGTCTCAGTAGGAGATTTGCTAAGAAAAAAGAAAACTGAACCAGAAACAGAGCAAGGCTCCCATAAAATCGGAGCCATCGAGCTCCGGAGCAGACATCGGGATTTTGGCAAACAAAAGCCGTAGCTGCGCGGGTCGCGGCTGGAGCGGCGGCGAAGGGTCGCCCGAAACGGCCACCGCGGGGATACACCGCGACTTTGGTTTCCGCGGATTTTCTCCCTTCCCTAGTGCGGCAGCTCAGCTCAGCTGTGAGTGCTGCAGAGACACCACGAAAGCTGCCAGTGCCTCCGCCGAGGGACGCTCAGCACGGATGTGATATTCACAGGTGTGCAACTGCCTGAAGCAGCGCGTTAAAAAGATCCAACATTGATCCTACATCTTTAGGCGTGTTTACTTTTGTTAGTAGTTACAATCAGCAGGGAGGTCACGGATGAAGTGCTCTGGCTATTCCTTGAAACAAAACTTGAGCAGGAAACATCCACAGTAGTCCGTCTCCGAGCCGAACAATCCCTGTGGACGGAGGCCCATTTTTAATTTTTTAGAATGCTTTCTAGGAATTCCCTGATGGTGCCCCGGAAAGGTTTTATCTGGGGTGGAGGCACCCTGGGCGCCGTGACAGCGCCTGGCGCAACCTGCGGGAACCGCACACTGCAGGGTTGGGAAGAAGCTCGGACTATTTTTATGTCGGCGACGGCTTCCGCTTCAGTAGTGGGCGCTAAAACAGATGTGATTTCTTTTAGTGCCCGGCGGAGCGGGGGGGGGGGGGGGGGGGGGGGGGGGGGAATTGGGGATACTCGTTAAGACCCTTTTCGTTTGGGCAAGAAACGGATCCTTCGGCGCAGTGCTCTGCCCCTCTTTATGCGGCTCTGCTACCTCTTGCCTCACTCTCCGCGGCCCGAAGGGCAGGCGGGACCGAAGATTCAGAAAAAGCGCAGCGCGAAAAAAACATGGCGCTGGGAAGCAGTATGTGCAAAATCCGCAAGGAATTGCAGTAAATTCCTTTTTGTTTGAAGAAAATTTACAACTTGGTAATAGACCTTTTTATGACCTATTTGGGCTCGTCATTGGCTGCGGCTGGTCATGTGCAGGCAGCGAGCGCTTTCATGGCCTTTTCCTGATTTCCCTGGCGAATTTCCCCCTGCATTCTGCCTTCAGAGAGCCTCAGCCCCTCTTTTTCTAACCTTTGTCTAGGCTGAGGTGTATGGCAGTCGCCCTCATGTTTGTGTCCCGCGCCCCCAAACCCGCGGCCGGTCCCGCCGCCTCCGTACTGACACTTCCCCGGCCCCGCGCCTCCTCCTCTCCCGCGCCCACGGAGGGATGCGCGGAGACCCGCGCCCGCCGCAGCGTCGCATCCAGCCCCTCACTCCTCTCCCACCGCTTGATGCCCCCGCTGCCGCTATCTCCTCCGGCACACGGATTGCTACGCGGGTGCAGAATGGATTACGGCGACCCTCTCGGGCTCCTCCGCAGGCGGGCAATGCCGCGAACTGGTAAGCACTTAGCTCCCCTCGGGCTGGTCGCCGCTCCTCCGCGCCCGCGCCCCGTCCCCATACGCGGCACGGCATCGACTCCCCTGTCCTCCTGTCACCCTTGGTCACCTGTACCTCGCGGTCCCTTGTTCTTTCTACTAGTGATATTACTATTACTATTTTTGCTGCTATTACTGCTGTTGTTATTGCTATTGTAATTATCGGTGGTGGTATTATTGCAATCGTAGTTGCGGCCATGCCGCAGAGTGCGAGCGGCTGTTGCGCGCGGTCTGGCACGGAAAATGCGCGGCGGGCCGCGATGGCGGGGCGCTCCTCGGCATTCCGCGGCGAGGGGCAGAAGGCTGAGGCGCAGCGCGCGTAGGCAGTGCCTCGCCTGCCGGTGGGGTTTCTTCCAATAAAAGGCCTTCTTTTTTTTTGTATACTTTCCCTCCGCCGGCCTGAAGCGCGCCGTAGTTTGTTTTCCCCATGGCGGAAGGGCGGTCGGGCAACTTTAAAGCTTAACAGGTGTTTTCGCAGGAGAATCAGGGTCAGTGCTCCCGCAGGGGCGGAGAGCACGGAGAGGCCCCGCCGATTCGGCGGCTGTGCCCGGGGCCAGCCCCGGGAGCCCCCGCCCGCCCCGCCGGGACGTTTTCGCACATCCTTCTCCCCCGGTACCGCAGAGCCAGGGCTGAGGCTCCGACCTGCTCCGTGGGCGGCATATGGGCCGGGCTCGACAGGCGGGAGCGCAGACCCGCAATACGGCTACTTACCCACGTGGAAAATATCGGGGGCTAAATGTGGCACGAGTTTTCGGAAAAAAAACCATCAAAAACCCAACACCACCACCACCCCCCCGGATTTATTTTAAAATATGCCGAGGAGATAGAACAGTGGCGTAAACTATACCTATACTACCTATATATGTGTATATATCCATATTCACATTGTCTATATACATTTATATACCTCTACTTCTATCTGTAGAACACATATTCTTTAGAAGTACATTATTTTGAACGTGTATATATATATATATATATATTACTCATCTCCATTTTTCAAAATGTTACTGCACAGTAGAAAACATGCTGCCTGTTATTTGCCGATGGTCGGTGGTAGCAATGCACCGTGCCATTGCTCTGCAGGAATTTACCGAATCGCCATCTAACCCAAAAGCAGCCAGTTAATTAACGGCAAAACAAAACGCCTGATTAAACAATACACAGTGAGGGTGGAAAGGTGCGAGTCGTGACCCGGGTACATATTTTGAAGGCGCAGAAGAAATTCTTCTTTAATCCGACCCCGAGCACCTCTCCAGCCTGCTAAGCCCGAGTCCCACTACAGTAAGCAATAAAATCACTGTCCCCCACGCTTTCGTTGTAAGCACTAGCCGACCGCCCTGCGCTGCTGCAGGACTTGGGGATTATTTGGGACAAATCGTTTTCAACTTAACAACAGTCTTCAAGAGTAACTTGGAAAGTATGCGCCGCGTTAGGTTTCACTCTTAGAATCCCTTCTAGGTGACACAGTAATTATATCTGCTTGGCTATAAATCTCTTTAAAAACTTCGGAAAATCTCGTCCTTGAGCTGTTTTGAAATTATTCGTTGCCTGGGGAAAAAGAAGAAAACAAAAGCAGGATGTTCTAACGAATTCTAATGTGCATGTGTGTGTCTGCGGGTTCATCTGGTGACACATACGGATACACATATGCATTTATTATTTCACTGGTTTATGTGGGAGTTCGGCTTTCCCCCCCTTCTAAATGGCTTCCTTCCTTTCTTTCTTTTGCTCTTATTATTTCTCTTATTGGTTGTATTTTTAAAAGTTATTTATTTATTTATATTAGCATTGAAGTACACACAGATCTGTTTATGCTCTTAAACACACCTATGTAATTTTAAGTATTCATAGCGAACTCTGTATGTACATTTTTATATACATGGCCCATATGAGGACTACCTTTTTATATATTTATACACCTAGATAACGTGGTATGAGTACAGATATGTCGGTGTGCTGAAATTTTTGAAATACAGAGTTTACAGTCACATTTCTCGCACTTGCTTCATTTCCTGACGTGTTGGACAGAATTTATGACTCATGTCATTTTTTTGTTGGAAGGAAACAGCCGATCCCTAGCCTACCCTTTAGTGACGCACGGGCAGCCGACAGGAAGCGGTAGCCTGTGCTCCCTGGCAGGGCCCGGGTACCGCTGGCACCGGCTGCCATTTGGGAAGTCAGGTTGGGTTCCCGTTTAGCTGCTGCAGGTTGCCTGGAGGAGAAGCGCAGTCTCTGTTCCCCGAGTTTGGCAGGGCTTTGGTGGAAGGAGGGGAGGTGATGTGAACTGCGGACCCGGGAAACCCGATAAGACTAGATGAAGAAATAAACGTTGGTTTGGGGCTCTTAAGAACCGCAAATCCCACCGTTTCATTTTCTCGTTCCCCCCAAAAATATAATTCCCACGGGGTGTTTTATGAGAGCTTGAGACAGAAAAAAAAAAATCGGAACAAAGACGGTATTTCACCCCTCGGTTGGCAGGCAGCTGTTAAAGGTATTTACTGCTCTACTGCAGTGCGGCAGTCAATGCTGCTGGAGCGGGAGAGAACAGGAAGCGAAAGGAAAAGATGAGGCACAATAAACATTGCAGCAGGTCGGGAAGGCCGGGCGGGGCGCAGAGGAAGGGTCTCTGCCAGAGAAAAGAGGCAATAAAAGTGCATTCAGCGGCAGCAGGCTCTGCCCCAGTCCAGCACTCGCCTCCCATCACCCGCGGGGGAGGGGACGGCGGGAGGGCGAGGCAGCCCGCAATGCCTGCCCAGTGCCCCACTCCAGGAGCCACCCGAGCTGGAGCCTGCGAGGGCGCGGGGGTCACCGCAGCCGCCCGCCCGGCCCCGCCGTCGCGGCCGGGCCCCGCCGGCTCTGCCCGCGTGTGGGCGTCCGCCC
>NW_020884877.1:12275949-12293637 GCF_003945725.1 Corapipo altera | reverse complement strand
CAGGCTTGTCCTACAGCGCCTTCTCCTGGAAGAGGCCGTGGAGACATGCAGCCGCCCGCCGGCCCCCGCGGTCGCGCCCGAGCCCCGCCGGCTCTGCCCGCGTGTGGGCGTCCGCCCCGACGGGCCGGGCCGGGGTCACCTGCCCGCGGCTCCCGCGCTCGGGGCTGCCGGGCCGGCCCGCGGAGTGGCCGCCGGGGGCGCGACAGGCCCCGGCCGCCGCCACCAGCCTTTATGTCTCCACGGCCTCTTCCAGGAGAAGGCGCTGTAGGACAAGCCTGGTCGCTCTCCCCTCCGGGGCCAGGGGCCCACCGCCCCGCCGCCGGCTTCGAGACCCCTACCCTGCCGCCCGCCTGCCCACAGAAGAAACCCCCCGGCAGGCGGGGTCATGGGCGGAGCTCCACCGACCTTCTCGGGCGACTCCAGCTGCGCTCCAGTTCTCCTACTCCTCCAGTGCCGCGGCCTCCCGTCTGACCCCAGTCCACAGCCCCTTACGCGCCCCGGTGCGCACTCTCCCGCACTCCCTGCCTGAACCACAGTGCCGCGGGGCTCCCCTCGTGTGCCTCGCCGCCCTCCCGGTCACCAGCCCGCCCTTTGATGTCGGGCACCCACCTTTTCCCACCCTGTCCCTTTGAAGTGGGTGCCAGAGCCCCGCGGCGGCCCGCGCCCTCCTTCCCGCCGGCTCCCTTCCCGCGGGCGGAGCCCCCGGCCCCCGCACATCCTCCCTGCCTCCTGCAAGCCGGGGCCCGGCAGAGTTCCCTGCCTCAGCTTCACCTGTTTCCTCCGGGCTTCACCTTCCTGAGCCGTGCCCGGACATGACCCTGGTGGCACCCATCGCCCCGGGCCGTGCCTGCCCCGGCGAGACGCTCCCACGGCCCCCGGCCTCCCCTCCCTTCCCCGCACTCCTCACCCTCTTCCCCCGCGGACCTGAGGTGTCGCCGCCGCTGCCCCCTTTTGATGTCGAGGCGCGGCTCGACGCTGCCCTGCCCGCTCCGGGCTTCTTCTGCCACCGGATCTGCCTGCGGGCGCGAGATGCTGTGGGCAAGGGCCTTTGCATGCCTACATCCTGCTTGACGAGGGCATGGGCGACAAGGTGACTGTGGAAAGGTCGGGGTTATGATAAAAGCACAGGGGCATAATACATTGGATGTTATCGAGGCGCTTGGTAGGTGTTCAAAGTCAGAGATGGAGCCTGTAATTTTCTGGCAGTGTGGTCCTTGGGGTAGGATACCAGTCGTCGTGTCTGTCAAGTAGCATCAAGAGCAATGCTGGCTTACACATGTGATTCAATTTCCCCAACCTTTTTATCGCAAAATTATCAGAGGGAAACCAATTGTTACCGTGTTACTTTATTACACAGCTTATCCGTCTCCAGATAGTCAGTCCCAAATATGAAAACTTGCATAAAAGCCTAGAGAATGAACTGGCCAGAGCTTCAAAGCCAACTTTCACATCTGCATTTCAGAATAGGAAATGTGAAAATCGTTCTAATTCCCTCTTCAAAAATCTCATGGCTAGAATCACTCAGTTACTGTTGCATTCATCTTGTCCCTAGATAACAGGGAGCTGTATCTCAGTCATCAATTCCTCACTATCCCGCAGCCTCACCTTTCCCAGCTCCAGGCTCCTGGACATGTGTGCCTAAAGCACATGCCTGGCTTGGGCCACCCCCTTTGCCAGGGGCTGACACTTTGGCCGGCCGCTGTGTTGCCAAGCCTCCTGCCTCACTGCGGCTCCTCTCCTCCTGCACACATGGACAGTATCTTGTCTACAAACTGTTGGCTTCTCCTGCCCATGAGATGGGTCAAGAGAACCAAAGCCATCACAGACATGTAGGGAGGGGTGGGACAATCCCTATACTGGTGCAGGGGCTGAAGCCCACTCGTCACCCCTACTGCCCGGGACAGGACCTTCACCATACCAAGTACCCAGTGCCAAGCCCAGGGCAAACACACTTGACTCTCCATCGTGGTTCTTGTCATCCCAGACTATTTTCCCCACACTTTATTGCACTTTCTTATCGCACCCTATCCCTCACATCCCAGTACATAGGTTTTCTTGCACCTTTCCAGAGAACAGGCACTTTGGCTCCCTGCAGCTGCCTGCTGCTGAAGCCCTTCTTCTGGAGGCCAGTGAGGATGAAGTGTTTGGTGAGGAGGGTAGCTAGGGGCTGCCAGAAGCCTGATTCAGGGCTCACCATGCCCAGGCCCAGGTACCTGAGCAAGGCTTGGGGAGCTCCAGGAAGCTTTTTCCCCTGCCTACCCTGGGCTGGGAGCATGAGTCATGCTCCAGTACAGTCCACCCCTCTCTTGGGGGTGCTTGGCCAGATCCCCTGGGCCTGATAAAGTTTCTCAGACTGAGCACTGCAGTTGAAATGCCACTGCCCCTGCCAGGTGTCCTGGTCAGGGGAGGTGGAAAGAGCCATTTCCCAGCTCAAGCCATTAAAAAAAAGCATGAAAGTGATGCCATATGATTAAGGCCTTGACAAAAGCAAGGAAAACAGTGGAATGCAAAGTCATTCTGGGTCATAAAGAAGGAGTAGGGAAGGATGTCGGTATGCCTCTTGTTCTCTGTAGGAAAACTAATTGATCAGCTGTGATTTCGGCTATCTAGTGCGTACAGCAAGATCTGAGCTGCCCCTTTTGGGTTACTTCAGACTTGTGTAGCCAGAAATGGCCAAGTAAGAGGAGCCTGGTGTTAAGCAGGCGCCACCCAGTTGGTGCCACTACCCAGCAAGGAGCTGAAGTTGGCTCGTTTTTCAGAGCTGAGTCCCCGGGCGGAGGCGCACTCGCACCCGAGGGCCGGAGGAGTGGCTGGTCCCCTCTGCCCGCGGCCGGTCCCTGACGGGGCTGATGCGGCTCCCCGCCCTCTGGTGAAGGTATAAATCCTTCCTTGGATGCACTGGGAACTGCTGGCCTCTCCGACGTCCTCATCTTAGCCATGATAGATTGCGAGCTGCTGTCCGCGTTTCTTCATGCTGTGAGACTGCCAGGGACATTTGACTTCCTGTGCTCGGGCTCCTTGAAATTCTCATTTGCTAACTCACACCCTTCTCCCTTCACACCGAGGCTGTTTTATTGTTTTATAACCGTCCTTAAACTTCCAGTCCTCAAAGATCTCATTGTGGCAGGCTTCACACTTTCTCCCTTTCCAAAGCCCTATGTCCTCGCTGTTTGCAGCAGTTTGGTCACTTACAAAGATCCGTCGGGTGCCCGGCGAACCCGCAGCCCCTGGCACAGCTCTGCCGAGCTACAGCTCACGAGATGAACGACTCAAACTCATTTTTCAGGGGACCCTGATTAAAATGCCATAAACATCCAGGGAAGAGAGAGGACGTTCCGTCTTTCAGTTGGTTAGAGGTTTTTTTGTTTTGTTTTCTCCTGACGCTGGGCTTCCCTGTCCCCTAAGAAGTATAAAGAAATGTTTGAACGGGTATCCACAGCGAAACACCCTCGACTCCTTTCTGAAGAGCACTTCGGGAACGCTAACTCCCCTTTGCAGCTTTCCCTACCACATGCTCCTGAAATAGGCCGGCATAACGCCGTGCAGCTAAGCTTCCACCCATCCCCGCTATTCCGACCCAGTCCCATTTTAATAGGACAGATTCAGCGAACCTTTATTTAGAGAATAAAAGTTTAAAGCTGAAGGTTATTTATGGTTCCACAGAGATAGGTCCTGAGTGGCTATTTAGAAGCACGTGATTCCAATAAACTTTGTTTTATGGCTTGAGAGTTGACAAGCCAAAATATAATTCCCACCATAAATTAGTTTAAGAGCATACAAGTGCAGATGCTTTCGTTCCTGGAAGCAGTAATCGGGAAAGTGTTAGCAGGGAACCGTCGGCAGGAATGCGACCGTGCAGGCACCTCTGCTACCGGGTCCCCCAGGCCGCGGGGGGAGCGCACAGTAAGTCCGCTTTCAGCCTCCCCGCCGCCGCCGCGCTCGGGCTCTCTGTGCCCCGAGGAACTTCATGGGAACGGGGTACCAGCCTGGCAACGCGGAACAGCTCTGTTGGGGAAATGGGCAGGTAGAGCTCAGGTGGCTAGGGGTGCGCCGGGATGAGCCGGCTGGTCCCTGTCTGACATTTCTAAATTTGATAGGATCTCTTATTTGCAGCTAACCATCTTTTTTTAAAATTAAAATTTAAAAATTAAAAAAAAAATGCTTAGTGGAAAAATGCTGATATTAGTCCACTCTCCTCCCAGGCTCTGTATGTTATCTAGAGTGGGCAGAACTAAAAAAAAACACACAAAAAAAAATCCAACCAAAAACGGTCTGGGGAAGCTCTATTTAGTGAACCATTGATATCTAGGCAATTGCCCTGTGCTTAAAACAGTAACTCTCCAAGATGTCGTAGGAAGGCAATAGAGGAGGTGAAAAATAGCTTAGAGAAGAGAATTCCCCATTAGTATTTGCTTTTAAATATACGACGCTTTTCAGAAGCATTAGAGTAAGCACGTGTTTTTGTTTCCCTTATTGTGCTCTTTGAATATATTTATTAAAATATTTGAAGGAAAGTTCAAGTTAAATCTATCCTTCCATAGTGCAAACAAAGATGTATGTCTCGTGGTTACTGATAGGTTAATTAGGTGATCTTAAAAGGGATCTATCTTAGAGTAACCGGATATTCATTCTAATAGAACTGTAGTTCTTTCTGTGGTCTACATGGATATGATGTTGCACGGCGCATTGTGACATTTTGTGGGTGATGGTTTAGCAAAGGTGATCTGAATATTTCATTTCTAAGTGACTGGATTGCCACAGAACAAAAAAAAAGAAAAAAAAGCGCCTTTGTTATTCTTCTTTTCCATCTCTTCCATCAGTGAAAGAGGGAGTTCTGACTTTTCACATCTTTAGAAATTATCCGGTATAAAATTTAGACTATGAATATTAAAAGTGAAAGATCATACCCCGGGCACAGGGAAAGCGTGTGTTCATAAAAAACTGCCTGAATGCAACGTGGTCCTCATTTGGAAGGGGCTTCCATCCCACCACTCCGCTGCTCGCAGGATTTACCACCAGTTCCTCTCTGCCTTCATCTGTCAAACGTGGTTTGTAACCATTCTCCAGAAATATCACCCGTATGTGGAATACAACAGTAACAAACGTTTTTATTGCAACAGGTTCAGCAGCATGGAAGGACATCCACGGTAAGTAACCTCTTATTTCTTGTAGAGTCTGAGTTGCTTGAAAATCCTGTTTCTTCTATTCAGACTGGAAAAATTAAAAATGATGATGCCTGATGAATATTGCTACTCAACATAAATAAATTAATTAATTTAAAAAAAAAAAAAAAGGAAAGAAAGAAAACGACCACGTCAGCATGTGAAGGCTCTTGTGGAGTTGGTTTGTGGTACCATGTCATAACTCTGGCTAGCACTAAAAGCAGAGGTGCAGTCTCCTGGGGGTTTATTACAGGGCTGTACAGGTGTCCTCCTGCTCTTAAGCACTCCAAGGCAATTAGCAGCGTTTCCATTTCAACTCGGCGGGACTGTACAGCGCCTCCCCGTGCAGAACCCGAACGGATCACGTTGTGTCCCAGCGCCTCATAACCTTGGTTACTCCCACTGTTTTCTCCAGATGGGATCCCAAGCAGAGCTGTGCTTGCTTTCTGATGTTCCCCTCGTTTGATACAGCCTGGTGACTGGGTGAAAGAAGTGATGGGAGCTGGGAGCGGTCCGCGCTGGCCAGCCGGGACAGCCCAGCTGCATCCGAGTCCTGCGGGCGGTAGAGCTGATCCGCTGCTGCTAGGTCTCTCCGGGCAGGGAAGACTCTAACGTGGATTTAAATGTTGTGGAGGCACGGGAATGGGTATCAGAGCTTAGGAAGGCAATCTTTTATTGTAGGGGTTTTCGCACCCCAGATGGTCCTGCTTGAGCTGCTCTGGGGGGACCGAGAGGAGGGCAGCAGATAAATGTGCATCAGGAAATGCTGTTGAACCTTTCTGCCTCTAGTGAGGAGCTAAGAGCATCAGTCCTGGTGTTCTAGGCTGAGACTGGTTCGTCTCTCAAAGAGGGAAAGAAAGCTTGCGATATTTGGAGATGCATTAGGTTCTACACTGCCCTCCCCGCTTCTACCAATCCCACTCTGACCGGGAGCATGTAGAGGAGAGGAACTGTGTTTGTTTGCATTTCCCCGTTTCCTCTCCCTGCTTCCTGATAAATAACCTATTTCATTGCCTGTGCTAAGCTTCTCCTTGTCTTTTTGCCTTACGTGGCTCTATTGATTTTCCAGCCCTATAAATACGAACTAAAGAATCGCCTTCAGCATTGCAGTTTTAACTGTGTTCCATAGGTAACTTTCCTCCCCTCGTAGCTCAGCCCTGCGCTACGTAGATGTCCTTGGCATTTTATTCTGAGGCTGGCCCTAGACGTATGGATTACTTGTTTTCTGCTAACGTACATTTAGCATACTGACTATGAACCAGAATACAAAAAGCCTGATAGATCAAAAGTATTTTGTATGGGCAGAAGAACAGGAGGTGAATATATAACGCTTTTGTTCATCAATAACTCTTTGGCTTTGACCTGTCTGAGCAAGTCGTGCAATAAGGTGAAACGCAGGTCACAGCGTCTAACAAATATGAAAATGTGTACTATTAAACAGAGCGGGGAGCTGCTGCTTCCCCAGACCCTTCGCTTCTCCCTGGGCAGCCCTCGGCGGGCTTGTCCGTTCCTGGGGGCTGCCCCAAACGCGAGCTCGCACTGGGGGGCGGGGGGTGTTACCCTGCCAGTTCAGCCGGGTGGTTAATAACCCTCGCGGAGGCGGGGGTACCCCCCCTCCCCTCAGAGAAAGGAGGAGAAAGCGGGGCGAGGCGCTTAAAATAGTTGTGTGGAGATTTAAATAAGCCGGGGCGGGGGGGGGGAGGATTAAGGACACAAAGTCGCTTCGAGTTGCACTTGTTGTGAGGAAGGCACCACAGTAGTGGTAAGAAAGCAGATGTTTAAAACTAGCATCTCCCAGATCAGGCAGTTGGGAGTTGGAACCAGGCAAACAAACTGGTACACACCGCTCGGATAAGCGCAACACCCCCAAATCTGCCCTCCGCAGTGGTTGGATGTATCACACCCGCACCATTATTTGTCCTTATGGTGCCTGTTTTAAATAGTGGAAGGAGAAGAGGTTGACCGCAGGACAGCAGTGAGGAGCTGGGTCAGACACAATTCATGAACTTTTGTACTCCTGTGTGCCGCTGTCGACAAAGTAAAAATAATGAAACTTTGTGATATGTTTGTAAATGATTTCGGCTGACCTCTCGCCCTGCCCTTCACCATAAACGCTACGGCGGGGAAAACCTGGGAGGGTGCGAGGCTGCGGCTCGCGGGCAGCTCGCGGGGATAATAGCTAGACCAGCATAATGGGATGAAGGTAAATTTGGAAACTCTCTTCTTCCCGAGAGCAACTAACTAGAGCCTTTAATCTCATCTTTTTCACCAACCGCTGTTTCTGTTGTCGACTGTTTTACTTCTGTTTCGTTTTTGGTTTTGTTTTTGTTTTTAAATTCTTTTTTATTGGGGGGGGGGGGGGGGGGATTTCTGATTATGGAGAATCTTTTCGGATTCGTGTTAGTCTAAATAGTTAAAGACTCCTTCCTAAATTACTTTAACCATTATTATTCTAAATAGCACAATTTGACCGATCAGGTCAGTTTTCCGTAGCGAGGACGTAAACGGTAGAGAATTTAAAGAGAACGGCAGGTCTGTCTGAGAATTTGGTAGGCGAAATTCGTCGTTATGATTTGGTGGAGACTCGTATAGCTCTATTGCAGCAATCATAACAAGCGTGAATCTTTTCCGAAATCCCACCTTCCTGCAAATCCGTATTTCAGAACTGAGTCCCAGCAGAATAGTTTACATTCCTCAGAAGACAGTAAGAGACTAAGAGAATTGCAAAGACCTGCTATATTATAGATGAAAACAGAATGTTATTACGTTGTCTATATATACCCTGTAGAACCGAATTTGTGTGATATTCATATAGTCACAGATTCGATTCTAGGGGAATATATGGTCGATGCAAAAACTTCACCTTTCTGCAAATGGTTAGAAGTTTAAATACGGGTGGAATCAAGAGGCATGTGCGTGCTGAACACTCAAAAATTACAAAAGTTTTGCTGCCTCGCTCCTAATTGCTAGGTTTTAGGACTTTTTTTTAAACTTCAATTGTCTTTCAGTCCTAACTTTCACTGAAAATCTGTGAATTTAAACAATTAATCTCACCACAAGCTACAAATTTTCGGGGAGGAAGGGGGGGGAGAGAAAGAAATTATTTACCAATCAGTGAATGACTCTTTTAAAAGATACTCATAAATTAGCTAGATATGCCAGACGTTAGCAAAATTTCTCTGTCAAGGGTCCAGATCACACCAAAATATTTACGACAGCAGCAAAAGCAGCCTTCGTCTCATTGGAATGTATTTACTTGTGCTCCAGGCATGATATTGATGAATGAAGACCGAATTTATCTCATTAAACCCGTGATATTTTTAACCTAATTAAATGACGTCACCAGTTCAGTTGATTGAACTATAGTAGTTAAAAGTGAACTGTTTCTTGCCATCTGTATGATTTTACATACATACATGTATAGATTTATATTTATACGTTGGCGTTTGCGTCTGTGCGCACATACGTATGCACACGTATATACTGAGGCTTGAAAGTGAATGAGAAGTTACTGATTGCCTAATTTTATTCAGCAGAACTAAATTCTGGTAACTTTTGGATGACCTCTGCGAGACAAAGACAGGACAGATCTATTGTACATCATATTACCCTCTTCTTTGACGGCTTTTCTTTTCCTCTACTGCTTAGCAGTTTCCTCTCTTTTAACCCCGCTTCAGCTCATCGCTCCGTATATTCCTTTCGATGTTGTTGTTTGTTTCTTTTTTTTTAATTTTATTTAAAGCAAGGTACCAAGCCCCGGCAATGATGCTGGCTGGTAAATCAGGCGGCGGGTCTGCATCCCCCGGGGCTGGGGGAGGCCGGCTCAGACAAAAGGCTGTGGGCAGGGCAGCGGCCCCCGCCCCGGGGTACCCCTACACCTCCGGTACCTGGTTTGGGGGTGCGGCCCGCCGGAGAGGGGGGTCATCCAGTCAGAGGGATGTTATTGAGTGGAATCGGGGGAAATGCGGGGAAATGCGGCGGTGGGCGCCCGGCTCCCCATTGGCCGGGCCGGTCACATGCCCGCCTAACTTTATTCAGTTGACAGCAAGTAGGAGGGCTCTATGGCAGGGGAAAAAAAGACAACACGAGAAAAATTAGTATTTTCTACCTTCAGAAATTAATGGCCATGAGTTCGTATATGGTGAACTCTAAGTATGTGGATCCCAAATTTCCTCCTTGCGAGGAATATTTGCAGAATAGCTACCTAGGCGAGCAGGGGGCCGAGTACTACAGTGCCTCGCAAGGCTCTGATTTCCAGCACCAGGGACTCTATCCACGGTCAAACTACAGCGAGCAACCCTTTAGCTGTAGCAATGCCCAAGGCTCTGCCGGGCAGCCGCGGGGTCACGGACAGGAGCAATCCGGCCCGGCAAGCCACTTCCCCGGCCCAGCAGAGCATTGTCCACCGCCTCCAATGTCCAACTCGCGAGCCTGCAGCCAGCAGCCGGCCCTCAAACCCCCAAACGGCTCCGCAGTTAAGCAGCCAGCAGTAGTTTATCCCTGGATGAAGAAAGTCCATGTAAACTCGGGTAAGGATCCTCTTCTTACTTTGCTCTTCTACCCTGCTTCCGATCGTCCTCAGCGGCGCTTGCCCGAGTCCCTGCCAGGCTCGTGGACGAGCTTTTTAAGCCGAGGTGGCCAATTACACTCGCCATAAATTTTTATTGCTGAGGAAATAGGCTGTTGGCCACGCGGGGCTTTGCCATGCAGGATAAAACTCCATTTTAGGAGCCTGCTAGAGGCTCCCAGACTACCTAGCTGCGTGTGCCCGTAGTGCCTGCCTCAAACGTGGGGGAGAGCAGCCCGTCCATTGTAAGCAACTGGGACGAATCCAGCCCGGCCACATGCTCGCAGCTCATAAGGTTTTCTTTTGTAAAGTCGAACCGGCAAGTCAAGATTAGCTTTGTAAAGTTCTTCGTATTTTTTTCCCAGTGAATCCCAATTACAACGGAGGGGAACCTAAACGCTCCCGCACAGCTTACACCAGACAGCAAGTCCTAGAACTGGAAAAAGAATTTCATTTTAACAGGTACCTGACCAGGCGACGCCGTATCGAGATAGCCCACACTTTGTGTCTCTCTGAGCGCCAGATCAAGATCTGGTTTCAGAACAGAAGAATGAAGTGGAAAAAAGATCACAAACTGCCCAACACGAAGGGCAGGTCTTCTTCATCTGGTTCAAACCCCCATTTACAAACTGGTTCCAAGGACCATCAGACTGACTTGACAACTTTGTAGAAGAGGTGAAATTTTCCATTTCATCCTTCGCTTCTGACCAGTACTGTACATAACTGACACTGCCCAAGCAGAACCTGCATGTAGCAGCTAAGGACACGAGAAACTGTCATCTTTCTTTAAGGTACTGTTGTACAAAGGAGACAAAATGACGCTACTTTGGACTTTATTTTATTTGCCTCTTCTAGCACAACTTAAAAAAGGAAAACAAAATAAGGGGAAAGAAAGAGACAGGGGAAAGAAAAAAAACAAACCATCACACAGGCAGTGGGAATTGGGAAAATATTAAATGAGACCTTCTGTCCTTAAAAAGTAATAAATCATTGAAAATGAAACTGTCCTGTGTTTCAGTTTTGAATTCAAAAGTGAAGATTGGATGCTTTATTCTGGGATTTATACTTTTAATTGTCTTTTTATCCCATGTAATTTGGGCACGGATGCATTTTGGGCAAGTTGAGGACAGGAAAATCATAGTATAGTCTTTTATTTGAACAGAAAGACTATTAAATGTGAACTTTTTTTGTGCTGCTTTGCCTTTCTTGGTGTGATGAAAATACTTGCTCATTTCCATAACGTCTCAGAAGGTGTGCATAGGAATTAAGTGAAAACGGGTTATTTTATGTTCTGATAGTGTTAGCGTATTTATTTATTTGTTACATAGAAGAGTGAAGACAAAAAGAAAAATAGTCATACCAAAAAACGGGGAAGAGGAGCTGAAATACAGTGTTTCTCCTTCCCAATCTCATCAACACATATGTAATGTTTACTTGTCTTGAACGTACACAACTTTCTTGTCCCCCCCCTTTTTTTTATTATTTTCCTCCTTTGTGAATAGGAAAAGCGTCCCTGCTCCTTATCGTGTGCCATCCAGAGCTTACAGGCTTGAAATCTGTTTCCAAAGCCTGCTACTCAGCGCTGTGCTTTAAACCATCAATACCTCATTTTAAAAATGGAAAGGGAAAAAAAATGAAAAAAAAAGAGGGGAGACCACAAAAAACACCTCCCCCCAAAAAAAACCCCCTCCAAACTCAAACCCCAACAAACTCGAAACAAACAATAGAACTACCACCGTCACCAAAAAAAAGTGAAAAGTTAATGTGATTTCTGATATAACCTGAGCCACTCAAAGCTGAAAACTGAATACATTATTTCAAGCAGATTTCAAATTTCTTTTCTGCTAAAGAGAGATAGGCTATGTTGGCTGTTGTCTTGTTTCGTTTTAGGTTTATTTTGGTCTGCTGGATTTTTGTGGTTTGGGTTTGTTTAGGTTTTTGGTGTTGTTGTTTTTTGTTTGTTTTGAGAACAGTGATTGTTTTTAAGCAAACCACGACACATGACTGCAACGGTTGGAAAGCTCAGCAAGTTGCTTTCATGGAAAGAGGAAAGGCTTGCATGGGAATAGAGCTCGTCTAATACTCACTGGTTTGGCCCTGACTGCTGGTTGCCAAAGTTTTAGTGCGCTGTAACTACGAAAGCCAACCAAACCAGCTCCCTCAGCCACTTACACCTCCGCTCAGGCGATTTTAAAGCTCAGCCCTTATCTCCTGTACCCTCAGGGCAGCCTGGGAGAGAAACCATATAGTCGAAATTGTAACGAGGTGATCCCTTTATTAAAGAGAAAAAGGGTAAAGAATGAAACTCATAGAAAACACTGAAGGGAGGTGGAAAGAGCAGGGGCTGAGTTAACGTGCCCTTCTCCAGGCTGGGTGCTTCCCATCGACGACTCAAGGCTTTTGGGCTCGCTGGGAA
The DNA here is from genome assembly GCF_003945725.1 of Corapipo altera. Taxonomy (NCBI): domain Eukaryota; kingdom Metazoa; phylum Chordata; class Aves; order Passeriformes; family Pipridae; genus Corapipo; species Corapipo altera. The sequence continues at coordinate 12,281,492 of NW_020884877.1, read as the reverse complement.
TAACAGCGGCCAAAATGGGATTAAACGAATTTGAAAATAAAAAGCGAACTTTTCAACAAGGGTGTATTCAGCAGTGTTAATGTGGCCAGCAGTTAATTTTTGCCTTTTTCTCGTTCCTAGAAGTCCGCAAAGTGTCTTTAAGACTTGGTCTTTTGTTTTAGAGCCTAGAGAAAACTCTTTGTTCTTCCTTAGGGTTAGCCCAGTTCTCAGACTTGCACATGGCAATACTTGAATATCTCCACGTCGTGATATTAAAGATGGATATTCCCGCATTATTCGCATCATTGTTTCTATGACAAAAAGCACCGAGTTCATACATAGTAAAGACGTCTTTTTTCCTGGCGCCTTCACGTTGAGAAGCTGAAAAGGTATTTTACTGAAGTTCGGCTAAATTGCAGGAACAGGTTCACCCAGAGGACAAATTTTCTATTCGATTAGTTGTATTTCAGCCGGGAAGAGTGACCTCTAAACCCTTAACCTTTTGGACCCAAAATACCCTTCCCTTTCTCTGGTATGGAGAGCAGCTAGCAGCAGCGCTTGAGGAGGGAATTCCTGAGACAAGTTTTCAAGTTTTGTTACACCAGGTTCCTACGGTAGTGGCCTTTCCTCTCCAGAGCTGTTCAAAGCCATCCTTTCACTCTTCAGACGAATCTACGAAAATAAAGGGGGGGAAAAAAGGGTGTGGAGAAGTAAAACCTCTCTAGCTGCTCTTCTTGAAAATCCCCCTCCCGGACCCCCGCTGTTTACTTAAAGTCTGTGATAAGTTGACTGGGAGCAGGGAAAATGTGTTGTGTGTGAGAGAGAGAGACACCTACTTTGGCATCTGTGGTACAGTTCTGGAAAATAATGGTCTTGGATAAGCAAATCCTTGCTTTGTGCTTCTAATCGACCGAGATGACTCCCGAAGTTAAAGGACCAACTTCTGCTCCCAGATTACCTTCCCCCGCCCACTGAAGTCAAACAGGGATGTAGCTGCGAGCAGAATTTGTCTCATTGTCTTTTGAAATGTTAATAACTCCGGGACGAGTGTTGGGTTCAGCAGGCACAGCTCTTACAACCCTGTTTGCAAGCACCCTTTGAGCGAGGCCGGGGCACTATAGGTTTACATAGGTGTAATTGCTCTGTAAGATCGGAGAATACTTGAAGTGGAGGCAGAAAGTACCAAAAAGAAGTAGTTTTCAGCTGCCAATGCTCTGAAGGGTCAGGAATGTCTGTAATAGCGACCAGGAGTACCCACTGGTCCTCATCTCCGGTGCAAAACGAACCTGGGGTTTATTTTTTAATGGTTTAAACCCTTCTCCAGAGATATTTTGTGTATGAAGCGAAGCCGGTTATTTTTGTTTATCATGGGTGAACGTTGTGCATTGAAGCCTTTGTTAAACGGTCGCATTGTTCAGCAAATATTCTCATCTCTGTTAAAGTGTGATGCTTTTTATAGACTTTGCTGATGTTTTGCTGCCATTGATTAAAGCGTTATTTATACTAACTGTCGCCTGTAGTTTTGATGTAAGACCTCCACATAATTTTGAAATAATAAAAGGTGTAGCGAAATAGATTCTGGTTTGTACCTTGAACAAACAATGCTTACAAGGTAGATCTCTCTTCTGTGAAAATGCTGGTCCCTCCCATCATTACAGTGTTAAAAGATGAGTGACTCTGCATAGCATCCTTCCAAATGTCCCTTTGAACAGGTTTGCTGTTTGCCCCAGCCATAATGGTGTGACTCTAGGCCAAGCTGGAGTCTATATTTACTTTTAGGCTGCAGTTAAAAGTGCCTGTCATCCATTTGCTGCTGCTTTGCATTTAACAAGCCCTCCTAGAATGACTCCCGGATTTCTGCATGTGTGGTAGGAGTCAAGGAGCCACACCTGAAGTCACCTCGATCCCCACGCAGATGTGTGCCTTTTAGGTGAGTCCTGGAAGGAACCAGTGCAAGAAAGAAATGGAAATTTGAAATTGCAATGTAGAGACTAGCTTTTCCTGAGCAGTAACCCTCATTTTGACAGTGGATGCAAAAGAAAGATCACAAGAAAACACAAACTTGGAGATTTTAAACTTTCCCCTGCAACTAAGGCAAACATTTTTTTCTCCCCTGTGTAAGCACCTCAGACAATAACACATACATCTAGCCAGGAGAAGTCGATTGCACTATTTTTGTAATAAGTACTTGTCACTGAGGGCTTGTCCTCTCCTGGAGCGTGGTCAAGGCACGAGTCCAAAAATACAGTCTCTGGCTCAGCCCAGCCAAGGAGCAGGGGCACAGCAGAAGACATGTGTCTCTACTGCTCGAGTGCATGGAGGGGAGCGTGAGGGTGCCTTTCTAAGCACACAGTGGCTAAGTTTAAATATTGAGGCATATTTTGTGATTACACTTTCTCTCTCTCCTCTTTAATAGCTCCTCCTGTTACTCCCGATACATCAATACAGTTCTGTATATTATATCACCACTAGTCGTTAAGGTAAGAATGAAGAGGAAAGGCAGAGTCAATAGCAAACCCCACTCACTGTACAGTACAGTAAATAGGGACCTCTCGGTGCAGAGCCACACCGCTTCCAACGGCCATGTTTGTTAGCCCTTTCCCCTGATTCTTTTTCCTTTTTTTTTTTTTTTTTTTTTTTTTCTCCTTCCCCCCAAGCCTAGAGACCAAAATAATCTTGCTAGGAACAGTCATAACAGGCAGAATTTCAAAGTGCAAGGAAGATGATAAGAATAGATTTCTACAAGTCCTGACCACGTGATTTGCGAAATAATTAATTCAGCACGTCCCTTAAGAAACACGGAGTCGTCATTAATCTGCCAAGCAAAGGACTCTATCAGACTTGAAAACTGAAGAGATCCCAAGAATATAATATACAAAGAGTGCAGTCCCTCTCCCTGCACACCTAGCTCTTTGGTAGCTGCTGAAAAAGAGACGCCTGGTACGTAAATATTTTTTATTTTTATTTCTCCTTATTTAAGCCTTAATGAACTCAGCTGTCAAACACTTGACAAATAGGGCACGCTGCTTCCTGATTTCCAGCTCGGCAGCGGCCGGGAACCGGACCGGGCGCAAGCGGTGACCTTTGCTTCCCAGGGAGCGGGGGAAAGAGGACGAGCGCGGAGCGGCGCGGAGCACCGCGGAGCAGGGAGGCTGACCGCCCGCCCGCCTCCTGGGGTGGCGGCGCTGGCCGCGGCTGCCTGCGCGGGGAGGCGCGGAGCATCGCGGAGGAAACAATGCGTCTGTCAGGGCAGCCGTTGCCCGGTCCCAGCGGCGGGGAAAGGCCCTCAGCTCCTTCGCAAGCAGGGTCGTAAATTTTGCCGTGCGTCTTTGACAGCGGGGCCGGAGCCAGTGCCGAGCGCGCCTTCCCCCCGCCGCCCGCACAAAGGCCGGCTCCGGCCCCGCTGCCCCTGCCGCCCCTGCCGCCCTGCCCGCTCCTGCCCTGCCCGCCGTCCTTGCTCGCCCGGGACTCGCAGCCCGGCGCGGGGCTGCGGGGGACCTCAGACGAATCCAGCCCCCCAAGCGGGCATGCCGGCTTTCGAGTCCCGGATCAATAGCCCGGAGTAGGGGAAAGTAGGATTTGTGTTTTTATACAAAGCCACTCCCTGTAAACTCCATAGAATATGGACAACGAGTCTGAGATTTCTCTGTGAAATCCCAATCATCTGGAAATACCTTCTGCAAACAGGATATTCTTTATTATCCCTTGCTGGAGTAATTTCTAAAAAAACCTAGATTGTAGCTTTTTATTGCTTCCGTTTCGGAGGCAGGACAGAGACAAAGTTTCCTATGTTATGAATTATACATTCAAACAATAACACATTAATTCAATTATTCAAAGATGACAAATGTTTATGTGCTTTGCTAGTGACTAAGGAACAGATTTGCTACTTCACGAGGACTCCTACGTTTTTATCAATGAAGTTTTATATTATCCTATTGGGCCGGGAAAGAAACCAAACTCCACCAAGACAAGCAGTAAAATGGACCTGAACATAAATCGTAGCCCTTTCATAAGAGCGTTTATTCTCGCATATAGCCCGGGCTATTTTATCAGTTTGACAATTGCCGGAGTTGTTGTTATAAATCATCATAAGTAATTCCTGAAAGGGTATGAGGCTGCTGGGGGGCGGGCGGAGACTGTAAATCTTTCTGTTTTATTGCTCTATGAACATATGCTCCGATTGAAGAAGTCTTAGATCCTTACTGGAGACAAATTCGCGCAAAGCTGGAGTCCCACCAGCCAAAGGATTAACATTTCCTTAATACTTTTTCAGTCCCCTTTATGATGTCTTAATTCTGGTGGTGGCGAAGGTGCTTCTTTCTTTGAGCCGTCCCCTCCATGCTCACGTTAAATTTTTTCGTCTTTTTTTTTTTTTTTTTTTTTTTTTTCCGTCCCTATACTCTGAAAAGACACCCTAGGGCTGTGAGGCTTTTTTCCAGGGGGTTCCGAACCGTCCTCCGAAAAGACGTTTTCTTCTGAATCCTCTTCGTGCTCTTTGCTCGTGTCCAGCTTCTCCCTCGCACTTTTGTGTAGGAAGTGAAAGACCTCTCCGTCATCCAAAATGTCTAAACAGCGGCCAGAATTATGTTCGGCTTTGTGTGTATGTACACAAGTATGCAGAACACGCTGTGCGTGTAGGGGTTGCTGTATGTACACACAGACACGCGAGCGCGGGGGGCTCGGCAAAACTACCCAGACACCGAAATATATGGCTGACGGAAAAGGATATAAAGAACCATTACCTCTTACTTGAGGCGAGATTTAAGTGCATCATTTCGAAGAAATATAGGATTATAAATCCGAAGCCGTACACAATAATTTACATTGAACTTATGTTTCCATCACTGGACTCCAATCTTTTTATAACTGGTTTGCAAAGTCAGGAAAAGCAATGTAATTTAGATAAATGTTACAATGCACTTATGGTTAGTATTGTAAGGTAATACGTTACTGTCACATCCCCATGCTTTGGATGGTAATGAAATCATAGCAGATGTTAGATTAGGTGTGGTGTATTTATAGCTACAGATATGTTAGAAAAATCAGAGGAGCTAATATATGTGTGTACATATATATATATATATATATATGCATATATATATATATATATTTTGCCGAACTGGAATTGTTAGGGAGCTTTGTGGGCACACATGACGGATATACACCGGGTTTGTTCTATGTCTCTTCATACACACAGAGAAGGGAGGCAGGATCAGGGCAGACACACACACGCACAAATGTCATAAGGATTTTTTTCCCAGTGCTTGTTCAGCCTCCAGACGGGTAGTCCCCGCTGCCCCGCATCTTCCCGGTACGGAGAAAGCAAAAATTCGCGCACACCAGTGGGCCCCAGCGCCTGTCCGCCAGAGCAGCGCTGCTGCGGAGCTGCCCCCGGCACAGGCCCTCGGCCGCAGCGAGTCCCAAATACCTCCTCTGTCTCCGCTGGGAATTTCTGCGCCCTGGGATCATCCCGCGGAATTCACCTTTTCCCGGGCTCCGCCGGCCCCGCGGGGCGCGTAAGTGCGGGCGGCGCGGGCGCGGTGCGGAAGGAGCGCGGGCTG